>NC_090654.1:29469899-29814899 GCF_040937935.1 Hyperolius riggenbachi
GAACCTCTAGCTACCTAATGCTAAGGGGCACCTCTAGCTACCTAATAATGAGGCTACTCCTGGCTACCTAATACTAAGGGGCACCTGTAGCTACCTATAATGGGAACTAAGGGAGAAGGGACAGCTGGGACAGTCAGCACACTTGTGGTGCAGTTTGGTGGGAGTTTGTAGGTTCATGGTGGGTGAAGTCTAGAGCAGAGTTCCCCAACCCTGTCCTCAAGGCCCACCAACACTACATGTTTTGCAGAAAACCACAAACATGCACAGGTGAGGTAATCAGTGGCTCAGCAGAGCTGATTAACTGCCTCTGTGGATTTCCATAAAACAGGTACTGTTGGTGGTACTTGAGGACAGGGTTGAAAAGCCCTGGTCTAGAGTGCCAGGACATCAGTGCCTATACGCTCCAGTGAGGTAAATCCAGGCCTGTTTTTTTTTTTTTTTTTTTTTAAAGGGGCCGCAGGAAAAATAAAAGAGGCATTGTAGTGACATATAGTAGAATAGTTTCAGCATCAGAAACACTTCCTACAGTATATACCGTATATTGCTATGTAGCCCCGCCCTCCCAGTGATGCTTAGCCAAGGCTGTTTAGCGATGTGGAATTCTCCTCCCAAAGCATTCTGGGAGACCAGGGATTTTTTTTCTATTGGCTTTAAAATTCTCAGAAACAAACATTCCGCAGAGCAACACCTGACAGGACTAAAGATGTCGCCACCTGTGATAAATGTCAGAATGTAAATCACAGAGAGGAAAGATTTTACAATGGGCAAGTACTGCCTAAATAATAAATACATGAATATTGTAAAAAGTAAAAAAAAAAAAAAAAAAAAAAAATTTGCAAGTTTATTTATTATGTTATTTGCACTACAGCTCCTCTTTAAATGTCAGAATTGTGACATTTGCAATCTCTGACTTGGTTGGGGCTCAGGGAAACTACCCAGTTTACCCCCATGGAAAACACGGCCCATGTACATTTGGGTACAGTGGTCTGCAGGTCATATTGCCACACCTTAAAGGACCAATATCGCAAAAATTGTAAAATGGAAAATACATGTAAACACCTACAAATAAGTAGTATGTTTCTTCCAGAGTAAAATGCGGCATAAATTATTTTTGTGCTGTGTTGCTGTCACTTACAGTAGGTAGTAGAAATCAAACATTACTGACGGGTTTAGGACTAGCCCATCTATTCATGGGCTATTCTCAGCGTTTTCTTTATTTTCAAAAGCACTTAGTGAATGGCAGTTGCTCTGTCCAAATGCCAAAATAGTGTGCAGTGAGCAGGGAGGCTGGCCAGCATCTTTGTATAAATCCTTTTCAGGGAATGTCTTTATAAAGAATAAAGGCCATGCTGAGAAACCCCTGTGGAGAGCTGGACTAGCCCAAACCCTGTCTGTAATGTCAGATCTTTACTACCTTCTGTAAGTGATGACTGCTTTCTGACAAGTGACCAGCAGAGGGCGCTGTTACACTAGAGGCAGAGAGTTTCTTACCTGTGCCCAGGAACATCACTATGTAATTCTCTTTGTTGAGTGCCTGCACCGAATCTATAGCAATGCGGGTGTAGCTGACACTGTGTTTGATCAGCAGGGGGCGCTTGCCAACTGGGGACACCTTCTCATCCATAAGGAAATGGTCTTTCATGAAATTCAAGTCCGTGTCCGAAAATTTCCCAGATGAACACTGTGGGGAGGGGACAGAGCCATCATAAAAAAAAAAAAAAACATACTAAAAATAAATACAAAAATATATTAAAAAAACCCACAAAACAATAAGAACGCCTCTACACATAACCTGCATGAAATATGGCCACATAAGATGACACTATAAAATCAAGAACCAAGAATTATAACAACAGGGATTAGATTGTGAGCCCCTCTGAGGAACAGTTAAGTGACAATATACTCTGTACAGCACTGCGTAATATGTCAGCGCTATATAAATACTTAACCGGTTCAGCACCGCAGTGCCGGAAATCTCATGCATCCGAGCAACGGTCACCTCCCATTTATTCGCCTATAACTTTTTTGCTACTTATCACAATGAATTGATCTATATCTTGTTTTTTCCGCCACCAATTAGGCTTTCTTTGGGGGGTACATTTTGCTAAGAGCCACTTTACTGTAAATGCATTTAAACAGGAAGAATAAGAAAAAAACAGAAAAAAATCATTATTTCTCAGTTTTTGGCCATTATAGTTTGAAATTAATATACGCTACCGTAATTAAAACGCATGTATTTAATTTGCCCATCTGTCCCGGTTATTACACCGTTTAAACAATGTCCCTATCACAATTTATGGTGCCGATATTTCATTTAGAAATAAAGGTGCATTTTTTCAATTTGCGTCCATCACTATTTATAAGCTTATAATTTTAAATAATATAATAACATACTCTGTTGACATGCATATTTAAAAAGTTCAGACCCTCGGGTAACTATTTATATTGTTTTTTTTTTATTGTATTTTTTATTTTTATTATAAAAAAAGTATATGTGGGTAATTTTTGGTGTGGGAGGGAAACTGCTAATTTTAAATGTAAAATAATATTTTATTTTATTTTATTAAAAATGTATGTGGGTGCAGTTTACTATTTGGCCACAAGATGGCCACAGTGAAAAAAGTCCTGGATGCGAACGATCTCGCATCCAGGAACTAAAATGCTGGAGAGGTTTCCTGGGGGCAGAAATACCGCGCTCTCTGGAGAGAAAGCATCGGTATTTCTGCGGGGAAGTTAGATCGGTGAATGGGAATTATATTCCCATTCACTGATCGGGGGGGCTAGCGGCGGGCAGCGGGAGCGCGCGCAGGGGCGCGCCCAATCGTGCGCACGAGCCGGCGGCAGCAGCAGTGCCTATCTGGACGAGGAAGCTCGTCCAGATAGGCCGAACTGGTTAAAGGACTTACGAGGCCTGTTTTCTAAAAAAATAAAATAAAAAAAAGTTAGATACCGGTGTCATTTTTTAAGGCACGGAGAACCCCGTCCGCGACCTCCGTTCTGCTGGGTTCCCGCCGCTCAATATCCCCCGAACGTCCCCCGACCGCACGGCCCGGGCTCTCCAGCCTTCACAAAGATGGCCGCCGGAGCTGGCCACGGCTGCGCAGTCCGCATAGCCGCGAGTGCGGCTGCGCAGCTCTAAGGCCAACCCCCAGATCCACGTAACAGGCTGTTTCCTGTAGCGTGGATCGGGGGTCGGCCTTAGAGCTGCGTAGCCGCACTCGCGGCTATGCGGACTGCGCAGCCGCGGCCAGCTCCGGCGGCCATCTTTGTGAAGGCTGGAGAGCCCGGGCCGTGCGGTCGGGGGACGTTTGGGGGGATATTGAGCGGCGGGGACCCGGCGGAACGGCATGGAGGGCGCGGACGGCGTCCTCCGTGCCTTACAAACTGACACAGGTATATAAACTGTTCAAAACAGAGACAAAGAGCTTGGCACTAGACACAGCCCACTGGTGCTGAAGGACACGTGCTGCTCACAGTGAAGTAACAATGTTTCCGGAGAGGAAGAAAGAGAGGCACTGTGCCTGTAAACACACCTTTATTTGGTTCCAATGGACATCACATAAAGCAGCATGCAGTGGGGGTTAGGTAAGGCCTGACAGCCGTTTCGCGTGCTAACGCGTCATCAGAGGCACTAACCCACAGGTATCTAACTTTTTTTTTTTTTTTTTTTTAGAAAACAGGCCTCACAATTCCTTTAAAGAGAACCAGAGACGAAGCACTCATGTATTTTACCCATATATATCAGTGGGAACATTAGAGAAAACACCTACCCTGCTCTCTGTTTCATTCTTCACTGCTCAGCCTGCTTGTTATCAGCCCTGATAAAATCCCTGCCTGAGCATTCAGTCTGGCTTTGCTCAGGAATTATTATAGCTGAGTCATTATAGCAGAGCCAGAAGGGGGCAGACTTGGGCTTGAAAAGACATCAAAGACAGACTCTATAATGATTCCTTAGCAAAGCCAGACTGAATGCTCGGGGATTTTATCAGGGCTGATAACAAGCACGGTTGAGCAGTGAAGAATGAAACAGAGAGCAGGGTAGGTGTTTTCTCTAATGTTCCTACTGATCTATATGGTAAAATACATGAAGGGTGCTTCGTCTCTGGTTCACTTTAAATAAATAAAATAAATCATGTTAACCACAAATAGATGTGTACAAGCACCGTAAAGAAAGTGAGTACTTTTTCTTTTTTATTACTCTTCAATGATATAGTTGAACTTGTTCAGTAATGTCATCCTAACTACTTGGCTTGGCTAATTTTTAATTTATTTATTTTTTAATTTTGAAATTGAGAAGGTTGCATAGTGTGTCCTTATTGATTTAACTTGTATGCTGAATATGTAATGCGGAAAGCTGGTTTGGATGAGTCACATGCTGGAATTAAAATAGCTGGCAGGAATAGTAACAATCTGAGATATACCAATGATACTACTCTGATGGCTGAAACTGAGGAAGAATTAAAGAGCTTAGTCATGAATGTCAAATAAGAAAGCGCCAAAGCTTGTCTACTGCTTAACATCACGTTCCACTGTTCTCCAGGCCGCCGTTGTCCCCTCCGTAAGATGGTCATTTCTCCCGTTGCTAGGAGAGACTTGAACTGCTCAAGCGCAGTGCACTTCTGCCCACAGGAGCGTGGTCACGAGAGATGCCCCCATGCAGAAGACGGGACAGCAGCGGCCTAAAGAACAGCGGAACTTTGGCGTGGGACCTCATAGACTTCTAGGGGCTGGAGGAAGCCCCAGATGAGTAAAAATTTTCGGTTTTATCATGTAGCATTTAAAGCTATGGTCTTCCCAGCAGTAACATATGGCTGTGAAAGTTGGAAAGTCAGTGTAGAAAAACTGATGCTTTTGAATTTTGAGTGTGTAGAAAGCTACTGAGAGTTCTCAGGACTGGCAGGAAAATATAACCAGCTCATACTTACAGAAATAAGGCTAAAGGCTAAAGTGTTCATTAGAAAGGCTGATACTACTATTAAAACTCAAACACTTTGGTAAGGTAATGAGAAGACCGGATTCTTTGGAGCAATCCCTGATACTTGGAAAACTGAGGCAAAAGAAGAAGACGATGGCAGAAGCTATGATGGATAGACTATGCCTATGCAACATCTAAACAGGGGTAGGGAACCTATGGCTCGGGAGCCAGATGTGGCTCTTTTGATGGCTATATCTGATTCACTAAGCTGCTCAAGCAGCGCAGCTCAGTGTGGTAGCGCAAGTGACATTTTCAAAGTAGGCACACTACTGCTGTAGCATTCACTACTAACTTACTTGCGCTCCCTCCAAAACGAATAGTTTCTCCAATTGTACCACCCTGGACCCCGTCAGGTCTAGTGACTTTGTAGGACGAGATCACTGCACTTTGATTGGTCCAATAGGCTGCCTGTCACTTGTGTGTGGAGATCTCATCCTACAAAGTGAATCAACCCCCAAGTCAGCTAGCTAATTGTACAAGCTGTTAGTCGGTATTTCTCCTGTCTGGCTCTTGGGGAAAATGCTGATGTTGCTGAAACCCAAGAGAAGCTGAAGACCTGTCTGACTCTTCCGCCGTCTGGAGGATCAACTGTGTACACATCACCATGGCAACCGGGACATGAGCACTCTGCTGCACATGCAGTGTCCCAGTTTGAAACATATTGTATGGCTCTCACAGAAATACATTTTAAAATATGTGGTGTTTATGGCTCTCTCAGCCAAAAAGGTTCCTGACCCCTGATCTAAAAGAAGCAATGATTGGCAGGGACAAAAGTACATATGGTCAGAAGGAAACAAAGTTGACTAAACCACAAAATTACGCAAGTGTATACTGCCACCTTGAGGCACCCTTGAGCATTGCAACGCAGAAATATTGCAGTGGATGGAAGTTTTGGCTTTTTTGTACTTACGCTGCCCGGCCGGGGATTGGACACGGGTCCATTATATCTCGTCCACTTGGAACTCTCTTTGTTCTGCTCCTTGTAGTTCCCATCAAACACGTCCTCAATGTCAGAAAGCTGGAAGGAGCAGACAGCAGAGCTGCTGGTGCCGCCCACTTTCCTGTAAAAAGCAAAGTGAAAGAGGGGCATGACACACCATAGGATACCTCCAGAGCCTGGACAAGCATACAGAAGAACGAGGTGGGTCTACCGTTTCACAGTCTAGCCATTCGCAGAGACAGACGTTTAAAATGGTTACATCTAAATTGGGCATGACTGATTAGGTCACCTGATATACAATGCTCATTTTGTTGCTTGAGATGCTGGCACAGTGGTGGCTAACCTTGGCACTCCAGCTGTGGTGGAACTACAAGTCCCATGAAGCATTGCAATACTCCGACAGCTCTAAGCATAACTTGGGGAAGCAGATGCATGATGGGATTTGTAGTTTTGACACAGCTGGAGTGCAAAGGTTAGCCATCACTGTGCTAGCATAATATTGCTGCTGTTTAACTCTCTAGTAAGGCCACATCTGGAATATGAAATTCAGTTCTGGGCACCACATTACAGGAAAGATATTGCAGTTTTAGAGCAGGTGCAGAAAGGAGCAACAAAATTGATGCGTGGGTTGGAAGGTCTCACTTACCAAGAAAGGTTAGATAAACTGGGTTTATTTAGTCTAGAGAACAGACGCCTTAGAGGGGATCTAATTAACATGTATAAATACATCAGAGGGCAATATAATAGCTTGGCGGATGAGCTTTTTGTCCCTAGGCCTTCTCAAAGGACTAGAGCAGAGGTCCCCAACCTGGGGGCCGCGGCCCCCTGGGGGTCCGTTGGCAGATTTCTGGGGGGCCGCGGCGGATCTGGCCTTTCTCCCTCTCCCCCCAGCGGCCGCCGTTCCTGATACCTTATGAGCGGCGGCCGCTTTCTTCCTTATATTCCCCATGGCCCCTCTCGCATCTCGTATTACAGCAGCGCTTGCTGTGCGACTGCTGTAAGGAGGGAAGGAGGCGGGGCAGCGTTCCCATGGTAACGGCGATCGCCGCTACAGGAAGCCGCTGCCCTATTTCCTACCCTTCCTACAGCAGCCGCGCGGGAAGCGCTGCTGTAATACGAGGTGCTGCAAGAGGAGAGGAGCTATGGGGAACATAAGGAAGCGACTGCCCGCTCGTAAGGTAACAGGAGCGGCGGCCGCGCGGGGGGAAGAGAGGAGAGGCTACACTGGGCTAACTATACTGGCGACACTGGGGCAGCGATACTGGGCTAACTATACTTGCTATTCTGGGCTAACTATGCTTGCTATTCTGGGCTAACTATACTTGCTATTCTGGGCTAACTATACTTGCTATTCTGGGCTAACTATGCTTGCTATTCTGGGCTAACTATACTTGCTATTCTGGGCTAACTATACTTGCTATTCTGGGCTAACTATACCTGCTATACTGGGCTAACTATACCTGCTATACTGGGCTAACTATACCTGCTATTCTGGGCTAACTATACCTGCTATACTGGGCTAACTATACCTGCTATTCTGGGCTAACTATACCTGCTATACTGGGCTAACTATACCTGCTATTCTGGGCTAACTATACCTGCTATTCTGGGCTAACTATACCTGCTATACTGGGCTAACTATACCTGCTATACTGGGCTAACTATACCTGCTATACTGGGCTAACTATACCTGCTATACTGGGCTAACTATACTTGCTATTCTGGGCTAACTATACTTGCTATTCTGGGCTAACTATGCTTGCTATTCTGGGCTAACTATACCTGCTATTCTGGGCTAACTATACTTGCTATTCTGGGCTAACTATACCTGCTATACTGGGCTAACTATACCTGCTATACTGGGCTAACTATACCTGCTATACTGGGCTAACTATACTTGCTATTCTGGGCTAACTATACCTGCTATACTGGGCTAACTATACTTGCTATACTGGGCTAACTATACCTGCTATTCTGGGCTAACTATACCTGCTATACTGGGCTAACTATACCTGCTATACTGGGCTAACTATACCTGCTATACTGGGCTAACTATACCTGCTATACTGGGCTAACTATACTTGCTATTCTGGGCTAACTATACCTGCTATACTGGGCTAACTATACCTGCTATACTGGGCTAACTATACTTGCTATTCTGGGCTAACTATACTTGCTATTCTGGGCTAACTATGCTTGCTATTCTGGGCTAACTATACCTGCTATTCTGGGCTAACTATACTTGCTATTCTGGGCTAACTATACCTGCTATACTGGGCTAACTATACCTGCTATACTGGGCTAACTATACCTGCTATACTGGGCTAACTATACTTGCTATTCTGGGCTAACTATACCTGCTATACTGGGCTAACTATACTTGCTATACTGGGCTAACTATACCTGCTATTCTGGGCTAACTATACCTGCTATACTGGGCTAACTATACCTGCTATACTGGGCTAACTATACCTGCTATACTGGGCTAACTATACCTGCTATACTGGGCTAACTATACTTGCTATTCTGGGCTAACTATACTTGCTATACTGGGCTAACTATACTTGCTATTCTGGGCTAACTATACTTGCTATACTGGGCTAACTATACCTGCTATACTGGGCTAACTATACCTGCTATACTGGGCTAACTATACCTGCTATACTGGGCTAACTATACCTGCTATACTGGGCTAACTATACTTGCTATTCTGGGCTAACTATACCTGCTATACTGGGCTAACTATACTTGCTATTCTGGGCTAACTATACCTGCTATACTGGGCTAACTATACCTGCTATTCTGGGCTAACTATACCTGCTATACTGGGCTAACTATACCTGCTATACTGGGCTAACTATACCTGCTATACTGGGCTAACTATACCTGCTATTCTGGGCTAACTATACCTGCTATTCTGGGCTAACTATACCTGCTATACTGGGCTAACTATACCTGCTATACTGGGCTAACTATACCTGCTATACTGGGCTAACTATACCTGCTATACTGGGCTAACTATACCTGCTATACTGGGCTAACTATACCTGCTATACTGGGCTAACTATACTTGCTATTCTGGGCTAACTATACCTGCTATACTGGGCTAACTATACCTGCTATTCTGGGCTAACTATACCTGCTATACTGGGCTAACTATACCTGCTATACTGGGCTAACTATACCTGCTATACTGGGCTAACTATACCTGCTATACTGGGCTAACTATACCTGCTATACTGGGCTAACTATACTTGCTATTCTGGGCTAACTATACCTGCTATACTGGGCTAACTATACCTGCTATTCTGGGCTAACTATACCTGCTATACTGGGCTAACTATACCTGCTATTCTGGGCTAACTATACCTGCTATACTGGGCTAACTATACCTGCTATACTGGGCTAACTATACCTGCTATACTGGGCTAACTATACCTGCTATACTGGGCTAACTATACTTGCTATTCTGGGCTAACTATACCTGCTATACTGGGCTAACTATACCTGCTATTCTGGGCTAACTATACCTGCTATTCTGGGCTAACTATACCTGCTATACTGGGCTAACTATACCTGCTATACTGGGCTAACTATACCTGCTATACTGGGCTAACTATACCTGCTATACTGGGCTAACTATACCTGCTATTCTGGGCTAACTATACCTGCTATACTGGGCTAACTATACCTGCTATACTGGGCTAACTATACCTGCTATACTGGGCTAACTATACCTGCTATACTGGGCTAACTATACCTGCTATACTGGGCTAACTATACTTGCTATTCTGGGCTAACTATACCTGCTATACTGGGCTAACTATACTTGCTATTCTGGGCTAACTATACCTGCTATACTGGGCTAACTATACCTGCTATACTGGGCTAACTATACTTGCTATTCTGGGCTAACTATACCTGCTATACTGGGCTAACTATACTTGCTATACTGGGCTAACTACTGGCTATACTGGGGTAACTACTGGCTATACTGGGGTAACTACTGGCTATACTGGGCTAACTATGCTTGCTATTCTGGGCTAACTATACCTGCTATTCTGGGCTAACTATACCTGCTATACTGGGCTAACTATACCTGCTATACTGGGCTAACTATACCTGCTATACTGGGCTAACTATACCTGCTATACTGGGCTAACTATACCTGCTATACTGGGCTAACTATACTTGCTATTCTGGGCTAACTATACTTGCAATACTGGGCTAACTATACTTGCTATTCTGGGCTAACTATACTTGCTATACTGGGCTAACTACTGGCTATACTGGGGTAACTACTGGCTATACTGGGCTAACTATACTTGCTATACTGGGCTAACTATACCTGCTATACTGGGCTAACTATACCTGCTATACTGGGCTAACTATACTTGCTATTCTGGGCTAACTATACCTGCTATACTGGGCTAACTATACCTGCTATACTGGGCTAACTGTACTTGCTATTCTGGGCTAACTATACTTGCTATTCTGGGCTAACTATACCTGCTATACTGGGCTAACTATACCTGCTATACTGGGCTAACTATACCTGCTATTCTGGGCTAACTATACCTGCTATACTGGGCTAACTATACCTGCTATACTGGGCTAACTATACCTGCTATACTGGGCTAACTATACCTGCTATACTGGGCTAACTATACCTGCTATACTGGGCTAACTATACTTGCTATTCTGGGCTAACTATACTTGCTATACTGGGCTAACTATACTTGCTATTCTGGGCTAACTATACTTGCTATACTGGGCTAACTACTGGCTATACTGGGGTAACTACTGGCTATACTGGGCTAACTATACTTGCTATACTGGGCTAACTGTACTTGCTATAGTGTGGTAACTGTACTTGCTATACTGGGGTAACTATACTTGCTATACTAGGCTAACTGTACTTGCTATACTGTGGTAACTGTACTTGCTATACTGGGGTAGCTATACGTGCTATACTAGGCTAACTGTACTTGCTATACTGGGGTAACTACTGGCTATACTGGGGTAGCTATACTTGCTATACTAGGCTAACTGTACTTGCTATACTGGGGTAACTACTGGCTATACTGGGGTAACTGTACTTGCTATACTAGGCTAACTGTACTTGGTTTAGTGTGGTAACTGTACTTGCTATACTGTGGTAACTGTACTTGCTATACTGTGGTAACTGTACTTGCTATACTAGGCTAACTGTACTTGCTATACTGTGGTAACTGTACTTGCTATACTGGGGTAACTATACTGGCTATACTGTGGTAACTGTACTTGCTATACTGGGGTAACTGGACTTGCTATACTGTGGAAACTGTACTTGCTATACTGTAGAATCTGGGAAAAAAGGGGGGGGGCTGCTGCCGCCGACACTAGCCACGCCCACTCAACCCCCCCCCCAACCCCCTCCCCCAGGGGGGCCCCGGGGAAAATTTTGGTCGGGATAGTGGGCCCCGGGCTCAAAAAGGTTGGGGACCCCTGGACTAGAGGACATGATCTGCGCATGGAGGAAAAACGTTTTAACCATTTATTTAGGAAAGGATTCTATACAGTAAGAGTGATTAAGATGTGGAATGCATTGCCACAGGAGTTAAGGCAAATTCTATACCTGCATTTAAAGGGGGCTTAGATGCTTTCCTTGCGTTGAAAGACATCCATGGCTACAATTACTAGGTAATGCCTAATGATGTTGATCCAGGGATATTATCTGATTGCCATCTGGAGTCGGGAAGGAATTTTTTCCTTTTTGGGGCTTTTCACCTTCCTCTGGATCAGCAGGGATATGTGAGGGAGCAGGCTGGCTAGTGTTGTACTTGTTCTCTGGTTGAACTCGATGGACGTTTGTCTTTTTTCAACCCAAATAACTATGCTACTATGTTACTTTGTTGGCTGATTAGTCATTGTTAGGATACCTAGATGCCCAAAGCAAACCTTAAGGGCCGTTTCCACTAGAGCGAATCCGCATGTGTTGTCTGCATGCGGATTCGCATAACCAATACAAGTGGATGAGACTGTTTCCACTTGTCAGTTTTTTGGTGCGTTTTTCTGTGAAGGATTTTTCTGCACGGTAGGGCCTGCAGAATTCGCCTGCGTGAGGAATGTAGGCGATTCGCAGGCTATGTATTTAATAGGGAAAACGCACATGCGTTTTTTGCCGCGATTTCGTGTGCGAATTCGCACGAAAACTAATGCAAATTGAACCAGGCAGTGACATGGTTAAATTCGCATATACCCTGCCTATGCGAAATCGCATGCGAAATCGCGGCAAAAAACGTACGCGGAATCGCATCCGCATGCGATTTTGTCAGCGGTGGAATCCCGGTGATTCGCACCGCACTAGTGGAAACGGGCCCTTACTTCCTACATAAACTCTTTCCTTGACCATTACTAATTTCTCACAATTAGCTTTTAACACCTTAAAGGACAACTGAAGTGAGAAGTATATGGAGGCTGCCATATTTATTTCATTTTAAACAATTCCAGAGCCCTGGCAGCCCTGATGATCTATTTGCTGCAGTAGTGTCTGAAAAACACCAGCCACAAGCATGCAGCTAATCTTGTCAGATATGACAATAATGTCAGAAACACCTGATCTGCTGCATGCTTGTTCAGGGGCTATGGCTAAAAGTATTAGAGGCAGGGGATCAGCAGGACAGCCAGGCAACTGGTATTGCTGAAAAGGAAATACATTTGTCAGCCTCTGTATCACTTTACCTTAGGTTCCTTTTAAAGAGAACCTGCAACAACAAAAAAAAGTTCCCCCGGAGGGGTACTCCCCTTGGGAGGGGGAAGCCTCAGGGTCCCAATGAGGCTTCCCCCTCCCCTGTAGCTGCAGGCAATCCAGCGCTGGCTCCCCCGAAGTCTCCAGCAAACCTCCCTCGACAAGCCTGACAAGCGCTGATTTATCTTCTCTGGCTCCAGTGGGGGCGCTGTTGAGGCACTCAGCGCGGAGATAGGCGGAAATAGCCGATCTCTGTCGGGTCCGCTCTACTGCGCAGATGAAGGAGACTTGCGCCTATGCAGTAGAGCGGACCCGACAGAGATCGGCTATTTCCACCTATCTCCGTGCGGAGAGCCAATACTGCGCCTGCGCTGGAGCCGGGAAGGCAAATATTTACATCCCTGCTGGTCGGGGAGCTTTATCGCTGCCGCCGTGGGGACCGAGGAGGACAGGGGAAGCCTCAATAGGATCCGGAGGCTTCCCCCACCCGAGGCGAGTACCCCCCAGGGGAGGTTTTTCTCAATACAGGTTTTCTTTAACATCCTCCTTGTGATTACTGTGGGAAACAAAATGGCCACTATCATGTCAATAGTTTCTAGTCAAAGATCATCCCAGTGACAACACTGATTATAAAAATACCATTTGCCTTTTCTTTGACTTGGCTGCTGCTATTTTCAACACCATAAGACTCATGAAGTAACAGTAAGACACCTCCCCCTCCCCCACGCAACAATTGTTGTCACAAAATGGCGTCTGTGACATTAACAATTCTAGGAAACTGGACTTTGCACAAAATGGCCGCCTCTCGGGTCCTCCGATAGGTTTCCTCTCTGTAGAATCCTCTGTTATGAATCAGCCTCCGATTGATTGTGGGTGTTGTGATCTGTGCTAGCAGCGCCTGCCATTAACCATTCCTACAAATCATTATTGATTGTCACAAGAAGCCGATTCCTTTGTACTGTGATCTAAGTGGAATGCCCCCATTGGATTTCTGTACTGTATATTGATGGTGTGTTGACTTATAACCCCGTCCGGCACATTACAGCAGTGTAAGCACTAGCATTGATCAGGTAATGTGTAGAGCTTAGTACACGCTGCCTGTTGTCCACATCCACTTACCATATAACTTGTGCATGGTCTGTATGCTGCTAAAGGAACTGTTTATTTCCTTTTAAACAAAGCCCTTGTCCCTGATTTAACAAAAAGGATTCTTAAAGAGACACTGAAGCGAAAAAAAAAAATGATGATATAATGAATTGGTTGAGTAGTACGGATAATTACTAGAACATTGGTAGCAAGAAAAATATTCTCATATTTTTATTTTCAGTTATACAGCTTTTTTTTTTTTTTATAACATTGCATCATTCTCTAATATGTGCAATTTACACATTAATCAGTATTCTAAATGTTTTTATAGAACAGGCAGTGAACTTTTGACCTGTCCTGGACTGTTCTTTGCAAAAGAAAAACACAATACAGCTGAGATAACCTAATCAGAAGTCAGAGCTCTCTGCAACTTTCAAAGTTGTAGAACTCAATGGCTATTTGCATAGATAACAATTGGAGTTTCTTAACTCTTCCTGTACTGGAAACAAATATTAGACGTATGTCTCTGCTCCTAATGTTTTATTTCTTAGCTGTACTACACATACAAATCATTATATCATAATTTTTTTTTCCTCTTCAGTGTCTCATTAAATCAAGAAGCAGATGTAAATAGTGGATGTTTATTCTTCTTTATTCATTACCAGGAAAGCCTCAATTCGCTACAGAATCATGAAGGCTTACTACAGTCGTACAAAAGCCACACCTACTCTAAGCCACCACCCATACCTGCACCACCTACACTAAGCCCCACCTACACATTAACACGCTTAGCCGCCGCCCACGGGCGCTTCCAGGTCCATCATATTGACAACCTTCAGTTAGTGTATAGGATGTCCATTTCTGTATGACTGACAGAGCGAGGCTGCAGGTGCGCCAACAATCTAGCCTACATGACAAAGTAGCAGATGCGGATGTTCGTTTCACGAGTTAAACCAACAGACTAAAACACCCACCAATCCATCATACACTATTTTTAGGATAGCTGTAGTACAATATCTGTAAATTTAGAGGTATTCTACCACTTCATTCATACAGTAAAATATTGGTAATATTTACAGATATTTAACTATGACCTAACCTCTCCCTACTCCCACACAGATCCCGCCCCTGGTGAGCAACAAAGAACACCCTCCTCCCCTATCTAACCTTAAAGTGAACCTTCAGACTAAAAATCTACTCAGCAGCACTGAAAAGGCTTGGTGTTTCTTTAACAGTTTCACAGCATCAGAACTTTGTTTTTCTTACCAAAGCATCATTTTTAGCTGCATTTTTATCTAAGCTCCACCCATCAAAGAAAAAAAGCCCAGGCTTCTTTTCCCTGATGCTGTGCAGAGCATGATGGGATTTCCTATGTTGTTGTTCACATTGCCTAGAAACTGGGAGGGGTGATCAGGACACAGGACAGTTGGAACTGTGTCTCATGCTCCCTGTCGCCTCCTTTCAACCAAAAAGATGGCTGCCTTCATGAAATCAAACATTTGCCTGTTCTTTTAAAACAGTGTGGGTAAGATTATATTACCTATCTATTTTACTTAACATAACTAATGTAACTTAATGACAGTATGTTTGTTTAGGCTGGAGTTCCTCTTTAACTTCTCTTGTGTGAACGTCTTTGTATGGCAAATGTACGCTGGCTTGACGGGTATGCTGAAAAGTAGCAACACAATGACTTGGGAGGCAACTCTGCGACTCGACGGAAGGGGTAAATATTTTAACACAGTGCTCCACTGTTCTACTCTGCCTCTGCAAGGGGGAGGGGGGGGGGGGAGTGGAGGGGGGGGAGTGGAGGGGGAGGAGTGCCCCCCCCCCCCCCCCCCATACTGGAAGCAGTGCTGCAGGGGATCCCATAATAATCTGTTTACTGTGGAACACAGAGGCATGTTGTTGCGTCCCCTGGTGATGGAGATGCTAATAATACCAGCTTGCATGTAAATTTGATGCAGTCTATGCAACTTGGAGTTGACTTTGCATGCAAGTCAGACATATTAGTATCACACTGAGCATCTTTTGGGGCTACACAAGGCGGGTAGACAAGGAGAGGTCAGGTCAGCGGATACAAGTCGGGTTTTGCAGTAAATTTCTGATGGTTTTGAATGAAGCGGGTACTCACCACTGTGAGCTGAACACTCCATAGAAGATGCTCTGCTGGGGGTCCTCCGGGTACAGCAGGGCCACATGATGCAGGACGTTAAAGGGGAAGTTGTCATTGAAGCAAAACAGCTGGGCCTTCAGGAAGGTGGTCCACTTCTTCTGCAGGACTTTGTCCCCTCCCACATCATTCTACAACACAGAGGACAGAATAATCAGGTCATGTGACACAGCTCAGAGGGCATCC
Organism: Hyperolius riggenbachi; assembly: GCF_040937935.1. NCBI lineage: Eukaryota > Metazoa > Chordata > Amphibia > Anura > Hyperoliidae > Hyperolius > Hyperolius riggenbachi. Next base: position 29,485,987 of record NC_090654.1, read on the forward strand.
TCCAGCAAACTAAATAAATAAAGCACATCTTACAGAGGAAATAAAGTCAAAACTTATCCTATTAAGCTCTAGAAGATTGGTCACACCACACAAACCTGTTGGCTGAAAAGTCTCATTAGTGACACTGCTCTATTGCTATACAGCAGAAGGCTTTACTCTGTGAGATTCAGTGATTGTACGCAGGGGGCAGGGAGAGTTTTTCTCACTGAAGAGCTTTCTGAAGTGAACTTATAGACCATTCGTGCAATGTAAGCTCCTAGCATTGCTGTACTATGAGCATGAAGAGACTTGCTACTTTTACACACAGATGACATTACGTTGGGACAAAAGCAAATAGGATAACTGCACAAACGCTAAAGAATAGTAAAACCAAATTGTAATTGCATAATATGCCATGCTAACCCTGCTTTAAGTTGGAACAAATGCCTGAAACTTTATATATTATCAGTTTTCTTTCCTCTTGACAGAACCGCTGCAAGTACGATGTGAAAGATGGGGAAAAAAGGAAGCAACAAGCTTTTTAGCAGAAGGGGTTTACAAGAACTGAAAATAAAGCTCTGATCATAAAGGGAAGACATTCTACTACCCACAGCAATGACTGGCGAGCTTACCCAGGTGCCTCATGTCAGCTTGTTAATATTACAGAGCCAATGCAATTGGGTTAGTTTGGCTCTCTAATATTAACAAGCTGACACATCATTGCATTCAGGTGGATCTGGAGGTGTGGTTAGCTTTCAGGGAAAACAAATAATGATTTGCATATTCAGCAGTGATGCATTGTGGGACACCTCAGAGCTCACGCCAACATGAATAATCGCAAATACCTTCTGTTTTAAGGCAAATTTCTACTTTGTATTAATGTAAATAATTATTGATCTAGTCTGCACATTATTTACATATGTGACCACTAGAGGGGGCTGGTGTATCACATTCCTCCATTGCAGGGAAGGATTACCTACATTACTAGTCCCTTACACACTCCCAATGAGTTCTGGGTCACCATGAGCTTAGGGGGCCGTTACTCTGCTACTTTGCTAACTTTTGTAAATATGTGAATTGTATATTGTAATTGTTGTGTATAGCACTTTATCACTCTATCACTAGGATATTAGCACTCCTGACGAAGTTTCCAATTTAGGAAATGAAACATGTTGAGTTTTTGGTGTAGGGTTCACAGTATTCATTAGCGTGAACTAGGAGGATGGTCATGTGACCCAAAACTTTGTTTCCTCCAGTCCGCTGCGTTCACAGTTTACCTATTGGCTAGCAAATAGGAAAATATGTTATTGTTTTAATGTAATCTTATTAAAAGTTAAATTTTATTCCACCTTTCAAATAGGGTACATTTTTGTTTAGTAATCACCATGAGCTTGCTGGTTAGTCTGTACCTCTCAGCAGGGGCGTAGCAATAGGGGGTGCAGAGGTTGCGACCGCATCGGAGTATTAGCTCTCTATTGGTCCTGTGCTCATAATAATCACTTCTATAGATACTTTGAATAGTGGTAATCATGAACAACCTGTTCCCCATCCCCTTCTTGCACACTGTAGTTGTCCTTGGCAGGTTTTGGTGCGCCATATCAATTGTTATGTATAGAGTGCTTGGGGGCCCCATTGTAAAACTTGCATCGGGGCCCACAGCTCCTTAGCTACGCCACTGCCTCTCAGTGTTACAAGTCCTACTCCATAGAGCCAAATTAATCCATGCCATGCACTGATGAGGATCTACCAATCCGAAACAGTCTATGCATGTTGGATTATTATGGCTAATGTTACAAATTAACAAGCTGACACATTGCATTCCAGCGGATCTGGAGGTGTGTTTAGCTTCTAAGGGCAACAATGGTTAATTTGCATATATTCAGCAGTGATGCACTGGGAGACATCTCAAGCTCACTCCAACCTGAATTATCCCAAATTCTTTCTGTTTTAAGAAAGCAAACTTTTGTTTTTCTTACTAAGCTTATGTAACCGTTTCTGCAAGCAGGTTTGACAAATACCCCTAACTTTAGTAACATCAGCTCAAGACCTACATGCAAAGTGGGCACTGGGGAAATATGGGCCCTGCAAATAGTCTCTAGCAGAATATATGTAAAAGTGCCGATATTCTACTATTGGACAGTGGTTATTCCGATAGTAAAAGTTGGTAAATGTTACTGATAGTTTACCATCACTAAACCAAACCCTATTCTCACACGAGTCCTTCCTTTACCGATACCAAACCAACCCCCCGCACCCCACCGATACCGAAACTAAGCCCCACGCCCTAAGCGAATCCCCACCCCACCGCTCAGAGGTGTAGCGGACAAAGACAGTTTTTGTGCCCCGCCCCCGCAAAAAAATGGTGTGACCACGCATCAGAATGTGGGCATGGTCATGGGTGGAGCCAAATGTACAATGCTGTTTATATAGCTGGATGTGCCCCAAACTCCTCCCCCCCCCCTTTTAGATAGCCAAAAGTGCCTCTTTCCCCCTTCAGATAGCCAGTGTGCCCCACTATAGATGCCAGATGTGCCTTCCTTCCCCCATTTAGATAGCCATATGAGCCCCCCTCTACATAGCCAGATGCAACAGTAGAAGAGTCACTGGCTCCAACGTTCCAGTGACGCCATCATCTGTCCCCTGCAGCGTGCCCAGCATCCTCTTCTTGGTTACAGAAGAGAGATGATGTCATCTACGGAACGTCAGAGCCGGTGAGTCTTCTGGTTTTATTAACATTTACTCACTCCACTGCAGAGGGAGGGAGAGAAGCAGGGGCACTTCAGGTGGCCAGCAAGTTGCCTCTCACACATGTGGGGGTGCTGCAGTCGCACTGAGAACCCTCGCTGTGCTGCGCCCCCTTGCCCACCCTTAGCTATGCCCCTGCCACCGCTGATGCCTGACCTACCCCCCACACCAATGTCTAGCCCTAAGTGAATCACCCTTTCCCCCCCCCCCCCCATCACCACTGATGCCTAACCCTATGCGACCCCCTCCCCCCACCACCGATGCCTCCATCCCACTATTCACATTTCCATTTATAACATGGGAGCCCACATTTTTTGTTTCGACCTCAAGTATCCCTGGACACATATATATTTGTTAGAAGAGCCACAAGACGTTAATTTATGCTTTTAATTACTGAAAAAAAAGATTACTAAGGTTAAGGTTTATAATGTAGGATTCTTTTTATCATCTCAATACTTGCTCCAATGTAGACTAACATCCTCCCCCTCCCACCCACACCAACATAAATAAATGACTCTTATTCTTCCCCCTCCCCAGTCTCACCATGCAGACTCTGGCCACACGCGGCACCGTCAGTTTATCGAAGAAGTCAAACTCTTTAGCCGTCTCTTCGAAGAAGAAATAGACCTTCCCGTCAGAGTTGGAGCCCGGGATGAAGAAGGACCCCGCAAAGGACGTGTCGGCTGCAAAGAAGGGGTGGAGGAAATCAAGACATTAAAGAGGCACTGCAGTGACCTATATCAGAGTCATCCTGGTTTCAGCACCAGAAACTTTCCTATACCTACAGTGTTCTCCCCAGGCTCTTTTAGCCGGGTGCTCCACCCGACTAATTTTGGGGAGCACCCAGCTGTCAATGGCTCTCCTCCAATCCTGTATGCAGAGCTGCAATGGCCCTACATTCCCCCATCGTGTCCCACCCAGCTACTTTTTCATGCCACCCGGCTGGAAAAAAACGTTCTGGGGAGAACACTGACCTATATATAGCTGTATATTGGTATGCAGCCCCGCCCTCCCCCGTGATGCTTAGCCTAGGCTGTTTAGCTATATGGAATTCTCCTCCCACAGCATTATTCAATGTACCCCAAAAATTGGTGAGAAAAATCCATCACTCCTGATCTACTTTTATCGAAAAAAAAAGGTGGGAAATTCTCCAACGTACAGAGGGGAAAAAAAAAAGCTTTCGATTTTTCAGTACAACCAATCGTTTTTATTGAATGGCCATAAAATTGGATCATTTTATTGTATAGTGTGTGGCCACCTATGGAGTTGGCAGAAAGTTTGTGCACACAATGTAATGTTTCGAGACCTAATCGATCTCTCTATCAAGGAATGCATTCAGATGTTATACCACCTGTGCATTCAAACCTCATCTCCGCCTTCCTACAACTATAGGTGGACACACACATTATAATATTTCTGTTCAATCTTACTACAATTCAATGAAAATTAATGGTTGTACAGAAAAAGCAAAGGAGGATTTCCTCCCCGAAGCCAACCTACCCCCCCCCCCCCCCTCCCCAATCAAGGAATCTCAAGGAAATTTCCTCCTCAAGTGTGTTTGTATGTATATTAGAAAAGATGGCAATAGTATGGTATGTAATGTAAGAAAAAAAACTGATTGCTAGGCAGAATTATAATAAATCTAGTCTTTTTAGCCCATTAGATAACGGGTGTTGCTGTAGCGCACTCCTGCAACCTGCAAGTGCCCGCATAAATACCAGCAACCTGCAACAGCCCCCCCCCCCCCACGTGCAAACTGTGTGGCCCTGCACCTGCACAGTACGGCGGTACACAGACACAGGAACCCGAGACTTATTAAAGGGACACTATGGCACATTGGAAAAAATGTACTTCTTATTTGTCTGTTTGCACATACTGTATTTTTAAGAGTAAAATCAGCCATAAATTACTTTAGCTGTCACTTACAGTGGGTAATAGAAATCGGACAGAAGCAACAGGTTTTGGACTAGTCCATCATTATGGGATTCTCAGCAAGACTTTTATTCTTTATAAAGATATTCCCTAAAAAGGATTTAAACAATGCTGGTCAGCCTCCCTGCTCGCTACACAGTTTTTTTGGCAGTTGGACAGAGAAACGGCCATTCACTAAGTGCTTTTGAAAATAAATAAATCCCTGAGAATCCCCCCATGAAGAGATGAACTAGTCCAAAACCTGTCACTTCTGTCAGATTTCTACTACCTACTGTATGTGACAGCAACATAGGAGCAAAGTCATTTATGGCACATTTTACTTTGGAAAAAAAAACGTACTTATTTGTTTATGTTTGCACATATTTTAAATTTTACAATTTTTCGCCATACTGCCCTTTTAAGTAGGATATAACTGTATCCTATTCTGGACAGACACAGTTGGTGGCTGTGCAGCTCTGACTAGTTGGAGATTTCAACTATTTGCTGACGCCACGCACTCTCACCATCCTCGCCGCTGCTCTGTCGCTGATCCTGCTCGCTCTGCTGTCTCAGTGACAGCAGAGCTTCCGCATTTCGGTCAGGCCTGACCCTGTGATTGCTGTGAGCCAATCACAGGGCTGAATAGGGAATGGACGGCTCTGGTCCGTAAGGGGCTAGAGCCGCCCGGTCCCAAAAGGGGTATTGTACTTGGTTTGATAATTTATAGCAACGTGGAGTTCAGTGGTGGTGACTGTAATGCTAAACTGAGAATGATGATAAGGTATTGATACACAAAGCTATGGATTTTTCAAATGTAATATTAAAAAAATATATATTCATATCGAAAAGACCAACCATCGATTTCTGAGTGAGACGTTTTTCAATCCAATAAATTTTTTCACCATATGCAATCTTTTTTTTACAAAATTGCTGCAATCGTGAACACGTGTGCAACCTCACAACGACCTCAAGCTTGCAATCCAATCAACCAACCAATTGGATTGGTTTTGTTGAATCGAAATTTTAAAGTGTGTGGCTACCTTTCCTCATTTCACCCCCGGGTCTGTCTGTACCTCACCCCCACCCCCTGTGCTTTGCTGTAAGCCCAGCTGAGTACCTCACATGAACCTGGCTGCACATCGCTGCCTGACCTGGGCTGGGCCCAACAGGCCCTAACATGCTGCGTGTACGGAATGTTCCTGTGCTGGAGAGAGGGAACTCACAGTGCAGCCATCCCAGGGAGGCATCCGTCTTCAGCATGGTCCTGTTACCCAGCGTCCGCAGGATGATCGGCTCATTCCCCATGAAATTATTCATCGTGCCGCTGTACAGCTCGCCACCTGCAGAGATGGGGGGGAGGGAGGGGGGAGGTCGGAGGCAGAGAGAGAAGCGATATGAAAGAGGAGGGAGAAAAGGAAACGAGAGGAAGTGAGACACAATTACTTCATGTTTTTAATAAATAATTCATTTTTTACTCATGCGTTCTGTCCGGGAATATTTCTAGAAACTCCCGCTGGATTTTCTGTCACTGTCTGCCAGCTGAAATGACATCACTTGAAGATGATGACATCACTTGAAGATGATGACATCACTTGAAGATGATGACATCACCAATCCACAATGATGCCAGGCACACAGGTACATCTTGCATCCGGATCTACCAGTTCCTGCACCGGTTCTCTGGGAATCCAGAAACTCACTGAGGTAACATGTGCCTCGTGCTTCATTCCTGGTGAGCCCAGTCATTTGCGCACACCCAAAGTGAGAGTGAGGCTGCCATATTCATTTCCTCTTAAAGAGAAACAGAGATGAAGCACCCTCTTGTATTTGACCTTATAAATCAGTGGGAGCATGACAGTAAACACCTAATCTGCTCTTTGTTTCATTGTTCTCTGTTTAATTTGCCTGTTATCACCTCTGATAAGAATCCCCGACTGAGCACTCAGTCTAGCTTTGCTACGGAAAGATTATAGCTGAGTCTGTCTTCTCTGGTGTCTTTTCAAGCCCAAGTCTGACCCCTTGTGGCTGCTATAATGACTCAACTATAATCATTCCCGGCAAAGCCAGACTGATTGCTCAGTCCGGGATAACAGACACTTTTAGCAGTGAGGATGAAACAGAGAGCATGGTAAGTGTTTTCTCTAATGTTCTTACTGATATATATGGTAAAATACACCAGGGGGCTTCGTCTCTGGTTCCCTTTAAACAATACCGGTTGCCTGGCTGCCCTGCTGATCTTTTTGGCTGCAGTAGTGGCTGAATCACACACCTGAAACAAGCATGCAGCAAATTCAGTCAGATTTTTGTCAGAAACATCTGATCAGCAATGCCTGTTCAGGGACTATGGCTAAAAGTATTAAGGTGTGTGCACACCAACATCGCTGGTCTGGCCTGTATGATGTCATACGTGGGCGGGGAACGCTCACACAGGAGTTGGCCGTCGCTCGGCCGAGTTGATCCACCAGACGGAAGGCTTTGCGGAGGGGTGGTCAGGGGTCGCTGTACACAGGCTTGATTATCGGCTGAGGCGGTAGTTATCAGCAGCCTCAGCCGACTTTAGTTAAGCGTGTGTGCAAGACTTTAGAGCAGGGGCCTCAAACTCGCGGCCCGCGGGCCATTTGCGGCCCTCGATACAATATTTTGTGGCCCTCACCGGCAAAAGCTTCCTTATAGTTCGCTTCAGTGCTCCCAAGTAATCCGCCTCATCCCCGCCGCTAAACAAGGGCGGATTGCCCCCAAATCGCCCGGGGGGCAATCCGCCGGCATTTCCTGGAAGGGGCAGAGCTTTCAGCTTCAGCTCTGCCCCTCCTGACGTCAATCGCTGCACGGATCGCCGCCTCTCCCCGCCCCTCTCTGTGAAGGAAGAGTGAGAGGGGCGGGCAGAGGCGGCGATGCGCCGCGATTGTGAAATTCCTAATGTGGCCCAGCCTCATCCTGACTTTGCCTCCTGCGGCCCCCCAGGTAAATTGAGTTTGAGACCCCTGCTTTAGAGTAAGACCAGCGGGGCTGCCAGGCAACTGGTATTGTTTGAAATTAAATAAATATGGCATAACAAACAAACACACTACCAGTATATGCCGTTCAACCACCTGATATTTAATATAGATCAAAAAGTTTTTTCAACCCTGATTAATCGTAGTTGGGTCTGTGAAAAAGGTTATGTATATAGCACACCATTATTATGCACAATTTCTCATTAAACGGGGTGTTACCCCACAATGTCTCAAACAGAAGGTCTCAGGGGACCGTACACAGACCAGAATATAACCAGTTAATCATGTCATTCCTGCACGTGGGGGGAGGCGGGCACGGACACCTACAATGCCAAAAGATTAAAGCATCTAATATGCTAATTGCCTTGTCAAACGTGTCCGCATCACCCCCCGCGCTAACATCACAGTGGTCAACAGCAATACAAAATGTGCTGAGGAAGTCCCTGGGCGGGGCGAAACGCGTTGACGTAGGGCTGCGTCACGCGCTGAGATGTGCCTCTCTGCCCTCCTCTGCCCTCCCGCCGGATCGGAGCACGGTGCCCGGAACTATGGCGTATACCTTCTATGACTGGACTCCCGCTCAGTCGGGGTAACCTAAGTCGGAGGCCCTGAGTTTGACACTCCCGCAGATACACATCAATGGTATTGCGGTTAGCTGGGCAGGCGAAAAACAGTCTATGCGAATACTGCATTTCGTATCAACGGAGGAGGTGGTAACTATGAGAAACAGTGCATACGGCATCTATATCCACAAAGTTTATGTGTATATCCATCTATGGTGAAGCACTACATGCATGGAATCCTTGATGTTGTGATATATGGCTTGGCTGGAATATTGAACTGTCTTGTCAGCATAGGCCTACAATTTTACACTACAGCAATTTGGCTAGGTGCACCAGCCCCATATGGTCTGAAAAGACTCTTGGAAGAATACAGTGATATTTCTAGAACGATTTTTTTGATGTGGAACTTTGTTTCATGCAATTGAATCTTGGAAGCAGGACCTGCTGTGGGATTTGTTCACTTATATCTTTGTGGACTGTGTTCTCATATTTTTTGCCATTTTTTCTATGGGTGACGACCCATGCAATTCAGTGACCTTATGTGATTGTCTGTATGCAGGGCATGGTGTTGTGATTGCGGGGGGACATAGGGGGGCTTTGGGGGGGGCACATTTTGTATTGCTGTTGACCACTGTGATGTTAGCGCGGGGGGTGATGCGGACACGTTTGACAAGGCAATTAGCATATTAGATGCTTTAATCTTTTGGCATTGTAGGTGTCCGTGCCCGCCTCCCCCCACGTGCAGGAATGACATGATTAACTGGTTATATTCTGGTCTGTGTACGGTCCCCTGAGACCTTCTGTTTGAGACATTGTGGGGTAACACCCCGTTTAATGAGAAATTGTGCATAATAATGGTGTGCTATATACATAACCTTTTTCACAGACCCAACTACGATTAATCAGGGTTAAAAAAACGTTTTGATCTATATTAAATATCAGGTGGTTGAACGGCATATACTGGTAGTGTGTGTGTTTGTTATTCCTGTTTATTGACCAGTGCATGTACCCACTTGTTTTGCACACATTAGCATGTACACTTTTAGTGTAGTAGGTTTTTGTAAATAAATATGGCAGCCTCCGTATTCTTCTCACTTCAGGTTCCCTTTTGAAGGGAACCTGAGGCGAGACATATGGATGCTAATATATTTATGTCCTTTTAAACAATACAGATTGCCTGGCTGTCCCGCTGATCCTCTGCCTCTTTTAGCCATAGACCCTGAACAAGCATGCAGCAGATCAGATGTCTCTGACGGATGTCTAACTAGATTAACTGCATGCTTGTCTCAGGTGTATGATGCAGACACTACTGACCAGTAAGATCATTAGGACTGCCAGGCAACTCTGCTATTGCTTAAAGGGATACTTAAAGAGGAATTGGCAGCCTCTCCCGCCAGCTCTGGCCACGCGTATCCTTCACGTTTCAGTCCGCAATAGCGGTATTGCAGACGGGAGTGCGTAAAAAGGATGCTGTTGTGGCCATTTGACTTACAAGTCGAGCAAGAAAACGGCGAGGCGGCGGGAGAAAGGAGGCTCGTGGAGGACCGTCGCCGGACAGGAAGGCTTCTGGGGGCTAGCAAAAGCCCTCGGTAAGTGAAGCAGTTTGTTTTAAAATACTCTTCAGTTCCACTTTAAGCCTTAAATAAAAACTCTGTTGCACTCACCCGGGGCTTCTACCAGCCCCCTGCAGCTGTCCGGTGCCCTCACAGTCACTCACGGACCCTCCTGCAACCCCCCCCAGCTAGTTTCATTTTCAGCCGACAGGCTCACTGCGCCTGCGCAGGACGCTATTGTGGTTGGGAACGCGAAGAAGACTGCGTGCGGCCAAGCCTGTGGGCGAAACAAAACTAGCTGGGGGCGGGGGAGCAGAGGATCCGTGAGTGATGGTGAGGGCACGGGATGGCTGGTAGAAGCCCCAGGTGAATAAAACTCATTTTTTTTAAGTATCCCTTTAAAAGGAAATAAATATGGCAGCTTCCATATCCCTCTCGCTACAGCAGTCCATAAAGGACATATAAGGTGAATGAATTAAAACTATTTTTTACTTACCTGGGGCTTCTTCCAGCCGCTACAAGACACTCTGTCCCTGGCTACATCTCTGGTCTTCTCCTCCCTCCTGCTGGCAGCCTCTGAAGATCACATGCGCTGCAGAAGATGCTGCGGAAGACTGGAGAACCCCAGGTGGATCTTCGGGGGCAGATGGGACACAGAAGCATGTTCTCTGCCTAATAACATGGCTCTGTGTCCCCCCAACCGCCGCTCTCTGCCCCCCCCCCCCCCCCTCCAACGCCGCGCTATAGCCCCCTTAGATTAGAGGCAAGATTGGTCTCTAACTTGGAGGTAAACACAGGGGAGAGGAATTTCCTGTTCAAACCGCCCGCCAGGGGCGTTCCTGCAGGGTTTCCTGAGCTGCCATTGGGCAGCTCTCTGTCCCTGGCCACGTCTCCTGCCGCTCTCCCGCCTCCCTGCACGCTATCAGAGACACACAGTCTCAGAGCAGTGTTGTGACCCAGAGGTCTCGAAAGTGAAAGTGGGCCATTGCAGCCCACAGGAGTGGCCGTTTTTGCCGCTACCTGATCCGCTCAGCCCCGCAGATCAGGTAGCCTACTTTTTGTCATTTTTTGAGCCCACCTCAGGCTTTCTTTAAAGGATAGCTGTAGATGTATATGGAGACTACCATATTTATTTCCTTTTAAGAAATACTAGCTGCCTGGTTGTACTGCTGATCCTCTGCCTCTAATATGTTTAGCCATAGACCCTGAACAAGCATGCAAAAGATTAGGTGTTTCTCACATTGTCAGATCTGACAAGATTAGCTGCATGCTTGCTTCAGGTGTTATTCAGACCCATCAAACGTAAAGAATGAGACGGCACACCACTGGCTTGCAATCAAAGTGCTGTGTATTGCGAATAAGTCACACTACATGTTACGGAGGAACCCCTCCTTCATCAGGTGTTAAACAGCATTGAAGCATACAACCAATATATACACAATCACATATAGAATGGGAACCACACCCGCAGTGGACCCACCCACCAATTCATTAACCCCATACTCCCCAGTTGCTAAATAGAATAATTCCAATGGTCATATGGCACTCCTGATCGGCTACCAATAAATGTAATACAAACTGACCGTAAACTGGCACTTCCAACCGAGGACTGCCACAGAACCACCTGTGAATAAAACATAGGTTAAGAATAATGCATGTACCGACATCTAAATTGTTACAGCATTCGCATGTGCATAAAGATGACATTTAGACCCTACAAAAAGCATCTGAACGGCAAACGCTCATTCATCCCTCTTGGGGCTACCACATCAAGCGTGTGGATCCATCGTGCCTCTTTCTGCTTTAATACCTTCTCCAAATCACCCCCTCTAGTGGAGGGAGTCACAGCCTCCAAAACACACCACCTTAGTTGTGCTGCACTATGTCCTTCTGCGTAAAAATGTCTGGCTACAGAGGTATCGTAGTTCCCACGTTGGCCTTTCGCATAATTGCTGATTGCCCTTTTGTGCTCCTGTATGCGGGACCTGACTGCTCTGGTGGTTTCCCCTACGTACATGAGTCCGCATGGACACTTAAAGGGATACTGTAGGGGGGTCGGGGGAAAATGAGTTGAACTTACCCGGGGCTTCTAATGGTCCCCCGCAGGCATCCTGTGCCCGCGTAGCCGCTCACTGATGCTCCAGCCCCGCCTCCGGTTCACTTCTGTAATTTCTGACTTTAAAGTCAGAAAACCCCTGCGCCTGCGTTGCCGTGTCCTCGCTTCCCCTGATGTCACCAGGAGCATACTGCGCAGACCAAAGACCATACTGGGCTTGTGCTATACACTCCTGATGACATCAGCAGGAACAAGGACACGGCAACGCAGGCGCAGGGGTTTTCTGACTTTAAAGTCAGAAATTACAGAAGTGAACTGGAGGCGGGGCCGGAGCATCGGTGAGTGGCTGCGCCAACACAGGATGCCTGCGGGGGACCATTAGAAGCCCCGGGTAAGTTCAGCTCAATTTCTCCGACCCCCTACAGTATCCCTTTAAGTCCATACACAACCCATGTCGTAGAGCAGTAATGTCTACCCTTGATGACAATATTGCGACCTGTATGGGGATGCCCAACCACGTTACCCTTGATAATGGCGTTGCACACATTACAATTCAGGCACGGGTAAGTACCTGGTCTGCCCATGCTCCTTTCCTTACTCAAGGGTGCAGTGTCTGTGTGCCTCACTTTGTCGTAAATGGTTTTACCTCTCCTAATAGAGAATATGGGCTCCTCACTAAACACTGTTCCCAATACGCTGTCATTACTCAAAAGTGGCCAAAACCTGCGTACAGTTCTCTTTATTAGCTCAGTGTTTTTCCCCAGGCTGGTAACAAAAGGTATACCTTTTGATCTATCCCTTATACCAACCCGCTGTAGCAATGAGGACCTCTCGATCTCCCCCTGATTTGGAGAAGGTATTAAAGCAGAAAGAGGCACGATGGATCCACACGCTTGATGTGGTAGCCCCAAGAGGGATGAATGAGCGTTTGCCGTTCAGATGCTTTTTGTAGGGTCTAAATGTCATCTTTATGCACATGCGAATGCTGTAACAATTTAGATGTCGGTACATGCATTATTCTTAACCTATGTTTTATTCACAGGTGGTTCTGTGGCAGTCCTCGGTTGGAAGTGCCAGTTTACGGTCAGTTTGTATTACATTTATTGGTAGCCGATCAGGAGTGCCATATGACCATTGGAATTATTCTATTTAGCAACTGGGGAGTATGGGGTTAATGAATTGGTGGGTGGGTCCACTGCGGGTGTGGTTCCCATTCTATATGTGATTGTGTATATATTGGTTGTATGCTTCAATGCTGTTTAACACCTGATGAAGGAGGGGTTCCTCCGTAACCTGTAGTGTGACTTATTCGCAATACACAGCACTTTGATTGCAAGCCAGTGGTGTGCCGTCTCATTCTTTACGTTTGATGTGATGCAAGCTGTTGAGCAACCCAGCTGAGACAAGGCACCGGCGGAGTGTTTCAGGTAGCTTGTGACCTGATTAGCTGCTGACCAAGCACCTTAGTGATGTTCTATACTGTTATTCAGACACTGCTGCAGCCAAATAGATCAGCAGGGCTGCCAGGCAACTGGTATTGTATAAAAAAAAATATGGCCGCCTCCTCTCAGTTCAGGTGCGCTGTAAGGCCAGTTCTTGCTGCTGGCATCTGTGGTGAAAGAGGAATCTTTCAACACTGCTGCTCTTGTTCTGCCAAGGACTGTGCCCCGCTAAGCAGCTGGCATCTCCCCACCACCTGAGGGCCTCTGCCTGCTCCAGCCTGCCAGCCTCTCCCTCTTTCTTCCCCATTTCCAGTTGTCTGTGCACCTCTCTACCTACCCAGCTCTTCCCCCTTCTGTTTGCAGGCACAAAACATTGAAAGGGAAAATTCTGTCTATAATTTATGCCCACTTATTGCAGACACATAGCCGGCGACGAGCTGTTCCCTTCCAAGGCGGGGAAACCACAAGCTCAGTGCTGAGGGGTCAGTAGTTAGGATTAGGGGACAGCATTTGGATCAGTGATTAGCATCAGGGACACTATTATGCCTGGTACACAAAATGCAACTTCCCGTCAGATTGACGGTCGAATTGACCATTTCTGACAGGTCCAATCTGATGTCTGATCATTTTTCTGATCGATTTTGTATAGAAGGGATTGGAAAATCAATCAGAAAAATGACCGTAAATCAGATCGGACCTGTAGGAAATCATCAATTTCACTGTCAATCTGATGGAGAATGGCATCGTATATACCAGGTATTAGGATCAGGGGACAGTATTACAATCACTGGTTAGGATCAGAGACAGTGGTTAGGATCTGGGGGCAGTATTAGGATCAGGGACAGTGGTTAGGGGGAAGTTTTAGAATCAGTGGTTACGGTCTGAGGACAGTATTAGGATCTGGGACAGTGGTTAGAAATAGGGGACAGTATTAGAATCAGTGGTTAGGATCATGGACAGTGGTTAGGATTAAGTATTAGGATCTGGGGGCAGTATTAGGATCAGTGGTTAGGCTCAGGAACAGTGGTTAGGATTAAGTATTAGGATCTGGGGGCAGCATTAGGATCAGTGGTTAGGCTCAGGAACAGTGGTTAGGATTAAGTATTAGGATCTGGGGGCAGTATTAGGATCGGTGGTTAGGCTCAGGATCAGTGGTTAGTATTAAGTATTAGGATCTGGGGGCAGTATTAGGATCAGTGGTTAGGCTCATGACCAGCGTTTAGGATTAGGGGACAGTATTTGGATGAGTGGTTAGGATCAGTGGTTAGCATCAGGGAACAGTATTAGTATCAGGGGACTGATGCTATAATTACATCAGAAGCTGCTGTTGGTGGGGTTGTCATGTTACTCACCTACTACAATCTCCGTATGTTTGTGGCGCGGGTCAAAGGGCGACTGTCCCTTCCCATCCACAACCAGCGTCTCGTTGTTTTGGTTAGTGGTCAAAGAAAATGTGTCCAAGTTCTAGAATGGAATCAAAAATAAAATTAACACATTTTTAGCAAACCGAGGAATAGAGTTTGGCCCACTTAATCTTCCAATGTCACAATAGAGTGCAAGCTTCTTGGGACAGCCTGCTCAAAATCTCTCATAGAACAACCACCAAATCCTGCACAGCCCTCCACACTGACCCTTTATAATAGAATCCCCCAGGCTGTAGGGTTGCTGTTCTACCGACCGGCGCAGGCTTGGAGCAGCAATGACGGCATTGGCCAGAAACGATCCCCGCAATGCTGGTGTGTGAGTGATAAAGGAGGCGTGGATTTACTTACGATGTAGGTGCACAGGGGGTTGAAGGCGTTGGTGCCGCAGACGTACAGGTGCGTGCTGTTGATCAGCTGCAGGACGCGGATGAAGTTAAAACATTCAGCCTGTGGGAAATGTAAATCATTATTTTTTCAATCCACATTAAAACAACAACAAAACATTTGTAAAGCACTTTTCTCCCCGAGGACCCAAAGCTCATAAGCTTGTCTCAGATCAGTACATAGTGATGTGTACAGGGGGAAAACATAATGTGATCCTAAATGCCAGACTAAACAGGTGGATTTTTAGTTTTGAATTAAACATGTCCAGGGTTGGAGCTGTCTTAAGTTTTGCAAGGCATACCAGGGGTAGGGGGCAGCATGACCAGAAGCTCTAGATCCAAAGGTTTTTAGTTGGACTCTGGGGGTGGTCAAGATATTGGATCCTTTTGATCTGATGTTGTGGGACGTGTGACGCAGTTACAACAAGTCCTTCAGGTATCCAGGTCCTAGGTTATGTAGGGATGTAAATGTTAGCATGCCAATTTTGAAAAGGAGTCTTCATTTTATGGGTAGCCAGTGTAGTGAGCAGAGGATTGGGGTTATGTGGCAATGGCAGGGTTGGCTTGTTAACAGTCTTGAGCCAGCATTCTGTACTAGCTAGGCCTGCAAAGAGGGCACTGCAGTAGTCCAGCCATGATGCGATGAAGGTGTGAACTGGTGTTGGAAGATTCTCTGAGGGAATGAGGTGCTTAATTTTTGCAATATTCCTTAGGTGAAAGAAGGAATGTGTCACAACAGCTGAAATTTGATTTCTGAAGTTTAAAACATATTTGAAGTAATGAAATAGCAGAATAGCGCTTTCTAGTGTGGGATTGCCACAACCACTCAAAGCCAACAAAGAAAAAGTTCAACTTTCTTGTCTCTGAAGTGGGTGATAACATGTCACCTCTGTAAGCTGGCAAACTGTGGGGACTCCCAGAGAGAGAGGAGGAAAGTCATACAAACGTCTCAAACAACATCCTTTTATAAACACGTAGCTCACAACTGTCCCTTTTTCGGAGGGACAGTCCCTCTTTGGGAGCCCTGTCCCTCTTTCCTCCTCATTTGTCCCTCTTTCAGGACTTTGCCCCTTTTTCTATGTAAATATATATACTTCTCTACTAAAAAGTGTGTTTGACTCTCACCTTTATCCCCATCCTTTAAATTGATATATTACTCATTTTAAAATGTTAAAATGAAGGAAAATGAACCAGGAAAGAAACGACCAGTGTGGTTTGAATTATAAAACATCATATTTTTCTCATGACATTTTTATCAAAATGCGTGACTAGGGGTGTGACAGGGGCGTGATCAGGGGCGTGGCATGGGTGTGGCTTAAGTGTCCCTCTTTCTCATCTCCAAAAGTTGGGAGGTATGATAAACACCACAGCAACTTTGGGCAGGGTGAGCCAAAAAAGTGATGAAAATTACACAAATAGAAATGTTGCGTCTTACCTCTTTTCGGGCCTTTGCCAGACAACTGTTAATCTGTTCTGTTTTGGACGGCCATGAGACCTGCAAGGAAACACAAGGACTTATTGTCTGCTTTAGATAGCAAAGGAGATGCTTATTTTTTCAATCTCACATGCAAATTTGCATAGCTTGGAATGTGGCCAGTACAGTGCACTTCCTGCCAGATCTGATTGGCCGCATTCCACATTGCATACGATGTGGATTGGCTGGGACTGGTGTGGGAGGGAGGAGCTGACCTGTCGGCGGAGCTTGATGTTTCCGGGGTCTTCAATGCTGAGCTCCAGGATTTCCTCTCTTGCCCCGACGTACAGCGTCTTCCTGTCTTCCGTGAGGAGGAGCTGGTCATAGTTCTGCACAGCGGGCAGTTTGTACACATTCACTGGTCTGGCCGGGTCACCTGGTCAAACGTTAGAGGAACTTGGCTGAATGTAACATAATGGATACAACTGCTTATTATTTACATTATTTAATTGATTATTTAGTCAGTGTTTGCCCATCGCAAAATCTTTCTTTGTCCTGATTTACATCAGTGAAAAGTTGGTTTCCACTGAGCCAGGGTGGCTCTTGTAGGACGCACGTCACCACTTGCAGTGATGTGAGGACGCATCAGAATCACTTAAAGAAAACGTGTAACCAAACGAAAAAAACCTTTAGGGGTATTCACCACGGGAGGGGGAAGCCTCTGGATCCTAACAAGGCTTCCCCCGTCCTCCTCCTCCCTGGCAATCCAGCGCTGCGACCCCCAAGCAGCGGCGAGGCAACTCTTCGTTCAAGCGGAAATAGCCGAGTCCGATCGTGTCCGCTCTGCTGCGAAGGCTCGAGTCCTTTGTGTCTGCACAGTAGAGTGGATCAATCGTGCTCGGCTATTTCCGCCTTAGCCCGATGAAGAGCCGCTACTGCGCTTGCGCATGATCGCGGTAGGTAAATATTGCTGCGCCTGCACAGTACTTGTCAGGCATTGTCGAGGAAGTTTCGGGGGAGCCAGTGCTGGATTCTCCCACACTACAGAGGAAGGGGGAAGCCTCATTGGGACCCTGAGGCTTCCCCCTCCTGAGGTAAGTATTTCCTAGAGGGAGATTTTTTTGGTATAGTCTCTTTAACTGGCTAGAACTATAGGCATTTGGGTGTGTGCTGTGGTAAAACGCAGCATGCCATCAGCATCACGGCAGCGGGCGATATGGATGGCAAGGCTAATGAAGGAGTAAGCAGCGTTTACCCATTCTAATCGCTTGTGGGGAAATGCTGCGGATTCCACAGCAGTGGAAATAGGCCCCTAATGCCGGCATTTTTACTGCTGGCGAGGTGAATCACTGGTGGATGTTTTCCACCTCCGCCCCTCCTCACTCCTGTAAAGTATATCTATATCCAGAGAGCAGTGATGTCACTCCTGTAAAATATAACATATCTGGAGAGCAGTGATGTCATTCCTGTAAAATATAACATATCTGGAGAGCAGTGATGTCACTCCTGTAAAATATAACATATCTGGAGAGCAGTGATGTCACTCCTGTAAAATATAACATTTCTGGAGAGCAGTGATGTCACTCCTGTAAAATATAACATATCTGGAAGACAGTAATGTCACTTCGGTAATATATAACATGTGCATTGAATAGTAGTAATGCTTAACAAACTGTTTCCTTACTCTAGATACAACTGACAGTGCAGCTGTCCTTGATAGGTTTTGGGTCTCCGTATCAATACAGTGCTTGGGACCATATGTAAAACTTGCACTGTTTCCCCAAGCTCCTCAGCTATGCCACTGCTGGGGAGCGGTGAGGTCACTCCTGTAAATATAACATATCTGGAGATCAGTGATGTCACTCCTGTAATATATAACATATCTGGAGAGCAGTGGTGTCACACCTGTAATATATAACATATCTGGAGATCAGTGATGTCACTCCTGTAAAATATAACATATCTGGAGATCAGTGATGTCACTCCTGTAATATATAACATATCTGGAGAGCAGTGGTGTCACACCTGTAATATATATATTATCAGAGTAATGTAAGACTGGTGGTAGGCAACTGCTCCTTAGAACCCCGCCCATATCAAGGTACACAGAGGTACAGTAAGTAAGTAAGGGGCCCTGCATGTTAATTGTTTAACCATGGCCCATCCCACCCAGAGGAGTGATGTCACTGGTGGAAACTATCACCCCTATCAGCAGATCTCTGGAATTTTGCTGCTTACAGATATCAGAGATCTTCAGATCACAAGACTCAGGAGATCACAATCCTGCCAGACCGGTTTGCCCGTATTCCTCCAGTACCCGGGAAGCTTGTGACAGCCAATCTGATGACTGACAAATATTTCTCTAAGGAGTTCACCTCCCGACACCTTACATAGAAAGAGAAAAGCTCTGAGGAGAGCGAGAAGCAACTCCCTCCATTCAAAACCCATCTCTATGCTTTCACCAGAGGCTGCAGGAGCAAGTCACCCATTGGCTGCTTCTGTCACCCAAAAATTCCATCCAGATTCCATGCTTGCATTCAGTGGTATAGCTGAGGAGTTAGGTGCAAGAAGGGGATGGGGAACAGTAACATTTACTACTATTCAGAGCATCTATAGAAGTGATTATTACCAGCACAGGACCAACAAAGTGCTAATAGTGTAACTAAGGCCCGGTTCACATTAGCGGTTTTTGTGTGGATCTGGTCAAACGGTCCGTTTTTACACTCAGTGTGCTGTAAACGGACGTTTTTCATTGGTTCCTATTGCGCTGCAAAACCCTCCGTTTCCGGTCAGCTGGGCACAACGGTCCGTAAAATTAGGGCCTGCAGCATTTTTTGTCCGTTCAGCAGAACAGACAACGGACCCGTACGGCCGGATCCGCTAGTAAAAGCTAATGTGAACCGGGCCTTAGAGAGGGCCCCTCGGCCTCCATGCTCTGAAACCAAAAATTGGTTCTGTATCGATCAAAATCATGTGAACCTGGGAGGCCTGCAATGCATATTGTGATACTTACCCTCGGGATGGCGAAGCCTCTGGATCATAATGAGGCTCCCCCTGTCCTCCTGCGTCACCGGATCCAGCTTTGGGACCCCCGGAAGGTGGCCTGCCTGTGCACTAGCACGGGACTGATCCAGCCCAGCTTTTTCTGAAGAAAGCCAAGCAGGTCTGTTAGTGCGCATGCGCCAACTGAATCTCTTTTTTCGGGGTCTCACAGCTGGAAACAGCCTGCGGAGGAGGAAGCCTCTTTAGGATCCAGAGGTGAGTACCCCCCCCCCCACCCCCCCGGGGCACTTTTTTATCCCTACACGCACGCTTTAACCGCTTCTGGACTGCGGCAATTAAAATCTATGCCCTGTTTGTGGCTGCTTATTCCTGCCAGGATGTAGATTTCAATTACTGCACTGGCACGGACCTGCCACTATCACCGATCACACTACACTGCTCACCCATCGCCGCAGGACCCTCCCTCTGCCATCGCTATGACGGCAGAGCTCTGTGAGCCGGTCAGGAGTCAATTTCATTGGCTCCTGACCCCATGATCACTGTGAGCCAATCTCATTGGCTGACATTGATCTCAGGGTCAGGAGCCTATGAAATCGGCTCCTGACCGGCTCACAGAGCTCTGCCATGTCCTGCAGCGATGGGTGAATGGTGCAAACGGCGAGGGCAGTGGGTCCATGCGATTTGTCTGTAGGAGCCGTCTTTTGGTAACCAGCGGTCTCTGGTCCTTCAGGGGCCAGAGACTGCTGGTACGCAAGTGGTTCAACAAGTTTGAAAAAATAAAAAATAAACAAAATAAAACAAAAATAAATAGAGACTTAATTTCCATAGCACAATATTTTTCATAATATGTTTGTAATATCCTGTTGGAGTTCCTGTTCCTGTGTTTCGGGCTGCAGTGTACCACAATACAAACACAATCTATCCGTATTGATACGGCTAACAGTCCCCACTCCATTTTTTGGGGGCGTGCCTTATCCATCCTTCCCATCCTTTAAGAAATGTATTGGGGTTCCCCTGTGAAAGAGCAAATTGTTTTTCATATTCACAATTTGTGTTCATTATTTGTATGGCTTCTGCATAGAGGGTGATATGTTGTCTTCCCAGTGCCTGGAGATAGCTATTTTAGCAGCTAGGCACAGCTGTGTAGTTACCGTACATTATTTTTATTTTATTTTTGTTTATGTTCACATAGTAATAATCTGATGTGATCATTTTCACTAATTGCAGTCATATAAACAACTATTAAACTGTTTATCTTTCAAAATGGCAAGGAACCGGTTGTGTGACTTTATATGACCAAATGTGATAATATTTGTACGGTTATTCTGCAAATTAAAAATTTATTTTGTTTTGGGGGGGGGGGGGGGAATATTTTTTTGTGTCATAAAAATGAAGAAAAAGCCTACAGCACAGATTCATAGATCCTCACCAGCTCAGCAACCTCATGCTGCCTGCTCACCTACACTTCCCAGTTAGCTGGAACTGACCCTGGGCTTTAAATCAATCCAACTTGGTGTGCGGCAGATGCCAAATCACAGAACTGTTAGTAATACCCATCATGCACCAGGTTGGGCAGCAGCAAGAGATTTGTGGGGGGCAGGCGTCACGACTAGAAGGTAGATGCACAGCAGGGTTGGTATTCACCAATTCCTCAAATGTTTTTAGGGAAAAAGGGGAAATCGGTAAAATTAAGGTGCATACACACATCCAATTTTGATTGGACAATTACTGACCAATTTTACTACATTCATGTAGTATGAGAGCCAACAAATCCTGAATACTATGAGTAGGTTGTGTAAGTAAGTTTCCATACTACATGGAAGTGGTAAAATGGGACAATCGTTAGCCCCCCAAAAATTGCATGTGTGTCACCAGGCTTTCTTATTGGTCAGAGAATGATCTGGGGGTTTATTTGGCATATCTGTATGAAAGGATACAATTTCAGGTATACCTTTCCATCTCATCTGTGAAATACTGTATACATATAGCAACTGTGGACGGTCAACAGTAAGCCAATAATTCTGCGTTGGTGCAAATTTATGCAGCTTGGAAGTGAACAGCTTCTGCACAAGTTTGCATAAATTTAGCCTAAAATTTGCACCAACTCTGAATTGTTTGCACCTCATGGCATCTCTAATAACAGCATTAGAGAATAAATGCGATTGGCTGTTGGGGGTGTAATTTCCTCTTATGTCATCACCCATCTATAAACGTGTTGTAGTAATAGTATACTGTAATAGCATGAGGATGCTGGGCAGACTTACCATACTTGAAGGTGATCCTGGGCAGGAGCTCGCTGGGCAAGCAGGGCGTGAAGCTGAGGACGGCCAGTACCAGCCAGTGGTGGAGATCCCATGGCGGCATAGTGACAGGAGGGCACCTACTGCTCACCGATCACCATCTGCACCGAGCACTGCAAAGGCAAACAACAGACAGTGTCATACATGGGAGAGTCAGAATCCTGAGCAATATTCTATAGCAAATACACACCTCTCAACTTTTTTGAGATGAGAAAGGAGGGACACTTAAGCCACACCCCTAATCACCCCCTCAGCCTCTAATAATGCCCCCAAAACACCCCTAGCAATATTTCTTAAGAACATTTTTATTTATAACACAAACCACACTGGTCCTTTCTATGCTGGTTCATTTTCCTTAATATACAGTATTTACATTTATATATTCAACTACTAAGGGTGGGAATTAGAGGCAATTAAACATATTTTTCAGGAGAAAAGTACATATATTTACATAGAATTGTACATCAGTCCTGAAAAAGGGACAAATGAGGAAGACAGAGGGACAGGATTCCCAAAGAGGGACTGTCCCTCCGAAAAAAGGGACATTTCGGAGCTCTGCAAATAGATCATGTAAAAGAAAAAACACAGGAGCTCCAGGTGCCTGTTCTGCGGTAGTGTGATCAGTGTAGGTTGAAGTGCAATTAAAAGTGTAGGATACTCACAAGTCTGGGTTGCTAGTTAAAGGACACCTGAAGTGACAGGGATGTGGAGGCTGCCATATTTATTTCCTTTAACCACTTCAGGACCAAATGAATTTTCACATATCGGCACTGCTCCCATTCATTCGCCAATAACTTTATTACTACTAATCACACCTAAATGATTTATATATTGTTTTTTTCAGGGCAAATTAGGCTTTTAGCGTGTGATAATTTTTTTTAGTAATTACCTTATTTTCTTTGCATTTTAAAGGGAAAAAAACTGAAAAACACACTATTTCTCCATTTACATCCATTATAGCTTTTTGAATAAACAGTGCTAACTACTGTATAAGTGAAACCCACACATTTTATTTGCTTATTCATCCTGGTTATAACAACATTTAGATTATGTTCCTAGCACAATGTATGGGGACAATATTGTATTTGAAAATAAAGGTGTCTTTTTTCTGTTTTTTCTTTTTCGTTTTCTCATTGTACACTATTGAGGATTATAAAACCTTATTTGCAAAAATAATAGTAATATACCCTCATGGCATACATATTTTAAAAGCAAAGTTTTAAAGGTAACAATATATGTTGTTTCTTTCATATTCTGTCACTTTGTTTTCATTTTACAAATCTTTTATTTTGGTACAGCATATGCAAAAATTGAATTGCCTTTTATTCAGTTAGCGACTAAAAAGAATACACAGGACATGGGCCTCAACCCTAAAACTTTCTCAACTCTATTCTACTACTTATCACGGTTAAAAATGTTACTACATACGTCTCTTATAGTTTTGCTAAAACGTCCCCAAATTTGATCAGAATTTAGAAAATTACTTTATGTTGGACTGAGTTCGTCCGTACCTATTTTTTTAGGTGATGTGTGTCCAAGCTTTAAGACAAACTAAAAAGTATTCTACAACTCGTCTCGGTTAAAAATGATACCATATGTGCCTCATTTAGTAACAAACTGATGGAGCACTCTCCACAAATACACTGGACATTTCCAAACATTCAGTTGTCCTTAAAGGAAACCAGAGATGAACGTTTCACACAAATTAAACATATCAGTTGATAGCTTGTAAAGAATAAATGCTCTACCTGATAATTTTGCCGCTCTGGTGTGCCTTTTTTAGTGTTTTTTATCCATTATTGCTCCAGGAAAAATCAAATATGGCCGCCGGCTCATATCCCTTCTCCTTCTGGGTTATCAGTTGTTCTGGATGTGCTGTCTAGGCTATATGAGACTATGCTGCTATCTAGGCTAAATGCAGCCTTCCATCTATGTGCTTTCATTTTGGTATGATGTACAGCTGCCTGTAGGAAGTCTCTCTCATAGAAATGAAACTGCCGTTATTATCAGTATCTAGTGCACACAGAGCACACAGGGATCATATTACAGCCACAGAGCTTCTCTCTCTCAGGAGCAGCAGCCTCTCCCATATCATCACAGTTCTCAGTATGCAAAGCAGGAAATCTAAGCCAGGAGAGGGGAAGGCTTGGGCTTGAAAAGACTACACAGAAGAGTGACTCAGCTATAATGATTCCAGGTCAAACCTCGACTGAATAGTCGGTGGATTCTTATCACAGTTGCTAATAGACTAATTAAGCAGATAACAATGAAACTAAAAGCAGGGTAGGTGTTTACTGTCATGTTCCCACTGATAAATGTAATAAAATACATGAGGGTGCTTCATCTCTGGTTCTCTTTAAGTGGTTAAAGCAATACCAGTTGCATGGCTGTCCTGCTGATCCTCTGCCTCTAATACATTTAGCCTTACACCCTGAACAAGCATGCAGCAGATCAGGTGTTTCTGACTGAAGTGTGACTGGATTCATACCACATGCTTATTTCTGGTGTGATTCAGACACTACTGCAGCCAAATAGATCAGCACATCTCTAGAGAGGCCAGTGATGGGATGATCAGGGTCGGATTTCTGGAAAGGCAACCAAGGCCTGGGCATTGGGCGGCAGATGGCCAAGGGGCGGCTGGAAGTGGAAGAGGGATTGCTGCATATGGAAGAAAAGGCTCCAAATGGAATACAAAGGTTGCAAATGAGGAGCAACACAGAGATAGGGAGCTGCTGACCAAGGGACCTGTATAGAGCTAAAGGGGGCTGCTGTACATGAAGGTTAGACATGGAAGAGGGGGCTGCACAAGGAATAGGAGGGGGGGCTGCACATGGAAGGGGAACTGCAAGAAAAGGGGTCCAGGGGTGAAAAAAACATAAATCCGGCCTTGGGGATAATCTGCACAATATGTACCTATCAGGAAGTAATGTTCTGCAGACTATTTCCCTTTGTTTTAAGAAAACTTATTTTTGCGCTTTCTGGTCCTATTTTGATGCTATAAATAATCAAAACGGAAGAAAAACTCAGTAGAATTCCTCATTATCAGTTTGTGTTCCGGATTTGGGATTTCCTTTTGAATAAACTTCTGCTTTTACTATCAGTAATACAGGAAAAGTACATTTGTAGTGGTGGGGCAGAGCCTAGCCAGAGGCCACAGAGTTATCGCAAGGCACAATACCTCACCTTTCACTCAGTCAGCTTGGCTTTAAATAGTTCAATCTTACCCCTATCACCATTAGAGCTTTGCAAGCAGCTCTGGCACTATATTCTGTTTATTGCTGTGCAAACAGTATTTCTGTCAGCCTGGAGACCTCAGACCAAAGCCTGGTCACAGACACGCCCCTTGCAAGCTTGTGGAGCAGACTATGATGAGGTCACATCACCTCCCCTAAGCTTAAATAGAGAGGAACCATCATACAAATGCACTGCATCGTGGGAAGGCCTCATTTCACAGCTATGGCCTCAATTCACTAAGATCATGCTGGAGATAATAAGGCAAGAGAAAACTTGCCTCCACACAGTGAGAGAGTTATCTTATCTCTTCATTCGTTAAGTTACCTCCTCTGTAGTTAATTTACCTCCTCTGTAGTTATTTTCACACGCAGTTAATTAACAACCTGTCTTTAACTCTGGAGTTATTTTAAGGATTAAAGAGTTAACTTAAAGACAGAAGAGTTAACTTTAGGTTTGCCTGAGGTAAAATGTTTCCTGAATACTACATGCCTCATCACCATGGTAACAACTCTAGAAACGTTATTAAAGACAGGAGATAAGCTTAGTGAATTGAGGCCTATGTCCGTTTCTTTACTTACTGCCTAAGCTGTGAAAGCAAACAATCAGTTCTTGAAATGGAGAGGTTTATAGCAGGAAAAATAGACAATCGCAAGGATCTGAATGACTGAGTGACATGGGCCACACAGTGGTGGGGTGACGACTGGATCAGAGTGTCTCCAAAGCGGCACGTCTTGTGGGATGTTCTCGGTATGCAGTGTTTGGTACCTATGAAAAAGTGATCCATGGAAAAAACTCGTGACAGGATTATGGGTGGCCAATTCTCACAGATGTGTACCTCCAGAGGGGTCATAGCATGACTTTGTTGGAAGTCATCTGGCTTAAAGGCACACCCATGGAAGGTGCTCAGAGTCTCTTTAAAGACTGCCTCGGGTGAGAATCTAGTGTGTGCAGCAGCCCCAATACATGTTTGAGAGAACTTGGCATACTGTGCAGCCACATAAGTTCACGGACGGGAGCACAGTTGTGAGCTTCCCGGGAGACCCGCTGTCCAGCGGTGGTCGGGAGGAGGACGTATGAAGCCTCTGGAAGTGGCTTCTTGCAGTAGGTATCCCAAGGTGAGCATCTGCATTTCTCTCCCTATAAAGTTACAGATTTACTTTAAGAGCGCCCACAATGGGTATGTGAGCACCAGAACTGGACACCACGGAGCAATGCCAGAAGATGCTCTGTTCTTAAAGAGAAACTCCGATCAAGAATTGAACTTTATCCCAATCAGTAGCTGATACCCCCTTTTACATGAGAAATCAATTCCTTTTCACAAACAGACCATCAGGGGGCAATGTATGGCTGATATTGTGGTGAAACCCCTCCCACAAAGAAATTCTGAGTATGTACTCCTGGCAGTTTCCTGTCTGTGAACCTTGCTGCATTGTGGGAAATAGCTGTTTACAGCTGTTTCCAACTGCCAAAAAAGCAAGCAGCAGCTACATCACCTGCCAGCAGTAAAAATGTCACCATGTAATAAATGTCAGAATGTAAATCAGGAATTTAAAAGATTTTACAATGGGCAAACACTGACTAAATCATTTATACATAATTATTGTAAAAATAAAGCACTTTTTTATTACATTATTTTCACTGGAGTTCCTCTTTAAGACTCACATTTTCTCTGTCCTCCAAATTCCCAAGAATCTAAATCTGATCGAGCATCTGTGGGGCATGCTAGAAAAGCTATTCTTCCTATCTCTGGTTGCCCCACCTCATATCTTACAGGCCAGGGTGTAACTAGAGGGGAGCAGCTCCTGCGATCACAGGAGGGCTCAGGGCGCCGGCTTCCAAGGGGGCGCCTATAACTGGTTACCTATACTGAGGGCACCTACACCTGACTGCCTATACTGGGGGCACCTATGCTTGGCAACCTATATTGAGGGCACCTACACGAGATCCTTACTGGGGGCACCTATACCTGGCTACCTACCTATACTGAGTCTGAGGGGGGGGGGGGGGGGGGCACACTGCGGCTAAAACGTGTGGTGCAAATTGTCTGTGCGATCTTTCTAAATGTTGGGACTAACTGTCCCACTGATCGGGGCGCTGTGGAACCTAAGGCCGGCCCTGCTTCTGGGCTCTGCCGGCCATGTTCTGGTGTCCGATAGCACAGGGAACCTTTAGAGGTCTTGTGGAGCCGTTGTCTGGATGGGTGAGAACTGTTCTGACTGCAGCACGTTCGGCAGGTGCAGTGGAGAGAGAAGAATGAGGCCGCACCCTTTACAATATAAACAACCACACAGTATATTAGAGATGGCTGGAAGCTAGGACTGGCTGCGGAAAATAATAGACTTATTATATGCAGCCATTGTTGTTGGCCGCTTCAGTGTGGATCTTTCGAGACAATCGTCCCTTTAAGCCACAGATGTGAAAATATTCTTCCTGTAAAAAAATCTTCCCTTTAAAATTGCAGACATGTTGTAAGCCTGTGAGAACGAGAACAGCAAACCACAAACATCAGTGCAAGGCAAGCTAGTAGTGTGGCTATCACTCTGCACGCAGAGCAGCAAGGGATTGTGGGTGATGACAAGATGCAAACCACTTTGTACAGAGGAATTTGAATGGCTAGCTTAGATCATCTCTCCTCATGTAAAACATTCCCAGCATGCACAGCACTACCTTCCCCAACTCATAACTCAGCCTGGCATTTCTCTCCAGCACCCAAAAGTGCCTGCCTCCTAGTGCCTGCCTCCTCTCCCCGCCCGCATTCTGGCACACATTCGACCAGTGGCACCTGCCGTCCTTCGCTAGGACATCATAGGGCATGCTACCGTGAAACCATAGGTTACAGCCAATGACGGTGCTGTGGTCCCGCCTGCGAGACCATTGGCACCAGTTAGCAAGAGGAGCAACCAAAGCTTCTCCCCTGGCTGGCCTTGGTGATCTTCTCGTTTCGGGAGTGGAGGGGGGAGGGGGGGAGAGGGGGCTTTGTTGGGCGGCCCATCCTCCAAAGTTTGCTTCAGGCAACTGAAAGTCTAGAACTGGCCCTGACCAGCATAGTGATCTCTGAGATGCCAGTGTCCTCGCATTCTGAGCACTGCCCTCTATAGAGAAGTGGGGTTGTGCTAGGAAGTGAGCGATGAGTTTAAGGACCACTTTCGCAAAAAACTAACATTTAAAAATACGTACATATAAAACGTATATTTCTCCCAGAGTAACATGCATTGTAATTACTTTTTTCCTTTGTTGATGTCACTTGCCGTAAAGGTGCCCATACCTTAGTCGATTTTCCTCTTCGATCGACCATTTGATTTGATCATTTTAATCGGATGAGTAGAACGGATTATGTTCCATTCTGCTCTATCGATGGAAATTGGCAGATATCTGGCCGAATCAACAGATTTACTCGACCGGGCAGGATAGGACATATCGGCCGATTGTAAAGGAATTGGTTACTATTCAAATGATTTTAATTGACATGGGATCGATTTTTTATTTCAGAGTATGGAGGCACAACATCGTTCAGATCAGTTAGTGAAGGAGCATGGCATAGGAACTCGCTTGCAGTGTGTGGGTTACTAGTCGATACGACTAAATCAACCACACTGTTGGATTTCCCAATGAAGATGATCGCTTAATTATGCAACGAAAAAAAACCAAAACACCCAAGATTTACTTGCCTGTGGCTTCCTCGAGCCCCTGGCAGCCGATCTGTCCCTTGCTACAGCTCCGGTGTCCCGGGCCCCCTTCTTTGCAGAAGCAGACATCGCCAGGTCGGCACCTTCTGCGCCTGTGCGAGCTCGCGCCCTGCACCGCACGTGGTCACGCTCCCGTGGCCGGGCCCCAGGCCACATGTGCAGCAGGCTCAGAAGATGCCAACCTAGCGAGGTAAATAGATCTTGTTTTTTCTTGGAATGTGTCCTTTAAGGAGTAGAAATGGGATAGATCTGACATATTTGTACCAACTTCTTATGGGGGATTCTCAAGGCCTTGTCTGTCTATACTGCAATCTATAGTCTGCAGCAGCAATTCATTTTGTAGGGGTGGCCAGTGAGATGCTATAGCTTCTGAGCCGGTGGAAATTCTATGTGAATTGCTGCGTTTGATTGGTCCATTTCCATGCTGCATACATTTACACCAACTCAACATACCTGCTTCACGATCAGTGAGGTAACTACAGTTCACGCCCCCCCCCCCCCCCCCCAGCAATGTTCACTCCCCTTCCCTCCCCATGGTGCCCTTCACAGCCTTGGGGCCCATATCACAAGGGTTATAAAAGTGCGGCTATCATGCTCTTTACACCCCTAACACTCAAGGCAGGCTTTCTGGAAAGGCCATCAAGGCCTGATTCTTGGGCGGCAGCAGGACATGGAAGAGAGATTGCCATATATGGAAGAAGAGGCTGCACATGGAATACAAAGGCTACAAATAAGGAGCAACACATCGAGATAGGGAGTTGCTGCTCAAGGGACCTGTATAGAGCTGAAGGAGGCTGCTGTACATGAATGTTAGACATGGAAGAGGGGGCTGCACAAGGAATAGGAGGGGGGGCTGAACATGGAAGGGAAACTACAAGAAAGTTGGCCCAGGTGCCCCCCCCGCCTCCTTCTAGTTACACTCCTGATCACGATACAAAGCATCAGGGAGCTGCAAGCGATGCACCACATTTCAGGCTTTGATTCTGGTGAAACTTCTGCTAAAACTAACCAAAATTGGCAGAGCAGTGGTGCAGCTGAATGTGCTACAAAACCGCGCTGCTTCCTGCCCCCGCAGTGCCCAGATTCTCAGAACTGCTGTGCAGTTCTCATTCCGTTTTGACAGAGCGACAGTCAGAGTGTGAATGGCTTGCTGGAGGCAGGCAAACATGTATACCAGGTGTGGTGACAGACGGGAATCTACCCGATACAGATCATGTACCACGTTCATGCTTGCCCCAACTCCATATTACGTCAGATCTCAGTAGAGTTGTGATCTAATGTTTCCACTACAGATGTGAAGGTGTACATTTCAAATGGGCTCTGTGAGAATTTGGGCACCAGGAATAACAGCAAGTAGAATATTGGTGTTTATATTCTCCTATGGAGCAGTGGGTTATTCCAAAAATATCAGACATTTTTAAAAAGGGTATTATCACCATAAAAATAAAATTTCAACAGCAACTGGTCTGAGTGTATTAAGTGATAAAGATGCTAATCCTGCATTCAAAACTTTTTCTGCTGTTATGATTTGGAGTTATCACATACTAGTAGTCGTGCCAAAGAATTGCATGCTGGGAGTTCTTTATATCTATAATCTATTCCTCCTCTTCCCTTTATTTCCCTGCCAGCTTCTTATCTGAAACCTAATCCCCTACTCACTTGTGTTTACAAGCAAGGCTGAGGCGACTCAGCGATTGGAGGAGACAAGAAAAAAAGTAAAGGGCAGAAATGACATCACAAATTAGCCTTAAAGAAAACCTAAAGTCAAAAAAAAAAATGAGATTAACTCACCTGGGGCTTCCCTCCGCCCCCTGCAGACGATCGGTGCCCTCGCAGCTCCGCTCCGATGGCCCAGGACCCCGCTGGCGAACACTTCCGGTTTGGCCGTCGCCAGCCAGGAGGCCGCAATAGCAGCATAGGGGGCGATATACAGGCTAGGAACGCGAAGAATCACTCGCGTTCCCATGCCTGTCGGCCGGTGACGGCGAAACCGGAAGTCGTCGCCGGCGAGTCCAGAAGCATCGGACCGGAGCTGCGAGGGCACCGATCGTCTGCAGGGGGCTGAGGGAAGCCCCAGGTGAGTTAATCTCATTTTTTTTGGTTGCCTTTAGGTTCACTTTAACTGTGGGCAAAAGCCATGGCCCCCACCAGGAACAGAATTCTCGTCATTTACTATATAACAATCACTGAAATAAAAACGTGGACAGTACAATGCATGTGTTATGTAAGTAGATCAAGTATTTATCTACTTATGTGTTTTTTTCCCTGGCATAGTATGCCGGATCCTACTGCTTTAATAATATTTTACTATAGCTTAACCTGACCTTATTCCCACACAGGGCCCTCCCTCACGATGCCTAAACACCTCCCCCTCCTGATGCCTAACCCTAACCACCCCTCCTCCTCTGATGTCTAACCCTAACCACACCCCCTCCTCTGATGCCTAACCCTCACCCCCCCCCCTCCTCCGATGCCTAACTCTAACCACCCCCTCCAATGCCTAACTCTAAAACCTCGTTCTGATGCCTAACCCTAACCACGCCCCTCCTCCGATGCTTAACTCTAACCACCCCCTACCCCAATACCTAACTAACCACCTCCCTCCTCCGATGCCCAACCCTAACCACCCCCTCCAATGCCTAACTCTAAAACCTCGTTCTGATGCCCAACCCTAACCACACCCCCTCCTCTGATGTATAACCCTAACCACCCTTCTCCTGATGCCTGACCCTAACCACCCGCCCTCCTGATACCTAACCCTAAAAGTCCCCCTACAATGCCTAACACTAAAACCTGACTCTGATGCCCCATCCTAACCACCCCGCTTCTCTGATGCCTAACCAGCCCAATTATTTTGAAACCTAACCCTAAGAACGCCCCTACAATACCCAACACTAAAAACTCCTGATGCCCAACCCTTAACCACCCTCCTCCTTCTATGCCTAACCACTCCCCTCCAATGCTTAAAACTAACCACCCCCCTCTTTGAATGCCTAACCCTAACCACCCCCTCCAATGCCTAACTCTAAAACCTCGTTCTGATGCCCAACCCTATCCACACCCCTCCTCCGATGCCTAACCATAACCACGCCCCTGCTCCGATGCCTAACCCTAACCACCCTCCCCCAATGCCTAACCCTAACCACCCTCCCCCAATGCCTAACCCTAACCACCCCCTCCAATGCCTAACTCTAAAACCTCCCTCCGATGCCTAAACCTTAAACTATCCCTACAATGTCATAGGCGCCTATATTAATTTCCACGATTACCCCAAATTGCCAGTAAAAGCCTCTAATCACAGCAATTAATATAGGTGCCTATGGCGGAGCGCATTTTACCCGGGCGCCTCTGGCAGAAAATCTCTCCAAAATATTTTTGTAGACGGGGTAGTTATCAATCCCCAACTAGTTTTTGTTACAGGAACTTAATTGCAGTCACAGCGACCAATAATCGGTTACAGTGGTAATTAAATGAATCCTGCGACTCCCTGAGCTCTGGGCACCTCGCACCCCGGGGCGCTTGGCAGCTGTCAGTGAACTGAAAGTCTGCCCGTGTGTGTAACCGATCTGTACCGCCCAGTCTGGTCTGGCATGTGGTTAGAGCTTATAGATTCACAATCATGCCTTTGAAGTGTCCGCCTGTCATTTCTGTCACTGTGTCGCAATACAGTCTGCAAAGACATACGTTTCCTCGAAAAACTTCTACTCTGCAAAAATGACATGGCCTAATTGTAAACAGCAGAACTCCTGGAGAGGACCAGTCATGGAGGCTCCTGAATAAAGTGGGACTAAACGCAGAATTTCCTCTCTGCTCTAAAATATTAGCCACAGCATGATAACCTTTAAAGTGAACCAGAGACGAAGCACCCTCATGTATGTTACCATATATATCAGTGGGAACATTAGAGAAAACACCTACCCTGCTCTCTGTTTCATTCTGCACTGCTCAGCCTGCTTGTTACCAGCCCTGATAAAATCCCAGACTGAACAATACCACTGCTGCCACAGCCGGATAAATTCCTCTTTTCCAACGTCACCATGTATTAGTACTGCGGCGCTGTGTGACTTTAAAGAGGAACTCCAGTGAAAATAATGTAATAAAAAAGTGCTTCATTTTTACAATAATTATGTATAAATGATTTAGTCAGTGTTTGCCCATTGTAAAATCTTTTAAATCCCTGATTTACATGGTGACATTTTTACTGTGGGCAGGTGATGTAGCTGCTGCATGATTTTTTGGCAGTTGGAAACAGCTGTACACAGCTATTCCTCAAAAGGCAACAAGGTTCACAGACAGGAAACTGCCAGGAGTACCACGGTCCTCAGTTTCTTGTGGGAGGGGTTTCACCACAATACAGCGCCCCCTGATGGTCTGTTTGTGAAAAGGAATAGATTTCTCATGTAAAAGGGCGTATCAGCTACTGATTGGGAGAAAGTTAAATTCTTGGTCGGAGTTTCTCGTTAATAGATGCACGCAGTCTTAATGGTATCAACATAATCTACTTGTGAAACACTGCTGCAATAATATCAATCACCTATATATGCTCTGCTGATGGTCTCTACGAATTTGCATCAGGACAGAACTTCACAGCACACTCAACTGCTTGTTTTCCTGCAGTCCATTCACAGCTGCTGCCAACAACTAGACACACCAGAAGAGCTTTTCTGAGCGCTTTGTGGTTTTAAAAGCTCCTGCTAATGTTATCCTATGTGTGTGTGTGTGCACTGGAGTGATGTGATTTTGTAAAAATCCCCCATAGCATTGCATTAGCAAGAGCTTTTAAAATCTCTAGCGTGTGAAAAGCTCTTTTGGTGTGCACCAGCCCTCAGATCTGGAGAAACAAGCAAAGGAATACAGAGCACTGGACTTCTCAGCAACTATGTGTCGAATAAAGACATTTCATTGTGTGCTAAATCATCAGTAGCTACTCTAAGTTACATAAAAACATTTGAAAGCATTCCCAAGCCTTTCCTGTGCATAAAAACAATTATTTATTTTTCACTGCAGAGAGCAGTTCAGGCTTGCTTATCTCTGATCACCGGCAAAGGCAAGAATTTCCCTGTGCCTGTGTCTTCACTCTGGCCCCTCCCTCTGCTGAATACAGATCGCTCTGGCAACAGCTGAGGCACTTCAGCAGAAAAGGAGAGGGGGGGGGGGGGCAGAGTGAAGACACAGGCACAGGGAGATTCTTGCCTTTGCTGATGACTAGAGATAAGCAAGCTTCTCCTGCTCTCTGCAGTAAAAAACAAACAATTTTACACACAGGGAATACATTCAAATGTTCTTTTATGTAAGTAAGTAGTTAACCCCCTTGCCGTTACAATGCTGGCGGCAAAGGGGGGCAGCGCAGCACTTTTTTTTTAATTTTTTATTTTAAATCTGCGGCATCCCCCTATCCACTCTGATCGCCTTTGGCGATCAGAGTAAGCAGGAAATCCCGTTCGGGATTTCCTGCTGGGCTTCCCCAGTCGCCATGGCGACCGGGCGGGGATGACGTCACCGACGTCGGGACGTCATAGGGAATCCCGATCCACCCCTCAGCGCTGCCTGGCACTGATTAGCCAGGCTGCGCAAGGGATCTGGAGGGGGGGGGCGGCGCGGCGGGTAGCGGCGAATCGGCGGCGAACGGAAACTGCACGCAGCTAGCAAAGTGCTAGCTGCGTGCAGTAAAAAAAAAAATTGACAAAAAAGGCCCAGCTGGGCCTGAGAAATCCTCCTACGCAGGTTACCCCGAGCTGAGCTCGGGATAACCGGCAAGGAGGTTAATGAAATGCTACTTTTGGGAATATAATCCCACTTTAAGTTATAAGGTTCCTGCCAATTCCACCAGCAGCTCAAAGAAGCATCAACCTAATACTACCAACAATAGTTGGGGCGGATTTATCAAGACAGATGTAACAAAATGTAAAGCTTAAAGTGCACCAAACCTGAGAGGGATATGGATGTTTCCTTTTAAACAATACCAGTTGCCTGGCAGTCGTGCTGATCTCTTTGGCTGCAGTAGTGGCTGAATCACACACCTGAATCAAGCATGCAGCTAATCCAGTCTGACTTCAGTCAGAGCACCTGATCTGCATGCTTGTTCAGGGGCTGTGGCTAAAAGTATTAGAGACACAGGATCTGCAGGAGTATTATTTTAAAAGGAAAAATCCATATCCTTCTCACTTTAGGTTCACTTCAAGTGGTGCAACTGTCCTAAACAACCAATCGTGTGTTAAGCTGGTTAATAAAAACAAGGGTTGGTCATTCTGGTCCTCATCTTCACCTCTCTACAATTTTCTGTGCTTTAATAAACCAGCCGCCCGAAATGAGGGAATTAGATTGCAAGCTGCTTGGACAGCTGAGATAGATGTGAATGGCTCTGCACACTTTGCATATCAGAGCTTGGAGGGTGCTGAAGAGGTAGAGGCACAGATCTCAATGTACCATCTAATATCTCAGCCAGCAGACAGGGTTCACATCTTATCTATTTCCTGTCAGGCGATGCCTTTGCGGTTGTCTCGTTTTAAAAGGTTTGCCACATGACCAGAAATGACTATGCTGAAGGGATAACAGCAGACGAGGCTGTAGCAACTTTGTTCAAAATCCTATTGGCCAGACTGCAAAGGGGCGGGGCAGTGACATAGGTCTGTCAGAAGACTGCAGCTAGCTGCTCTGCAAGTCTGTGCTGAAGGAAGTGGCTGTTGCAGGGGCTCCTGACCATCATCATTCTCAACTTTTTAAGATGGGGAACAGAGATGCCTTTAGCATAAAATTCCCCCCCCCCCCCCCCCCCCCCAAAAAAAACAAAAAAAAACATCAGACAGCTTAAAATGATTACACAACCAGCAGTTTATACACATCAATCATCTGCTGTCATTTAACCCTAACACCACACACCATCAAAGAACAAAAATCCAGCAATAGCATTGTCTCCTGCTTAGAGATTTTGCTACTTGGTTGCTAAAACTTTTGCAAACTGCATGCAACTGGTAGAGGAGCCAATCACATGCAGGAGATTCTGATTTTGATTGGCTGAGTTCTGTACACACGTGTCTGAAAACGAGCGATCTGACAGTTTGTGGTGTGTGAACGATGTCAGCGCAGATTTGAATTTAGCAATGGAACAACGGTCTCTTGATCAGATCACTTCTGGACACTGAAGACCAAGAAGTGTGAAATTTGCGACATGTAAGTATTTTGAATGGATAGATCATTTGCCATGGTGTGGGGCCAAAAGATTAACAGTGATTATTGACTGAACCGATCTGCCAAGACGGATCTGTCTACATGAATGTTACACTCCCTCTTTTACTGTCAGATGGCCTATCATTTATCATTTGAGGATGTCAGTGCTATATAAATACATAATAATAATAATTCTACAGTAGGACATTAGACTATGACTATGGTGGGTATCAGGTTTTACACTAGTTTAGAAGAAAGATTTCCCTAAACACACAGCAGCACCAAAACAGGAAGCTATAACAGCCAATGAATTTTCATAAAGGCCTTTTTCAGTGATAACGTCCATAGAGTACATGACAATGCTGGCATTCAACCAAAACTGTCAGAAGTGACAGACTAACTTTTTCACAGCTTTGTAGATAAAGTCACAGAAGTCTGCAGCGGGGTGACTCAGCTCCTGGCCTGTTTGTGTGGGAATTGAGTAAGAATGGTGCGTTGTCAGTGAAATTCTAGAGTAATTCCTCGGAATATTGTGTTGTTTTAGGCCGGCACGCTACAGAGGTGCACTTCCTATACAAGGACAGGTGGAAGCTGTCAGACAGTCCAGCGACAGGTAAACAATGCAACCATCCACAGCTTCAGGTACTCTAGTTTTAAAGTGAAACAGCTTGAATGAAGCGATTATACACATTCCTGCATGACAAGATGGCCGACGTACCGCCATTTGCCAAAACGTAGCTCACAACTGAAGACGGTAAGAGAGGTGCAAAATTATTGCAGCTTGCATGCAAGTTTCATGCAAATTATTATCCTGATTCAAAACTTCCTGTCTGTAAAGTAAGAGCT
This sequence comes from Hyperolius riggenbachi, assembly GCF_040937935.1. Lineage (NCBI taxonomy): Eukaryota > Metazoa > Chordata > Amphibia > Anura > Hyperoliidae > Hyperolius > Hyperolius riggenbachi. The sequence goes on from NC_090654.1 coordinate 29,522,686, forward strand.
CTAGTTCATTGGCTAATTTAAAAGAAAAACCGTAATCTTTCAGCTTGTAAGCCTTCTTCAGACTCTCTTTCTGTTGACTGACAATGTTAGAACATACAATCAGAAGGAAGTGTTTTTTTTTTTGCAAATATAAAGCTGGCCATACACTGGCCCGATTTGCCGCCGTTTCGACAGCAGATTCGATCACTGGGATCGAATCTGCTGCCAATCGTTTGCGCTACACGCCAAATTTCGATCCATTTCGTCCGATCCCGTCGATCGATCCGTGTGGAAAATTACCGTCGATCGCCCGCGGGTAGGGAGCGCGTCGCTAGCGGCGTTTGAGTGCCCGACGACTGACGCAATATAGCGGCAATACATTACCTGCCCTGCCGGCGCGACTACCCCCGGTCACCGCTGCTCCGTGTCTGCGCTGGTCTCCGGCATGCTTCAATTCCTCCTGCCCGGCAGGAAGTTTAAACAGTAGAGGGCGCTCTACTGTTTAAACTTCCTGCCGGGCAGGAAGAAGTAAAGCATGCTGGACCTGGAGACCAGAGCGGAGAAGACAGCGGAGACCTGGGGACTGGAGTCGCGCCGGCGGAGCAGGTAATGTATGCGGGCATGCGGGTGGGGGGAGCGGCGGCAGCACCACCACCACCACAACAGATTGTGATCGGTTTCAGGCTGAAATCTATTCACAATCTGTTTTCAGTACAGGCAGCCATACAATCCCTCTGTGATCAGATTCGATCAAAGAGGGATCTATCTGTTGGTCGAATCTGATGGCAAATCGACCAGTGTATGGCTACCTTAAGTGTCATCCAGATATGTTAATTACAAGGGTTCTTGCAAGAATTGTCAGGTGTTCAAGGCAAATAGATAACACCTTTGATTTACTTAACTCCTACATAGACTTGGGCTAGCATGGAGAGTTTTTAATTTTTTATAACAGACCCTTATCTGTTCACTATACACTACTGGAGCCTGGAAACAGTTAACTGCAGGTTACTGTGTGTGGGGGGGCACTTTCATTGGCTTCTTACCAGGTGATCACAGTGAGCCAATCACAGTGATCACAGACCACAAGCTGAAAACTGCCGTCCTAAAGGGGCACTATGGCTAAAAATTGTAAAATTTAAAATATGTGCAAACAGACAAAGAAGAAGTAAGTTTTTTTCCCAGAGTAAAATGAGCCATACGTTACTCTTCGCCTATGTTGCTGTCACTTACAGTAGGTAGTACAAATCTGACAGAAGCGACAGGTTTTGGACATCTTTAATGTCAAATCCTGCAAAAAATCTCAGAACTTTCGAAACAATAAAAGTGGAAAATAGCGGCGACATTAGGGACATCAGCGTAGGAAACACGTGGGAGGAGTGAGGCGGCTAATTTGAAGCTGCGGTGGACGGAAGATTCCAGAACAATGGGGGGCTGTTATTTCACAGACGTCATCACATTATATAGTGAAAGCTCCAAATTCTCCACGGGTCCAGAGAGAGAAAGCCATGCAGAGGTCGAATCCCCTGGCAGAGGGACGGAGGAGGATGTACGGGTCCTCTTTATATCACAGAAGGGAGACAGAACTGAAAGCGTACCTGTGATGAGAAGAGTCTCAGGTATCATACTTACCTGGGGCTTCCTTAAAGAGAACCTGAGGTGGGTTTCTGACATTAATATTAGGACACAGAGGCACATTCTGCATACAAATGCCCAATCTCTGTGGCCTCACAGTGTGCCCCCAGTCTCCCCCTGTGCTCTGCTGTCCCCTATTATAAAAAGAGCCAGGCTAGCGACACGCAGATTGTCGCTAGTCGGCTGTTTACCTTCTGGCTGCCACTCCCCCGCCTCCTGTATAGCGCGGCTCCCCGCCTGTGTCCCTTCCCTCCCCGCTTCCATAAGATTCCTCCAATCGGCTTACAGAGGCGGGGAGGGAAGGGAGCTATAGTGCTGTAGAGGAGGCGGGGGAGCGGCGCTTAGTGGCAGCCAGAAGGTAAACAGCCGACTAGCGACAATCTGTGTGTCACTAGCCTGTCGGTTTTTATATTGGGGGACAGCAGAGCACAGGGGGAGACTAGGGGCACCTTGTAAGGACACAGATGCTGGGCACTGTATGCAGAATGTGCCTCTGTGTCCTAATATTGATGTCAGAAACCCACCTCTGGTTCTCTTTAAAGCGGAACTGAAAGGTAAAAAAAAAAAAAAAAAAAAAAAAAGTGTTTCACTTACCTGGGGCTTCTGCCAGCCCACTGTGCCCACGCCGTGACATACTGATCTTCCGTTCCCATGACGTGGCCCACTTTCACTTTGCGCACTGGGCGTCCACTGCGCCTGCGCGGCCCTGGCAGTGCGCATCCTCATTCATGCTTCCTGTGCCAAAAGCATACTGCGCAGGCACAGTAGGGATTTTCGTGTACTGCACCTGCGCAGGACGCTTCTGGCCACGGGAACGCATACGAGGATATGCATGGCCAGGGTGCAGTGGAGGTCCACTTAGAAGTCGGCTTCTCCTGCATAAAGAAGGATCGGTATGTCACAGCGCGGGCACAGGACGGCTGCAGGGGGCTGGTAGAAGCTCCAGGTAAGTGAAACTTATTTTTTTTAGACCTTTCAGTTCCACTTTAAGCCCCCTTAAGGCCGCTCATCCTGCGAGGGTGGCTCCTGTCACCCCCAATATGGCCGAAACCCTGGCCGAGTCGTACTTCATCGCGCAAGCGCAGCCCGGCTAGGTGGAGCCAATGGAGAATCTGAGCATCTGCACATAAAATAGATCCATGAAAATACGACAAGCATGATAACCATGTGAGAGTCACAACTTCCAGATAAACACAATAATAACTGCTTATGTGCGCTGACTGAAGAGGCTTCCCTCTAATGACACAGCCTACACTCCCAGCAATTACTCCCGCCTCATTGTTTACTAAATATATGGCGCCCTTACAGCAGCGTATGAGGCATCGGCGTGGAAACGAGACGCAGCAGAATCATATATTAACCAGCACAGCATCCCCATGGACACATAACTGCAGATAAACAAGAGCAAGAGGAACTGCCGACGCCAGAAACCCCTCTCCAGAGCCCTGATCTCTGTACATTATCCAGCCGTCCGGCTGTGCACCATTATCAGAGTATACTACAAGAGAAGTGTTACTGTGCAGCCTCCATACACACAGAATACCGTAAGAGCAGATAGTGAAAATTACACCCAGCATACAGGACATGAGAAGTGTTACTGTGCAGCCTCCATACATACTGAATAAGAGCAGATACTGAGAATCCCACCCAACACAAGAGAAGTGTTACTGTGCAGCCTCTATACATACAGAATAAGAGCAGATACTGAGACTCACCCAGCATACAGGACAAGAGAAGTGTTACTGTGCAGTGTCCATACATACAGAACAAGAGGAGATACTGAGAATTACACCCAGCATACAGGGCAAGAGAAGTGTTACTGTGCAGTGTCCATACATACAGAATAAGAGCAGATACTGAGAATTACACCCAGCATACAGGACAAGAGAAGTGTTACTGTGCATTGCCCATACATACAGAATAAGAGCAGATACTGAGAATAATACTCAGCATACAGGACAAGAGAAGTGTTACTGTGCATTGTACATACATACAGAATAAGAGCAGATACTGAGAATAATACTCAGCATACAGGACAAGAGAAGTGTTACTGTGCAGCGTCCATACATACAGAATAAGAGCAGATACTGAGAATTCCACCCAGCATACAGGACAAGAGAAGTGTTACTGTGCAGCCTCCATACATACAGAACAAGAGCAGATACTGAGAATTACACCCAGCATACAGGACAAGAGAAGTGTTACTGTGCAGTGTCCATACATACAGAACAAGAGCAGATACTGAGAATTACACCCAGTATACAGGACAAGAGAAGTGTTACTGTGCAGTGGCCATGCATAAAGAGCTTGCGAGATTCATCACAAGGACACTCAGCATATTTGGTCCCCATTTGCGCACACTTCTTACATCACCCAGTAGCCAGTGTAAACATTTGCCTTTCAAATATTGGAAATTGCACAGGTGTGGGAAGGCGGAGGAGCTCTATGTCACATGACCTCCACCATGCAAGTCTTCCACCCACTACAATCCTGCACCCCTTCCTCCCCACAGCACAGGTGTTCTATTGAGACAAAACAGGCAGTTGTCTGGGATCTTCTGCCATAGCAGGGGCTTCACACAAAACATTTCACATATACTAACTTACCTCAAGCATACAGGACAAGAGAAGTGCTACTGTGCAGTGTCCATACATACAGAATAAGAGCAGATACTGAGAATTACACCCAGCATACAGGACAAGAGAAGTGCTACTGTGCAGTGTCCATACATACAGAATAAGAGCAGATACTGAGAATTACACCCAGCATACAGGACAAGAGAAGTGTTACTGTGCAGTGTCCATACATACAGAATAAGAGCATATACTGAGAGTTATACTAAGCATACATGACAAGAGAAATGTTACTGTGCAGCCTCCATACATACAGAATAAGAGCAGATACTGATAATTACACCCATCATACAGGACAAGAGAAGCGTTACTGTGCAGTGTCCATACATACAGAATAAGAGCAGATACTGAGAATTACACCCAGCATACAAGACAAGAGAAGTGTTACTGTGCAGCCTCCATACATACAGGATAAGAGCAGATACTGAGAATAATACTCAGCATACAGGACAAGAGAAGTGTTACTGTGCATTGCCCATACATACAGAATAAGAGCAGATAATGAGAATTACATCCAGCATATAGGGCAAGAGAAGTGCTACTGTGCAGCCTCCATACATACAGAATAAGAGCAGATACTGATAATTACACCCATCATACAGGACAAGAAAAGTGTTACTGTGCAGCGTCTATACATACAGAATAAGAGCAGATAATGAGAATTACATCCAGCATATAGGGCAAGAGAAGTGCTACTGTGCAGCCTCCATACATACAGAATAAGAGCAGATAATGAGAATTACACTCAGCATACAGGACAAGAGAAGTGTTACTGAGCAGCGTCTATACATACAGAATAAGAGCAGATAATGAGAATTACATCCAGCATATAGGGCAAGAGAAGTGCTACTGTGCAGCCTCCATACATACAGAATAAGAGCAGATACTGAGAATTACACCCGGCATACAGGACAAGAGAAGTGCTACTGTGCAGCGTCCATACATACAGAATAAGAGCAGATAATGAGAATTACATCCACCATAGAGAAGTAATAATGTGCAATGCCCGTACATAGGGAACTGCTAGCAGTAGGCATATAATTAGAAATAGAAAAGAGAAATAATCAGTATGTACCGCTTTGCACCGTCCTAGCTGCCAGCTTTGTACTACCGAATGTAATACAAATCATGTTCCACCCTGCCAGCATCAATTAGGCAAACAGCAGGCATGTCCAATCAATAATCAGATGTTTATATTGAATTCAATGTCTAATCAATTAAAATTATGAAACAGAGTATGTGGGTACCGTTACACAGCCAGATTCACAGATTAACATGCAAATATCATCACCATTTACCAACATTATACTGGGTTGCAATGCCTTTGGCAAAGTCTCACTCACATGTAAAAGCCCCATTTCAATTCAACTCTCCTTTTCCTTCATTGCACAGAAGATAGATGTATAGAAAGCACTCTGAGGGCCAGTGCAGCAGGTCCGCAAAACGCTAGAGGTTTTTGAAGCAGATTTTCAGAGTGATTCTAGGCTTGTGAGAGGTTTTCTAAACATGCCCAGCGTTTTTTGGAGCGTTTTTGTGTAGCAGATTACAAATATTGTTACAGTGAAGCTGTTACTGAACAGCTTCTGTAACAAAAACGCCTGGAGAACTGCTCTGATCTGATCTAGCGTTTTCCAGAGCGGTTTTCCACTTTCCTATACTTTAACACTGAGGCAGAAACGCCTCAGAAATCTAAAAAATGCTGCAGGACAGCAGTTTGCATTTGGGGGAAAAAGGAACCTCTCTGGTGTGCACCATCCCATTCACTTTCATTAGCCAAACGGTTTTCCCCCTGCAAGCGTTTTAAAAAATGCTTCAGAACCGCTCTGGTGTGCACCGGCCCTAATGCTGCAGCCCTCGATTTTGTGGAAAAAACGAACCGCTCTGGTGTGCACCAGCCCATTGACATACATTACCCAAGCAGTTTTCAAGCCGCTAGCGTTTTTAAAAATGCTCCAGAACCGCTCTGGTGTGCACCAGCCCTTAAAGCAGACCTGAACTCAGAACCACCTCTCTGTTTTATAAGATAAGCAACAGTATAATAACCTTTAAAGAAAAACATTTTGTTACAACTGACACAAATCCTGCACTAAATCTAGTGTGTCTACTTCCTGCTTTCATGGAAGCAGGCATAGGGTTAACATCCTGTGTTTACAAATTAGCTGCTCTGCCGAGGCATCAGAACTTCCTAAGCTGACACAGCAGAGAGATCAAATTCCATTTGAGATTAGTCACAGATGAGGGGGAATTAGACAGGCTAAACCATCTAAACACATAGGCCCGGTGCACACCAAAACCCGCTAGCAGATCCGCAAAATGCTAGCAGATTTTTAAACGCTTTTTTTATTTTTATGAGGCGTTTTGCTAATTGCTGCTGCGGTTTTCAGTATAGTAGATTTCATATATTGTTACAGTAAAGCTGTTACTGAACAGCTTCTGTAACAAAAACGCCTGCAAAACCGCTCTGAAGTGCCGTTTTTCAGAGCGGTTTGCGTTTTTCCTATACTTAACATTGAGGCAGAAACGCATTCGAAATCCAAAAAATGCCTCACCCAGGCATTTTTCGTTTCTGCAAAACGCCTGCCGCTCTGGTGTGCACCACCCCATTGAGATACATTGACCAAGCAGATCCGCAGCCGCAAGCGGATCTGAAAACGCCCAAAAAGCCGCTCGGTGTGCACCAGCCCATACTGAGTGGATTTCTCTGTTTTCCTTCTGTCCTGTGCAAGAGTTCAGGACCACTAAAAAAAAAAAAAAAAAAAAAAAAAAAAAAAAAACTTGAATTGGTGAATGTAAACCTCTGAAAGAGATAGGACTACCATTATGTGCTAGGTTATTGATATTTCTTGTTAAAAGGTAGCCAGGTATCTATTGGATTTATTGTATGTGTACAAGATGTTTAGTATCTGCCACAATACCCACAGTTATAAAGACAAAGAAAACATCTAGCCAACCTGGCCAAGATTCGAACCAAAGACTCCAGAACTGTGAGGCGAGAGTGCTGACCACTACAATGCCACGCCGCCCATAACAGAGGGATATTTAAATCAACGGGCGCAAGGACAGTTGGCAACACGGCGTCAGTGACTCCATTCAGCGTTCAATTATCGATAAAGGCATAAAGGCGTGGAAGGTGTTTCCATGGCACGATTGCATTGTTCCGGTGATCACAGACTGACACAGCGGTGTAAATTATTAATCCTGTTTGATGGCGGGGAGGGGAGGGGGGTGCACTGACTAAGCGGAGACACACACAGCGCCTTCTGACTCTCGCTAAAAGCAAGTGTGACATTTGTAAAGCCAGGAAGTGCCAGTTTCCTGCAAGTTACAACAAGGGGCATTCCAAGAATCAACAACCCTTTCTGAAATATGAGAACGCACTGTGTAGACAAGTCCCCCATCCTGTGCCGCTAATGGGGCAGCCTCAAGGAGTACGCATGAAATCGCCGCTGGGAGACTTGGGTGCAGGATACAGCCAATATACATCTTATCCTGCTGCTGCACAAGTCCCCGCGGCGTTACTATTCCCCCTCCAGGTCCATGTGGATAGTGGGGAATGAAGTAATTCGGCTTCCAGCTATTGCTGGCGGACGAATTACAGTGTTTTAAAAGTAACTTCAGCTCTGTCTTCTGACGGCGCCGAAGTTACTCACAGTGCGTCGCTATAGCTGTAATTCCTATTACGGTCTATGGTGGTGCCGGCTGCGCCCAAATCTCCTGCACTGGATACAACGTGTTCGGGCTCAAGTGTCACTGCAGGTGGTGCGGCCCACACGGCCCGCCAACCCACTGAGCCGGGGAACCCAAGTTTAAGGGATTACTGTCGCAAAAATCTTAAAATTTAAAATACATGTCAACACATACAAATAAGAAGTATGGTTCCTCCAGAGTAAAATGAGCCATAAATTACCTTTCTCCTATGTTGCTGTCACTTACAGTAAGTAGTAGAAATCTGACAGAACCGACAGGTTTTGGGCTAGGCCATCTCTTCATGGGGGGATTCTCAGCATGGCCTTTATTCTTTATAAAGACACTCCCTGGAAAAGATTTATATAAAGATGCTGGCCAAGCCTCCCTGTAAACTTTTTTGGCAGTTGGACGGAGTAACCGCCATTCACTAAATGCTTTTTGAATAGAAAGAAAACAAACCCTGAGAACCCCCCATGAGGAAATGGGCCAGTCCAAAACCTGTCGGTTCTGTCAGATTTCTACTACCTACCATAAGTGACAGCAACATAGGAGAAAAATAATGTATAGCTCATTTTACTCTGGAAGAAACGTACGGTACTTCTTATTTGTGTGGGTTTACATATATTTTACGTTTTTAGCGACCGAGGTCCTTTATATCTTCTCCAGCAAGATCACGTGTTCTTCCTATAATCCAGATAGCGGGCATAATTCCAACTCCGACACACAAATCCAAGACTGCAGCACAGAGGACAATAGGACTATACATTACCCAACATTACCCGATGCTCCAAATTCCAGAAAATGTCCAACATCAGAGAGATTATTCAGTCTAGTAGGGTCGAAACAAAGCAATGTTTTGCAGTTCTTTAAAGGGAATCCGAGGTGAGAGGGATATGGAGGCCGACATGTTTGTTTCCTTTTAAATAATGCACACTGGTTGTTCTGCTGATCCTCTGCCTCTAAGGGCTCATACACACATCAGACCATAGTCTTTTGGAAAATGAAAGATCACAGACCAATGTTACCACCCTTCCATGTAGTATGAGAGCCATACCTACACAGTCTATTCTATGGAGCTGAACTCCCCATCAGACAGAAATCTTTGCAAGATGCTGCACACACAGATGCTGTACACATTCAAAAGATCTGTTCCTGCGAAAGATCAGTTCCTGCAAAGGATCCCTTCCTGCAAAATGCATTCATAGTCTATGATATCTGCAGATCCTCATACACACCTTGTTTAACAGACATTCATCTGCAGATCAGATCCACCAGGATGGATTTTCAAATCTGCAGATGACTGTCTGATCTGCAGATGGATGTCAGTTAAACAAGGTGTGTATGAGGATCTGCAGATATAGACTATGAATGCATTTTGCAGGAATGGATCTTTGGCAGGAACAGATCTTTTTCAGATACTGATCTCTTGTGTCTGTACAGCATCTGTGTGTGCAGCATCTTGCAAAGATTTTTATCTGATGGGGAGTTCAGCTCCATAGAATAGACTGTGTAGGTATGGCTCTCATTGTACATGGAAGGGGGTAAAATTGGTCTGTGATCTTTCATTTTTAAAAGACTATGGTCTGATGTGTGTATGTGGCCTAATACTTTAAGCCATATAGAGCCTGAACAAGCATGCAAATTAGAGGTCTATGACAAATCTGACGAGATTAGCTGCATGCTTGTTTCAGGTTTGTGATGTAGACCCTACTGACCAGAAAGATCAGCTGCATTGCCAGGCAACTGGCATTGGTTAAAAGGAAAGAAATATGGCAGCTTCCATAGGTCTTACACCTCAGGTTCTTTTAAGAGGCTAGTAATGGGATAGTCTGCAGAATATATACAATATGTATCTGACAGGAGGGAGATGGGACAGAACAATGTTCTGCATGTCTAGAGGAGTTGCTGTAAAACTGAAATTACTGTAATTTGGTTAGAACAACAAGATATGAAAGGAGCCGTACACAAAGCAGCCGTTGTCTGAGAACTGGCAAACATGAAGGACGAACCGCAATGCAACACAACAAGAGTCTGGCATGGCTTCCTAATGTGCGTGTCCTGCCCATGTGTTCCCTGTACACTTTATAAAGCATGCCTAATGTACACAGAGCCAACCAGGGTGACATTGCCTCTGTACACACACAAGCTCCCTCAGGACATTCACTGCATTGTAGACAGAACAAATATTAAACTTGTTTGAGGGTCTCCACACGCTGTCACTCTGGCACTCGGAAGTTCCAGAACACTGATGGTGACAGTTGGGTGTCCCCAAGCACTGACACTTGTGGTACCCCGCACAATGACACTCAGGCGTTTGGCAGTCCTGGAGCAATGACACACCTACCGTAATACTGTAAGCAATTCGGTCTCCTAGAAAAACCTGCAAACTAGAGATCGCAGGACAACATACTGATACTTGGGTGTCACCAAAACATCACACCCCAACGACTGAGGGTCCCAGGATAACTGCACACTTGTGACATCTCCAAACACTCATATGCTGGCACTCAGGGTCTGCAAACCACGACAAGCTGAGACCTGATGGACCCAAACAATTACAACCTGACAAATGCAAGTCTCAGAACAATAACATGGCAACACACGAGGTGCCCAAACAATGATACAATGACACTTAGGGGTTCTAGAACAAACACAACCTAATGCCTGGGGGTCTCCATACAGACCCTGACAGTTGGGGATTCCAGAATGACAGGCTGATACTTGGGGGTCCAAAAACAACAACATACTTACACTCTGGGATCCCATAAGACCAACACTGACACTTGGGGGTTCCAGAAGAACGACACACTGCCACATGGGGGTTCCAGAACAACGACACGCTGACACTTGGGGGTTCCAGAAGAACAACACACTGACACTTGGGGGTTCCAGAAGAACAACACACTGACTCTTCGGGGTTCCAAATCCAGAAAAACACACTGACAAGTTCGACACACCGATGCTCGCGATCCCAGAGCAACTAACACTGACACAAGAATTCCACAGTAAAGAGACGCTGACACTTGAAGATATCAAAACGATTATGGGAATCCATACAAGTTTTTTAGGGCGTATTCAGTGGGTCACTCACCAACTTTCCAGCCACCCAGTGGTGCCCCTCCACAGTCCGGTCCTGCTATTCCAGAGCTGGGAGTCCCGGTGTTGTTGCTGTCGTAGTAGAGTTGTTGTCACTCTCTGTGACTTTGAGGAATGAGGAAGACACAGCATTGGCAATTCACAAGCTCACTCTGCAAGTTCCAACAGCTCAACCCCTGCAGCTATGCCTAGCCTTAAAGAGACAGTACCATAAAAATACACCAACATCTGGATTACTCTCATTCCTCCTGCTGGAATTGCTAATTTCATAATGGCAAATGCGAGTTATGTAGTGCATCAAACAGTACAAATCTAGCAGGGCAACTGATTTACAACTGGAAGTGATTATTATATACTTCACTAAAGTACATGAATCACTCCTCCATGATTAAAGGGAACCTGAGGTGAGAAGTATATGGAGGCTGCCATATTTATTTCCTTTTAAACAATACCAGTTGCCTGGCAGCCCTGCTGATCTATTTGGCTGCAGTAGTGTCTGTATCACACACCAGAAACAAGCATGCAGCTAATCTTGTGAAATCTGACAATAATGTCAGAAACACCTGATCTGCTGTATGCTTGTTCGGGGTCTATGGCTGAAAGCATTAGAGGCAGAGGATCAGCAGGACAGCCAGGCAACTGGTATTGCTTATAAGGAAATAACTATGGCAGCCTCCATATACTTCTCACTTCAGGTGTCCTTTAATTTTTGACGGGAGAATTGACATGATGATCAGGGAGATGCGAAACGTATCAAGTTGATGCAAACACTGATAATTATTTTTTAATTGCATTTCAGTCATCCTCTACTACCTTTGACTGTCCCAATGCCAAGATACTGTACATAAATGTGCATACAATTTGCATCACCTTGAAATAATTAGCATCTTAATAACCATCTTTACTGCATAATCTAAACATTCCTCCACTGGGTGGCTACACTATGCAACATGTCTGATATCAAGGATACGAGCACATCACCAATTCTGATTGGCCAGTTTTACCACTTCCATGTATTAGGAGAGCTTACCTTCCCAATCGGTTTATACTGTATTATACTCAAATCTGTGGCCCCTCATACTACATGGAGGTGGTAAAATTGGCCTATCAAAACTGTATGTGTGTACCAGGCTTAAGTGCGATCGATCTATCCCTGACTATAGCCTGGGATCACCCATGGTGTACTTTTGACGACTGTGTCTCCGCATTCCCCTTGACGCTATATCAGGCATGGGCAAACTTGGCCCTCCAGCTGTTAAGGAACTATAAGTCCCACAATGCATTTGCCTTTATGAGTCATGACTGTGGCTGTGAGACTCCTGCAATGCATTGTGGGACTTGTAGGTACTTAACAGCTGGAGGGCCAAGTTTGCCCAAGCCTGCGCTATATAGAAGGGACACACGTTGGATAAGGCTACTTTTCCATCAGGACGTTGCGTTTGATGCGACGTTAAGGTCGAACAACATGCCCCTAACACAACGCATTGTGCACTATAACTTAGTGCATTCTTTAGCTCTGCATTTGGTGCGCCGCTTTCGTCGCACATTCATTGAACGAAAACGGCGCATGCATTACATATAAAAAGAAAAAAACATTACTGAGCATGTGCAACACAACTAACGCAGCAGATTCATTGCTAAACGCACAACATGCAGCACTTTCTAATAACGCCTCCCGTTACACACAAACGTAACATGTGCACTGTGAATGTCGCACAGACTTAGTATTACTGTGCATTAGTCTGCGTTATAACATTTTCTAACGTGTGACTTTAACGTCGCACTGTGAAAGAGGCCTGAGAGTTGTTTGAAACGTCCAAACCAACAGCATATATTGCCATATCGGATGACAACAGGTACTTAAAAAAGTAGCCAAATGACATTAAATAAGGAGTGGACGATACCGCGTATTTTGGCTGATCCAACTGGTGGATCAATACTGATGACTATTAGGTAGATATCGAACAGTGTGTACAACGTTGTTAAAAACATTGTTCCAGAGCATACGCGCCTATGTCATTTGAAATGTCACTTCCGCTTGCGAGTGCCGTATTCATACGACATATGGTGTGAAATATTGGTGTGTGTGAACAGCATCATTTAAACTACTTGCCTAGGTTATGTTGCGTGAGCGACAACGCTTTTGTCTGCAGTCAAGTCCTGAGCCCTCAATGCATGACCCCCCCCCCCCCCATAACGTTGGGTGTAAGGCCCCCTTGCAGTGCCTCTTGCATGTTACACAAGAAAAACAGAGAAATGCACCCGGTATGTATTTAGAGAGTTTAGCCTGTCTAATTCGCCCTCATATGTGACTAATCACAACTGTAATTTGATCTCTCAGCTGTGTCAGCTCAGGAATCTCCTCGGCAGAGCGGCTAATTGAAAACACAGGATGTTAACCCCATGTCTGCTTCCATGAAAGCAGGAAGAAGACACGCTGCAGATTTATTGCCGAATTTGTATCAGCTGTAACAAATAAATGTTTTTCTTTAAAGGCTATTATGCTGTTGCATATATTTTACGGCAGAGAGGAAGTTCTGAGTTCAGGCCCACTTTAAAGGACAACTGAAGTGAGAGGTATAAGAAAGCTGGCGTATTTGTTTGCTTTAAAGCAATACCAGTTTCCTGGCTGTCCTGCTGATCCTCTGCCTCTAATACTATTAGCCATAGCCCCTGAACAAGCATGCAGCAGATCAGGTGTTTCTGGCGTTATTGTTAGATCTGACAGGATTAGCTGCATGCTTGTTTCTGGTGTGATTCAGACACTACTGCAGCCAAATAGATCAGCAGGACTGCCAGGCAACTGGTATTGTTTAAAAGTAAATAAATATGGCAGCCTCCGTATACCTCTCACTACCGTTGTCCTTTAAAAGGGGTTCTGTGGAGTGCTGGAAAAAAGAAAAACTGACACTTACCTGGGGCGTCTATCAGCCCCCTGTAGCGGTCATGTCCCACGCCATCCTCCTCCGATCACCCGGCTAATTGCGCGCCTAACACGACTGTGCGCCTGCTTGCTCCCGCTTGCGTCTCCGGAAGCTTACAGCGCAAGCGCTGTACAAGAAAACCTCGTATTGTGCCTGCGCAGTAAGTTCCAGGAGACGCGAGTGGGAGTGCGCACTATTCGTCTTGTTAGACGAATAATTGACCGGTGCCGGCTGCAGGGAACGTGTGATCGGAGGAGAACGGCGCTGGACATGACAGCTACAGGGGGCGGATAGACCCCCAGGTAAGTGTCACGTTTTTCTTTTCCAGCACTCCACAGAACCCCTTTAAGGTGCAGGGTGACAGACAGCAGGAAAGACACAGGTGAGCCTCACGGGTAAAGCAGTCCATAAGCAGCACAGACAGCACAAAATAACCTGGATGGTCAGAGGCAGCCCAGAATCCTCTCCAGTGTAATATCCTATTTATCACCTGGATGGGCAGAGGCAGCCCAGAATCCTCTCCAGTGTAATATCCTGTGTATCACCTGGATGGTCAGAGGCAGCCCAGAATCCTCTCCAGTGTAATATCCTATTTATCACCTGGATGGGCAGAGGCAGCCCAGAATCCTCTCCAGTGTAATATCCTGTGTATCACCTGGATGGTCAGAGGCAGCCCAGAATCCTCTCCAGTGTAATATCCTATTTATCACCTGGATGGGCAGAGGCAGCCCAGAATCCTCTCCAGTGTAATATCCTGTTTATCACCTGGATAGGCAGAGGCAACCCAGACTCCTCTCCAGTGTAATATCCTGTTTATCACCTGGATGGGCAGAGGCAGCCCAGAATCCTCTCCAGTGTAATATCCTGTGTATCACCTGGATGGTCAGAGGCAGCCCAGAATCCTCTCCAGTGTAATATCCTATTTATCACCTGGATGGGCAGAGGCAGCCCAGAATCCTCTCCAGTGTAATATCCTGTTTATCACCTGGATAGGCAGAGGCAACCCAGACTCCTCTCCAGTGTAATATCCTATTTATCACCTGGATGAGCAGAGGCAGCACAGGATCCTCTCCAGTGTAATATCCGGATTTATCACCTGGATGGGCAGAGGCAGCCCAGAATCCTCTCCAGTGTAATATCCTATTTATCACCTGGATGGGCAGAGGCAGCCCAGAATCCTCTCCAGTGTAATATCCTATTTATCACCTGGATGGGCAGAGGCAGCCCAGAATCCTCTCCAGTGTAATATCCTATTTATTACCTGGATAGGCAGAGGCAGCCCAGAATCCTCTCCAGTATAATATCCTATGTTCCCGCTGACGTACACGTAAAGGGAAGCATCCCGTCTTGCGTCCTTACCTGTATCTGACAGGTTCAGCTGTGACTCACATCCATGCTGAGGGGGGTCCTGTCCAGGACGTACCTCTGACTCATAATCCACACACCTCTGACACACAGGAAAGGATCCAGCCGATTCCAGAGGGTGAAACCAATCAGCTGCAGGAATGCCTCGCCCTCAGGTAAACTATCGGCATCAAACAAAGGGAGGGCCCGCCTGTTACAACCGCCTGGGCTAATATGAGCGTCACGTCACAGCACGTCCTCCTCCCAGCCAGAGACACGCCGGAACCTCCCGGCCACAGCCAGACACACACCTGGGAGCAATGCCCTTTCCTCCAGGACCATAAACACAAATGTGACACTTTACAGCCCGGATGCAGTAAAGCGGAGTACCCATGGACAGATGGATCGGGGAACTCAACCGAGGAACGATTGTTTTCCGATCTGTCAATATTGTGAAAAAACACTTTGGGACATGAACCATAGATTAATCGACTGCGCAAAATTTTCGCTTAAGTTCACCGACTTAAGTGAAAATCTGAACGATTGTTTGCGGTCTGATCCGACATGATGGTCGTTCAAAACGAATGATCGTCATGGGTAGTCCACCGGCTTTAAACATCGTGTAACTAATTTTCATTAACCAATATTATGCGATGTCTGATGACACGATCGATTGACGGCCAGTGGTGGGTATGGACCTTTACTCTCCCTCTACAGCAGGTGTGGCACCCGGATCAGGTCAATTAGGCACCGCGATCAGCAGGTATGATTGTTGGTAATCGGGGTACCGAACCGGTGATTTGGGTTAAGCATTAGGTACGAGGGGGGGTTCTTTTTAGGCACTTACCAAGGGGTTGGGGTTAGGCAGCAATGGGGGGGGGGGGGGGGAATTAGACATTAGGTGTTGGGGGTTATTTAGGGATTTTGCAAAGTTACAGGTTTGCTTTAAAGTGGATCCGAGATGAACTTTTACTCATTGCATAATGGTGCTCCTTTCCTATTGTTTATAGGGCATTCCTCAAGCCAAATACTTTTTGTTTTAATACTCTAATTCCCTATAAACTAAATAAGCCCCGCCCACAGTTTTTCAGAGAGCCTTGGCAGTAGCAAGGGCTCATGGGAGCTCAGTCTGGGCAGGAGGAGGAGAAGGTGTTACTAGCCAGAGATTTCAGAGGGGAGGAGGG
This sequence comes from Hyperolius riggenbachi, assembly GCF_040937935.1. NCBI lineage: Eukaryota > Metazoa > Chordata > Amphibia > Anura > Hyperoliidae > Hyperolius > Hyperolius riggenbachi. Next base: position 29,539,165 of record NC_090654.1, read on the forward strand.
GGGATTAGTTGCAGATAAGCTTGCCTGTATGTAATGTTTACAAACAACATGGCTGCTGTCATTGTATCACAGGAAGAAATAACCATATTCTATTGAAGCTGTTTGCAGCTAGATTTGCTGTTTAAACTATCTAAAAACTGTACATACGATATATAGACAAGTTACTTGTTATAGTTAGTTTTTCATCTCGGATCCGCTTTAAGCCTTGTACACACATACAGTTGTCATCGGCCATTGCAGGGCTGAAGCTGTACTATCGTATTGCTATGCTGGGGGGGATTGGGGGAGTGACCAACGGAGTAGCGCAGGTGTGACATCACATGGGAGCCAAATGAGTTGATGATCTGCGCTCTCCCCCAGGCTGATCGCTGAACAAAGAGCCAAGGAGGGTCAGGGATTCTCGGTAGAAGCGTTTGTCGTCGGCCGCGTTTCGTCTAGTGCGTACACAGCTTTAGAGTACATACACACATCCAATTATTGTTGCCCGTGGGGATCAGGACTCACACCGAGTTCCACACAAGCTAGCAACACATTCTGACGCTATGGAGGGGGGGGGGAGGGTTACCGGCCCACAGCGAAGCCGCTTCATGTGGGAGGTGTAAGGAGGAGAATAATGTGCTCGCCCGCGACAATCCAGCACTCTGGTTCTCTGCTAGCATGTCCCGACTGGCTGTTCTCTGCAGGAAAGGGTTAATATAATACGATAAACAGATGGCAAAGCCCGCCTCCAGGCCACGAGGGCGACTGCTGACTAATCCAGTAAAATGAGGGTAATGTAAGCATAGCACAGGGCCAGCTCATCAAACACTGTGCATGCCTCAGGTAATTGTGCCCGCGCGGACGGGGAGAAGGTGCTCATCACTGGTGACAAGTTCAGGAGGTCAGATGTACGGAGATGGAAGAACCGGTTATAAAATTCATTATGGATTTCATGGCTGCATTTAAATACCTCTAAATATAGACAGGAGTATCTGTGCATCACACAGACTCTCCTTCGCTATGATAAAGGAGAACTAAAGTGAGAAGACTATGGAGGCTGCCATATTCATTTACTGTTAACGGGAACCTACTGTAAAAAAACAAAAACAAACAATTCAACTTACCTGGGGCTTCTACCAGCCCCCTGCAGCCGTCCTGTGCTTGCGCTGTCACTCAACCATCCTCTGGTCCCCCCGTCATGGCTAAGTTTCGTTTTCAAATCAGCAGGCTCCCGTCGAGTCGTTCGTGTTTCCGTCACCAAGAGCGTCCTGTGCAGGCAGCACAGAGATTTTCTTGTACAGCACCTGCGCAGGACGCTCCCAAGGACGCGGGCGGCCATCGCCGCGCAGACACAGTGATCGGCAAAAAACGAAACGGCCACAGCGGGGGACCGGAGGTTCATTTAGTACCGGCGCAGGCACAGGACGGCTGCAGTGGGGCTGGTAGAGGCCCCAAGTAAGAAACTTTTTTCAGTTAGCTTAGATTCCCTTTAACCTCCTGGGCAATATAATAATATCGCCAGTGGGCGCCGCAGCACTTTTTATTTTTTAATAATGTAGCTAGCCTAGCGCTAGCTACATGATAGCCACTGTGCAGTGGCATCCCCCCACCCCTTCCGATCGCCTCCGGCGATCAGAGCAAACAGGCAATCCCGTTCAGAACGGGATTTCATGTTTGGCTTCCCCCGTCGCCCTGGCGACGATCGGGATGACGTCATGGCGTCGGAGGGAGTCCCGATCCACCCCTTAGCACTGGCAGTGATTGGCCAGGCTGTGCACGGGGTCTCGGGGGGGGGCCTGTAACGCGACGGGTAGTGGCGAATCAACGCAGAGCGGCGGCGATCTGCGTGTAACAAAAAAAAATGTAAATCGGCCCACTAGGGCCTGAGAAATCCTCTGTGGCGGCTTACCCCGAGCTCAGCTCGGGATTATCGCCCAGGAGGTTAAACAATACCGGTTGCCTGGCAGACCCTGCTGGTCTGTTTGGCTGCAGTAGTGTCTGAATCACACAAGAAACAAGCATGCAGCTAATCTTGTCAGACAATAATACCAGAAACAGCTGATCTTCTGCATGCTTGTTCAGGGTCTATGGTTCAAAGTATTAGAGGCAGAGGATCAGCAGGCCAGCCAGGCAACTGATATTGTACAAAAGGAAATAAATATGGCAGCCTCCATATCCCCCTCACTTCAGTTGTCCTTTAATCGCTCATTTCCTACCAAAATCCTCGCGACCGGCCATATTACTAAATGCAGGCATACAAGTGCCAATTTCTCCAGCAGATTTTAATCACTTTCATCAGATCTGCTGGTAATCGTTTCGTTGATGGCTTTCCCATTGGCTTTCAGAGACCTTACCGAGTTGGAAGCGTGGTCAAGATCATAGCGCACTCCAACCTGAATACTCGCAAACACCTTCTGCAAACTTCTGCTTTGCTCAGGATCAATGGTAAATGTTGCCAAAGGGGAGGGGGGGGGGGGGGGGGGGGGTCAAACAACTGCTACATAGTATTGCACAGCACTGAGCAGCAGTAAACTAACAGGTCAGCGGGTCAAGTCTCCTCACTCGGCTGATCCGGTCGCCTGGTAAAGTTAGCAGCAGGTGACTGGACCAACAACACTCATTACGTAACACACTAAAACACAGCTGCCAGCATGGGATGCTAAAACTGAAGCCAACAAAGGAAGAGGAGAATCAGTAAAAGCAAAAAAAAAGAAAATCTAATGAAGGTAGTACCCGGGTTACACATGTCGCGACTTGAAAACATGCCCCCGATACAAACGGCACACCTGTCGCAATAATGTCACTTACAATCTGAAGGAGAATGAGAGCTTGTCAGGGCTGCATTGGATATTTAACCACTTCACCTCCAAGGGTTTTCCCTCTTAAAAAAAAAAACCCACAATTTTCACCTGTCAGCGCTCCTTCCATTCATTCGCCTATAACGTTATTACTACTTATCACAACAAAACAATCTATATCTTCTTTATTTCGCCACCAATTTGGCTTTCTTTGGGGGTACTTTTTGCTAAGTATTATTTTATTCTAAACTAGTGACTTAAGCCGGTTTAAAAACAGGATTTAGGTCTCTGTCTGTCACCGCCGTGCGCACGCACCTGACCGCGCACACATGACCGCCCGGCTGGACCGGCCCACAGGCCGATTCTGCGATTCTGCGTCCTGTCCCAATAGCTGTCAGTGCAGGATATGCACAGTAGCGCAAAAGCACTGACACAGGGACAGAATGCAGGGACACTTGTTAATTATTAGGTAGGATGTGTTTTAACAGGATAAAGGAGAAAAAAAAAATGGAAAAATTCATTATTTCTCAGTTTTTGGCCATTAATAGTTTTAAAATAATACATGCTACCGTAGTTAAAACCCACACATTTTATTTGCCCATTTGTCCCGGTTATTGCAACATTAAGAAAAATGTTCCTAGTACAATGTATGGGGCCAATATTTTATTTGGAAATAAAGATGCATTTTTTCAGCTTTGCGTCCATCCCCAATTACAAGCCCATAATTTACGCTACCTGCACAGAGTTTGTATGTTCTCCCCCTGTTGACCTGGGTTTCCTCCCACATCCTAAAAATATACTGGTAAGTTAATTGGCTCCTCCCTGAAAAGTGGCATTAGACATGGTATGGTAGGGATTAGATTGTGAGCTCCTCTGTGGACAGGCAGTGACATGACTATGTACTCTGTAATGTGCTGCAGAAGATGTCAGTGCTATATAAATGCATAATAATAATATGGTAGGACATTAGACTATGACTATGGTAAGATTAGAGTGTGAGCCCCTCTGATGGCAGTCAGTGACATGACTATGTACTCTGTAAAGTGCTGCAGAAGATGTCAGTGCTATATAAATACATAATGATATGGTAGGACATTAGACTATGACTATGGTAGGATTAGATTGTGAGCCCCTCTGAGGGCAGTCAGTGACATGTCTATGTACTCTGTAAAGTGCTGCAGAAGGTGTCAGTGCTATATAAATACATAACAATAATATGGTAGGACATTAGACTATGACTATGGTAGGATTAGATTGTGAGCTCCTCTGTGGACAGGCAGTGACATGACTATGTACTCTGTAATGTGCTGCAGAAGATGTCAGTGCTATATAAATACATAATAATAATATGGTAGGACATTAGACTATGACTATGGTAGGATTAGATTGTGAGCTCCTCTGAGGACAGTCGGTGACATGAGTATGTACTCTGTAAAGTGCTGCAGAAGGTGTCAGTGCTATATAAATACATAACAATAATATGGTAGGACATTAGACTATGACTATGGTAGGATTAGATTGTGAGCCCCTCTGATGGCAGTCAGTGACATGAGTATGTACTCTGTAAAGTGCTGCAGAAGGTGTCAGTGCTATATAAATACATAATAATAATATGGTAGGACATTACACTATGACTATGGTAGGGATTAGATTGTGAGCTCCGCAGAGGACAGGCAGTGACATGACTATGTACTCTGTAATGTGCCTCAGAATATGCCATTGCTATATAAATATAAAATAATCAAGTTACCTCAACAATCACATCATACCACAAGACCACAATACGTAAATAATGGTATATTGACCGCAGATTTCTAAATGCATTTACAAAAAAAGAAGGAAAATAAGGAAGGACGTTGGGGTTGTGTCATTCCAGTGACTGTTGTGTAATGACGACAAGAGGATGAGGACAGACCGAGCTCCATTACTCAGAAAGTGTCGACAGTGTTAGCAATACACCTGTAGACATCTTTAACTGTTCAGATGTTCAATTCGATAAGTAGAGAGAATCGGATGACAGTTATAGAAATAGCACTTCAGTTGACTGATTTTAATGGAGATATCATGATAGAGAAAGGTTGTTTATGCATTTAGTGGGCGGAAGCGGTGGCGGATTTAAGGGAAGCAGCAAGGCGAAACTTAGAGGAAATGTTCAAAATCAGGTTGTGCGAGGTAGGGTCGATCAATGAGATGCAAATGATTTCTCCTTGCATTCAAATTTCATGCAAATATTATGCAGCTTGGAGAGGGGGGGGGGGGGGGGTTTGAAAGGTTTCTGGGAGAACGTTGTAATATTCTTTTTTGATACGCAAAATTTTCAATGCAACTGCACTGCGTTTCAATCATAAAATCGGATCAGATGCCAAGTTATTGTGTTACTGTGATCTCAGTGCCACGCTCCTATTGCGGTGATTCAATCTCCACGCATAAGTGGAGCATGCGGTATTATTCCTGCATTCGTTGGGAGCGCAAAAAACCTCGAACCCCCCCCCCCCCCCCCCCCCCCCCCCCCGGCCAATGGAAAGTTGCAAACACAACATGATCGACTAATCGCATGAAAAATCATGCTATAAACGCACAGACTTGTGTGTTAAACTGAACCCCCAGACTAAAAATCTACTCGGCAGCACTGAAAAGGCCTGGTGTTTCTTAAGTTTCACAGCATCAGAACTTTGTTTCTCTTATCCAAGCCTCAATTTTAGCTGCACAGAAGAAAACTGCCCGGGCATTTTTACCCTGATGCTGTGCAAAGCATGATGGGATTTCTGATGTTGTTGTTCTCGTTCTGCTGTTTTGGTGAAATTTTTTCCCGTTAATTTTGGATTTGAAGCCTGGCGTGTGCAGCTGGGAGGGGTGATCAGGACGCAGGGCAGTTGGAACTGTGTCTCCTGCTCCTTGTCACCTCCTTTCATCCAAAAAGATGGCAGCCCCCATGACAAAAATGGCAGCCCCCATGACAAAGATGGCAGCCCCCATGAAATCACAAACAATTGCCTGTTCTTTTAAAACAGGGTGGGTGAGAGATTATATTACCTATCTATTCTAATTAACCTCTCCCTGATTCACATTACGAAATGTATCACTGGTGGTGACATCTTTAGCTCTGCCAGATCTGTGTGAAATGTTCGTTACTGAGAGTTCTATGCACAGAGGGAGATGCTGCTTGCTTGGCAGTTGGAAAAAAGCTGTTATGACAGGAAACTGTCAGGACCATGGTTGTGACATCACATTGTAGGAGGGGTTACCCACAATATCAGCCACACAGACCCCCTCTGATGATCTATGTGAGGAAAAGGTAAAGATTTCTGGTGGGAAAGAGGATTTCAGCTACTGATTGGAATGAAGTTCAATCCTTAGTTAAAAAGTCTCTCTTTAAAGAGACCCTGTATTAAAAAAAAAGTCCCCTGGGTGGTACTTACCTCAGGAGGGGGAAGCCTTAGGGTCCCAATGAGGCTTCCCCCATCCCTGTAGCTGCAGGCAGTGCAGCGCTGGCTCCCCCCAAGTCTCCGGCAATCCTCCCCCGACAAGCGCTGATTTATTTACCTACCGGGATCCAGCGCAGGCGCACTAGCGGATCGATTGGGTTCAGCTATGTCCGCCTTAACCTGAAAGGAGAGCCACTAGTGCGCCTGCGCAGGATCGCGGAAGGTAAATATTTACATCGCTGCACTTCGCCTCGTTAGGCTTCCCCCTCCTGAGGTAAGTACCCCCAGGGGACATTTTTCTTAATACAGATCCTCTTTAAATTGGCCAAGCAAAATTGAATAGGTGTTCTACACTTTAAATAGGGGCAAATTGTGGTGGTCGCATTTGTGATGGTAGAAAAGAGCCCGAAGAAGTGGAGCCTGTATTTATATTTGACAATATGGCTGTCCTCTTGTGGCATGCTGTACGTTTATACAAGGGATGCAGCTAATAGCAATCGGTTATACAAAAAGCCTGGAACACACCATGCAATTTTCCCTTTTGATTGACTGATCAAATTGATAAAGTTAGATCTAAAATCGATCTTGTATAGAAGAAAGCTAAGGTACATAAGTAGCAATTTTTTATTTTTTGATATTCGGGTCAGATTTCTGATCATCTTTCCAAATACATAATAATTGAAAATGAATCGAAAGGACATACACACGGAAAGATAGACTGTATTACAATCGATAACTCCCAGCATGTCCAATCTGCTTCCGATCAAGAAAGAGATGATCGATTTTGAGCTGGGATCAGTCGCTGGTTGTCATATTTTTGACATAAGCGCACATTACACAAGCGCATTTAAGGCAATTTTTAAAATCGCTAGCGCTTAAAAAAAAACTAAATCGCCCCCAATGTAAACAAGCCCTAATGCTGGGAATACACAGTTAGCTTTTTAGCTGATTAGATGGTTCGATAGATAATTTCCGACATGTCCGATCTCCCTTTCGATTCTTTGGCCGCTCGATTTCTGATAGAAGTGAATGGAAAAAAGTAAGAAAAACGAGCAGAAGATAAGCGAATCGACTGCATCCATTTGGCCCCCCCCCCACAACTCTGGACTCCCCTGCAGGTGCTGCTCCCCCCAGTTACGCCCCTAATCTTTACCCACCATAAGAGTAATAAAAAGGTTTTGTACACTCCCTTTAATAACGGCCTTCTGACCCTGGAGAAGTTTTTGGCCTCAGGTGATTCTGTGCACCAGAATAGCTCAGAGTTTCAGGAATTCTTTCTATTTATTGACTCTCTGGCTGTGCTTTTCTCATCAGTGGTTTCCTCTCAGCAGTTGGTGAACCCCCTGGGGACATAATTGAAGTTTCACAGCCTCCATGTTCCCGCCTAACCCGGGAGTATCATCCGAATCAGGGGAGGGTCCCGTGCCTCCGCCCCTCTACATGGTAATTCCAGCTGTGCATGGTGCTGCCTTCACATGACGCAATTCAGCAAATGGGCCATATTCCTCTGAGGGCTAATTAATCTGGGATTAGCCATAGTTTTAATGCCTCATCCCGATCAATGAAATGCAAATCATTTCTCCTTGCATTCAAATTTCATGGCGCAGACCTGCTTGATCTACAGTCTGCTATTAAAGGGAACTAGAGATGATCTAAAGAAAAGCTTTTATACATACCTGGGGCTTCCTCCAGCCCCATTTGCTCGGATCGCTCCCATGCCGCCATCCACTGCTGCCCGCATCTAGGAGAACAGGCTCCCGTCACTGACATCATCAGAGCCAGCCTACTCAGGAGACGTGCGCCCTCTACGTATCTCTCCAGCGGATGCTGCAGAGATATGCAAACAGCGCACTTCTCCTACGCTAGACTGGCTCCAGCTGACGGCAGAGCGGGGAGACGGTTCTCGTAGTTGTAGGCAGCGGTGGATGGCGGCATGGGAGCGATCCGAGCAGATGGGGCTGGAGGAAGCCCCAGGTATGTATAAAAGCTTTTCTTTAGATCATCTCTCATTCCCTTTAAAGGATATCTTAGTGCTAAAAATATGGCAAAAATGACGCCTACTGTGTGTGTGGGGAGTAGTGCAGAGGCTTACCGCACCCCCCTTGCCCCGGCGTCAGAATCAGTTTTCCTGCGAAGCCGCCGTTCTGAAGTCCTGGTTGGCGAGATCAGGGCATGCGCAGTATGTCCACAGGAGTACACATGCACTCCCATGTGAAGACGTACCCAGCGTGCTCGAACACTGGACTTGAGGTCGGTGGGGAGCGCGGTCACAAGGCACCCAAGCGGACATTCTGTGCATGCACAGCCTAGTGTGTCAGAGGGCACCGACCCTGCCGACCAGGACTTTGGAACAGGCCGCTTTGCAGCAAAACAGAGACTGACGTCGGGGCAAGGGAAGTGCAGTAAGCCTCTGCGCCACTCCCCACACACACAGTAGGTGTCATTTTTGCCATATTTTTAGCACTAAGGTCTTCTTTAAAGAGACACTGAAGTGGAAAAAAAACAAAAAAACGTATTATATAATGAATTGTATGTGTACTATGGATAATTGATTGAACATTAGACGCAAAGAAAAGGGTCTCATTTTTATTTTCAGTTATATAGTTTTTTTTTGTTTGTTTTTTTTTTTAAATAACATTGCGTCATTCTCTAATATTTGCAGTTTACAAACTATGGGATTGATTCATTAAGCTGCGCTGCTAAAGCACTTGACACGAAGCCCACTGGGCCAATCAAAGTAGTGCGGGGATTGCGTCAATTAAAACCACTGGATCCGCCGGGGCTCAGGGCTGCTTCAGTGGAGCAGCCGTTATTTAGAAGGGGTGCGAGTTAAGTTAGCAGCGCACGCTACACTGCACCACCGCTCACAGCGTGCTTTAGCAGCGCAGCTTAATCAATCAACCCCTATACTCTGTATTTTAAGCTGTGAAACAGAGCAGGAAAGTTAAAGGGTCATTAGCTCTGCAGTAACACCTTAAACCAGTGGTCCTCAAACTAAGGCCCGCGGGCCGAAGGTGGCCCCTTGAGACTTTTTTACCGGTCCCTCCACACACAAAATGTATTACTTATAGATGTGGTCAGCTACATCTTTAAATATTGGTGGTCCTCATATAGAATAGCAGTGCTGACACCACCCTCCCACATTGAAGCCAGAAAGCAGTAATTCGTTGGTTTCCAATCAAATTCCACATGAGGTGACACTGTTGTCCAATTGGAGTGCAGGTTGTCACCTGGGTATGCTTCACTGTCTGGCCCGCAAAAACTTCTACATCATTTACACTCCGGCCCCCCAGCAGTCTGAAGTATGTTGACCCCGCCCTCGACCCAAAACATTTGGGGACCCCTGCCTTAAACAAACAAACAGTGAGAGACAGCTTGAGATAAGTGCTTCAGAAAACAGCAGCATAGCCGACCAAGCTTGGTAGGAGAGCTCAGAGAAGCTCTTTTGCATAGATAACAACTGAAGCTTCTTAACTCTTCCTGTACTGGTAACAATATGAGACTCATATATTTACTACTAATGTTCTATTTCTTAGCTGTACTACACATACAAATCATTAGAACTTTATTTTCACTTCAGAGTCCCTTTAACAATAAGATTCTTCCGGCAACCGATTCTCCGATTCGGTCATAATATTAATTGCAATGATCCGTTTTTTCAGATCCATTCCATTAATCTGATCGAATTGGATAGTAGCTATCCTGTTAGTGGGCCAGAACGTCCGTTTTGTTTGATCGTCCAAAGAATCGTATCGTTAATGGACACCTTTAGAGGGAGACCCGGCAGATCAGCAAATGAGGTGCCCTAACCATAAACATGTGACAAGCCTGTAAAAATCCCTTTCAGGGCCTGAGCCCACTAACGTAGTTGAGCGCAGTTGTGTCCGCTTTTCAGCATCTGTAACACTGATGTGTTTCTGAAAAGCGGACACAACTGCGCACAACTGCATTATAGTGGGCTCAGGCCCTGGAAGAGTTAACTGTACTATCAAAGCATTCATACAAAACCTAGATCATCACTATAAACGTTATTGTGTCACCAATGCCAGTAAACATCTATGCCTTTCACTCGGCAGCTGCCACAGTTTACACAAACTTTTTTACGAACATCTTGAGAAGCGAATACAGAGCATCTATGCCTTTTTCAAGAGACACATATGTGAACTTTCTTAGTGGTTTAATATACGGACCAGAAAATGTGTGGTATGTATATTCAGCTAGCAAGTGTTGATGTTTAGTGCTTTTAACATTTTTTGTTCATAACCCGGTCTGAAGGCAGCGTGCGGACATTGACTTGAACAGTGGTAAGTGTGAGGGCTCAAAACGCAAGCGTTTATCGCCATGCTCACATGGAGGTTAAAATGGATGGGCTTAAAAGTGTAATTTGGGCCTCAGGAAACTCACTGGAAACCACTCTCATTGGTTCATAACTCTGCACAAAGCAGGAAGTAAAAACATCAATATATTTTACTTCCTGCTTTGTGCAGAGTTATGGAACAATGAGCAAACAGCTCCCTTCTCACCCCTACGCCTTAGCTAGAAGACTGCAGTGACAGCTTCCTTCCACAAGGCGGAGAAATCCTCACTTCCAAGAAACTCCACACATCATTTTGGAGTAATCACTTCCACCTCACTTAGGCCTGGAACCCACTGAAAACCGCAAACGCAAAATGCAACCGCTAGCGTTTTGTCTGAGCGGTTTGCAAGCGGATTCAAGCGCGTTTTTGGTCGTGTTTTGCAACATTGTATTTTTTTCCCCAGCGGGTGCCTAGCGTTTTGCGTTTTTATCCTGATTGGTCCTGTGAATTATTTTTCATTTTGTTACAGTGTGCTTAACCGCAAAACGCTAGCAAAACCGCTCAGTTTAGGTTTTGCTGAGCGTTTCTGCTAGCGTTTCAATACTTTACATTGAAGCGCTAACGCTCCCAAAATGCTGCAGGTCCTGCGTTTGCGTTTCTGGGAAACGCAAACGCTCCTGTGGAATAGCCCCACTGCAGTCCATCATGAATGCGGCTGCCAGAATTATCCACTCCTCCCATCGCTCCACCAGGGCGGCTCCCCTCCGTGAATCCCTCCACTGGCTTCCTATCCAGTCCTGAATCAGATTCAAGATATTGTGTCTGACCTACAAATCCATCCACAAAACCTGTCCAACCTACATTTCTGATCTTACTCAGAGATACACACCAAGCCGCTCACTCCGCTCCTCCAATGAACTTCGCCTGACCGTCCCCCGCATCACCCAGTCCCATGCACGCCTCCAAGATTTCTCAAGAGCCGCTCCGACACTATGGAACTCCCTACCTCCACCCATTAGGGCAGCCCCCTCCTTCAACACCTTCAAGAAGGCCCTCAAAACTCACCTTTTCACTCTGGCCTACCACCCCTCACAATTGCTCTAAACCCACAGCCGAACTCTGGTCCCCTACCTCTCGTGTCCATACCTCTCCCTCTAGATTGTAAGCCTTTGGGCAGGGTCCTCACTCCTATTGTGTCCTACCTGATCATGCACCTCTATTACTGTGCACCCATGCTATGCATTTGAGTGAACCTAACTTGCCTAACTCCATGCTCCCATCCAGTGACTGACTAAGCATTACCTTGTACTCATACTGTGCTGTGTGATCTGGTTTTCTTGTATTCCTGTATTGTCATATTGCTGTATGTCACCCCTAAATATTGTCTGTAACCTAAATTAATGTCCAGCGCTGCGTAATATGTTGGCGCTTTATAAATACAACAAATAAATAAATTAAATAAATAAATAAGTTGCCCCATCCATTAACATTAGCCCAGCGTTTTGGCAAACTGCTAGCGTATCGCAGTGCTGCCAAAACGCTGCCAAAAGCGCTCCTGTGGGTTCCAGCCCTAAAGGTGGCCATTAATGCAACAACCCCGAGGACGATCAATCGGTTCTGATCTTGATCAGGAACCATCTGTCATGCCCATTATTGCCTAAAGTCCTGCTAACTAATGGATCGATTCCATTAATTTGGTGTAATCGGCTAGCAAGAATTTGGCTGTTAATGGGCACAAAACATTAAATTGGCTACGGGATTATACCGTTAATGAGCACCTTGAAGGTGGCCACTAATGATACAATCTTGATTGTGCGATCTAGAAGGGTAAACTGTGGGAATACACTTTGAATTGATGCTTTAGGCAGTCCCTCATAGAACATAGTAAGATTGGACAAAACAACAAAAAAAAAAAATGGTGTCATTAGTGGACACCTAAACAGCTGTTTAGGCCAGACTTCCTCTTTCACTTCCTCTGGGGAACAGCCATTTACATCAGATGTGGAGTACAGAATGCCAAACAGATCTCATTTAGAAACTTCAACATCTCAACCTGCCCCACCGTGCTGTCCAGTGTCTGCAGACTGCTCAACCTGCCCCACCGTGCTGTCCAGTGTCTGCAGACTCCTCAACCTGCCCCGCCGTGCTATCCAGTGTCTGCAGACTCCTCAACCTGCCCCACCGTGCTATCCAGTGTCTGCAGACTCCTCAACCTGCCCCGCCGTGCTATCCAGTGTCTGCAGACTCCTCAACCTGCCCCACCGTGCTGTCCAGTGTCTGCAGACTCCTCAACCTGCCCCACCGTGCTGTCCAGTGTCTGCAGACTCCTCAACCTGCCCCACCGTGCTGTCCAGTGTCTGCAGACTCCTCAACCTGCCCCACCGTGCAGTCCAGTGTCTGCAGACTGCTCAACCTGCCCCACCGTGCTGTCCAGTGTCTGCAGACTCCTCAACCTGCCCCACCGTGCTGTCCAGTGTCTGCAGACTCCTCAACCTGCCCCACCGTGCTGTCCAGTGTCTGCAGACTCCTCATCCTGTCCCATCGTGCTGTCCAGTGTCTGCAGACTGCTCAACCTGCCCCACCGTGCTGTCCAGTGTCTGCAGACTCCTCAACCTGCCCCGCCGTGCTATCCAGTGTCTGCAGACTCCTCAACCTGCCCCACCGTGCTATCCAGTGTCTGCAGACTCCTCAACCTGCCCCGCCGTGCTGTCCAGTGTCTGCAGACTCCTCAACCTGCCCCACCGTGCTGTCCAGTGTCTGCAGACTCCTCAACCTGCCCCACCGTGCTGTCCAGTGTCTGCAGACTCCTCAACCTGCCCCACCGTGCTGTCCAGTGTCTGCAGACTCCTCAACCTGCCCCACCGTGCAGTCCAGTGTCTGCAGACTGCTCAACCTGCCCCACCGTGCTGTCCAGTGTCTGCAGACTCCTCAACCTGCCCCACCGTGCTGTCCAGTGTCTGCAGACTCCTCAACCTGCCCCACCGTGCTGTCCAGTGTCTGCAGACTCCTCAACCTGCCCCACCGTGCTGTCCAGTGTCTGCAGACTCCTCAACCTGCCCCACCGTGCTGTCCAGTGTCTGCAGACTGCTCAACCTGCCCCACCGTGCAGTCCAGTGTCTGCAGACTGCTCAACCTGCCCCACCGTGCTGTCCAGTGTCTGCAGACTGCTCAACCTGCCCCACCGTGCAGTCCAGTGTCTGCAGACTGCTCAACCTGCCCCACCGTGCAGTCCAGTGTCTGCAGACTCCTCAACCTGCCCCACCGTGCTGTCCAGTGTCTGCAGACTCCTCAACCTGCCCCACCGTGCTGTCCAGTGTCTGCAGACTCCTCAACCTGCCCCACCGTGCTGTCCAGTGTCTGCAGACTGCTCAACCTGCCCCACCGTGCAGTCCAGTGTCTGCAGACTGCTCAACCTGCCCCACCGTGCTGTCCAGTGTCTGCAGACTGCTCAACCTGCCCCACCGTGCAGTCCAGTGTCTGCAGACTGCTCAACCTGCCCCACCGTGCAGTCCAGTGTCTGCAGACTCCTCAACCTGCCCCACCGTGCTGTCCAGTGTCTGCAGACTCCTCAACCTGCCCCACCGTGCTGTCCAGTGTCTGCAGACTCCTCAACCTGCCCCACCGTGCTGTCCAGTGTCTGCAGACTCCTCAACCTGCCCCACCGTGCTGTCCAGTGTCTGCAGACTCCTCAACCTGCCCCACCGTGCTGTCCAGTGTCTGCAGACTCCTCAACCTGCCCCACCGTGCTGTCCAGTGTCTGCAGACTCCTCAACCTGCCCCACCGTGCTGTCCAGTGTCTGCAGACTCCTCAACCTGCCCCACCGTGCTATCCAGTGTCTGCAGACTGCTCAATCTGCCCCACCGTGCTGTCCAGTGTCTGCAGACTCCTCAACCTGCCCCACCGTGCTGTCCAGTGTCTGCAGACTCCTCAACCTGCCCCACCGTGCTGTCCAGTGTCTGCAGACTCCTCAACCTGCCCCACCGTGCAGTCCAGTGTCTGCAGACTCCTCAACCTGCCCCACCGTGCAGTCCAGTGTCTGCAGACTCCTCAACCTGCCCCACCGTGCAGTCCAGTGTCTGCAGACTCCTCAACCTGCCCCACCGTGCTGTCCAGTGTCTGCAGACTCCTCAACCTGCCCCATCGTGCTGTCCAGTGTCTGCAGACTCCTCAACCTGCCCCACCGTGCTGTCCAGTGTCTGCAGACTCCTCAACCTGCCCCACCGTGCTGTCCAGTGTCTGCAGACTCCTCAACCTGCCCCACCGTGCTGTCCAGTGTCTGCAGATTCCTCAACCTGCCCCATCGTGCTGTCCAGTGTCTGCAGACTCCTCAACCTGCCCCACTGTGCTGTCCAGTGTCTGCAGACTCCTCAACCTGCCCCACCGTGCTGTCCAGTGTCTGCAGACTCCTCAACCTGCCCCATCGTGCTGTCCAGTGTCTGCAGACTCCTCAACCTGCCCCACCGTGCTGTCCAGTGTCTGCAGACTCCTCAACCTGTCCCACCGTGCTGTCCAGTGTCTGCAGACTCCTCAACCTGCCCCACCGTGCTGTCCAGTGTCTGCAGACTCCTCAACCTGCCCCACCGTGCTGTCCAGTGTCTGCAGACTCCTCAACCTGCCCCACCGTGCTGTCCAGTGTCTGCAGACTCCTCAACCTGCCCCACTGTGCTGTCCAGTGTCTGCAGACTCCTCAACCTGCCCCACCGTCAGCACAAGAAATGCTGTACTCCCCACACAGAGTACACCCCCCCCCCTCTCTTATCTGTACTACCCAGCAACCACTTTTCACCCCCACTCCATTTCCTGTCAACGCCTGCGTTACCCAGCAAAAACTCTGCTCTCCCACCAACCTGTGCTACTAGGGCAACCACTTTGCTCCCCCACCACACCTGACTTCACCTGTGCTACCCTGGCAACCTCTATGCTCTCTCATCCACCTGTCCCCACCTGTGCTACCCTGGCAACAACTTTGCTCCCCCATCTAATTTGTATTCAGTATGCATTCAAGTGAGAATTATTTTCATCATCTGTACCCTTTATCAGACGCCACCGCCAAAGTCCAAAGAATAATTCTGTGTATGAGATGGCAAAATCACACCGCTGGCAATGACGACAATTTTACCAAACAGATAATAGAAAATAAAAATCCGACAGAAGATTGACGTGTGTGGCCGTGTTTGGCAGATGCCAGATGCGAGCAGCCGCGGGTCGGATGTGGAGGCTTGTAGTACAAGTGGGGCTCTCGGAAGAGGAAAGGACACCATTGTCTCCCGCTGGGAATGTGCCATTACTCTAAGAAAAGAGAGCCTGTCTGTGTTCCAACAGTGGCCTGTGCCCAGGATCCTCTCTGTGCCAATTACTGGCCTGGATAATCTCACAGGAGGGGGTTTAATAAAACCTCACAGGAGGGGTGGTCAATATAACACTAGCCCCCAGGGAGGAAACTAAAATGCTCAAAATATCTTGTCCCCAAATCTGAACTAAACCTGAAGTAAACAAATGTATAAGTAACTGTGTCTGTAGACCTAATATTTTCTAAGGCCAGAAACCCACTAGGAGCGATTTTCTGAGCGATTGCGATTTCACAGCCTAGGCTATTTAGCTATGCAGCATTCTCCCCCCACAGCATTCTGGGAAACCAGGTATATTTTGTACTGGCTTTGGAACTATCAGTAAATAAACCTTTTGCAGAGCTGCACCTGACAGGGCTAAAGATGTCGTCGCCAGTAACAAATTTCAAAATGTAAAGCAGGGTGAGGAAAGTTTTTTTCCAATGGGCAAACACAAACTAAATAATTTACAAATAAATATTAAAAATACATAATATGTTATTTTCACTACAGTTCCTCTTTAAAGTGGACCTGAACTCTTGCACAGGACAGAAGGAAAACAGAGAGAAATGTATCTAGAGGGTTCAGCAGCAGCTTGTCTAATTTCTCCTCATCTGTGACTAATCACAATAATATGGTCTCTCAGCTGTCTCAGCTGATGTTAACCCTCTGTCTGCTTCCATGAAAGCAGGATTTTTTTTTTGCAGGATTTGTATCAGCTGTAACAACGAAATGTTTTTTCTTTAAAGTTTTTTATGATGTTGCTCATCTTTTAGAGCAGAGAGGAAGTTCCGAGTTCAGGACCGCTTTAAGCCTGAATGACTAGAATGCAATTATCCTCCATCAGTGAGGTCAGTAATGAATGAAGATAAGACAAGTAGATAGCAGGGACTCGGGGAGTGCGAAAAAGCATTCTATTGTAGTGAACAGCACAGGAAGAGTGTGAACACGAACCGACAGGATAAGCTGATAGCCCCATCTAATAGCAAGGGGGACCGAGGACTTCCTGTGAGGGGGATGGTAAAGACTTCCCGCATATGAGAGAAACTGCTCAATGCCTAAGAGAATGACATGCCTGCTCCACCCAGAACTGGCATGTCAGTTATGTGCGGCCGCTGAGAGATGGAATCCCACGAGGACTCCTTCCCTCCCTCGGGGACCCCAGTATGAGACCTCCCCACCCAAATTCCCATCCCACCTATCACACAGCCAGGAGATGGTGTCACCCTCCCCCGATGGGCTCAGCAGAGGCAGAACAAACAAACAACATCTGGATTAAATTGGCACAATGGGAATTGAGCGTTCCCATAATATTGGTCAGTCCACTGAAAAATGACATTTCAGATATCGGGGGAGGGAGTCATATCTCTCTTGGGGGTTTTCATGGTGCAATCTCTCCCTATCCCGGATCATTAGTCTATTCCAAGCCCCACTTAGGGCCTGTTTTCAATACACGCAGATTTTCAATACACAACTGACTCCAATGAATGCCTATGGGCCTGTTTCCACTAAAGGCGATTTTTCTGATTCAGATTTTCCCATAGGCATTCATTGGAGTCCGTTTTTCTGAATCCAATCTGCGTGTAGTGGAAACAGGCCCTTAGGGTGTTTCTTGTCCTACATACAGATACGATGTGAGCTTCTACTCCCCGATTTTTTCAATCTACAACTGCAGGAATTGACAGAGGCTGAAACAGATATTTGCACGGGGGTCACCAGATTTGGATACAAATAATCTTTCACTTCCCAATCTGACTTGTGCAAAGTTCTGGATCAGCTATTGCTAAATCCAGCTCCCACTAGTCAAGCCGTGGGCAGCACGGTGGCGTAGTGGTTAGGACTCTATCCTTACAGCGCCGGGTCCCCTGTTTCAATCCCAGCTAGGTCAACATCTGCAAGGAGACTTCTGCGCTTGTGCAGTACTACTGCACAGGCGCAGAATGCTCCCAGAGACGGAAATGCAACAGGGGAGTGTGCCTGGCCAGGCTGCATATGTACAACAAAGCCCGACTCGTCCAGGCTTTCGGACTGTATAGCAAGTGACAGGAGCCACCCGGGAAGACAGCGAGGGACGAGCGGCCTCAAGGGGTCTTAAGGAAGCCCCAGATAAGTATGGTACCTGATATGGCTTTCATCTCAGGTTCACTTCAAGAAATACTGGTCTAAAGCCCACTGAAAGCAGCCAAAAAACCAGTAGCAGGAAATCTGGGTGCCTGCGGGTCTAATGGTCTATTTGGGTGCCCCATAGACCCTAATGCAAATATCAGCTATTGGGCGCCAAAAGCAAAAAATTGGGTGCCCAATAGATAAGGGACACCAAGCCCTTCCAGTTTTTTGTTATTGAGAATTATCGTTTTGAAATGCGACGGAAACACGATGGGGGCACACCTGCGGCAAGGCTCCGCATACGCAGTAGGGCTTGGACCGGCGGACTTACCGGAGCCGATTGCAGAAGATACAGGAGGCGGACAACAGCTACGGAGCGATCAGCATGCATGGAGGAAGCCCCAGGGATGTATACATTTTCCCTCCTGCACCATCTCAAGTTTACTTTAACCACACGTTCATAGGTTCAATACACGCTGGACTAAAACACAATAGACAATGGAACAGCCTCAGGGAACAGAACCTGTTCGTAAGTAAGGAACTGACTATATAAAGTAAGTGTTCTGCAGGGACAGCAGAGCCCGTCATAGTGTGTATGTGTGGCAAGTGAGGAAAGGTGGAAGCTTACCAATGCAGACATCTTATCACCATATTCCTGCAAAGGTAGATATACTATTATATCGATAATGATAGCCTCCACCAAAGCACTATCCCTTCTTGGTGGGGTAACCCTTTAGGTTAAACCCTCCAGTGAAAGCTTATATAGAGCGCAGGATTGTGTAGAATTCCACAAGGAGGAGATCGGACTTCCTCCGCCCTGATCATATCTCCCTAATTAGCGGAGAGCGAGTCATTTTCCTGCTAAACAGCAGCGTTATCAGGCCTGAGTGCATCCATCAAATGCCATTAATGAACAGGAAGTCAGGCGCGCGCAGCGGAATCGTTTCCCATAAGAAGGATGGCGCGCTTCTCATTCTTCTCTTATGGACGGAGCGCGAGGTGTTTAGGGCTCTTTTCCACTATGAAATGTGATCGCGATTGCGTTTCAATTTCCACCATGCGATTGCGATTGAGCTACTATACTCATTATAGTCCAGCTCATCGCATACAAAACGCGGCAGGACGACGATTGCGCTTTGACCAAAATCGCATCGCAATCGGATTGCACTAATGGAAATTGCTGCTGCAGTTTCCATTAGTTTAATGTACCTTGCGATTTGCGATCAGAAGCAAATCGCAGGCTAGTGGTAAAAGGCCCTTAATCTGTGAGGAACCCAATAAAAATAAAAATCCTCAAATGCACTGAAAGTGCCGTGATCAACCTGCAGGTCTTCCATCACTTCTGCCGACACAGAGACCGACTGCTGCAGGGCACTTCTTGAAATCACGTAAAATATCGGGCAAGTGGGAAATAGGAGACCAGTGGTATGTTTACTGGCATTGAACCAATTACAAGTGCAGTAGGAGGCAGAGTACGCATGCTAGATGGTTCCTAGCCAAGGTGGCAGAGTCTAGTGTGGGTATAGCAGCCCCGACCCCTCAATGCGTAAGCAAGCGATCTGCCAGGTAGATTGTTTGGCGAAGAACATTGTTCTCCAACTGGTGCTGGTGTTTTTTAGGAGACCCAGCTTGAATCCTCATAAGGAAATTTTGCTAACCCAATTGGGTGGACAGCACCTTCTTGAATCTTTTAGGTTTCAGATAGGTTAATTGGCAAACGCGGGGGGGGGGGGGGGGGGTATTACAGCTGCCCAGAATCCCCCCTCAGACCAAGGGCGGTGCAGTGTCTGGGGACAGGCACAAGTTGAGACACCAGAATATCTACAGGTATCCTGCAGCTCACAGCACTGCCCCCTTTCTTTCCCTGCTACAGTTGACTTTGGATGGAGCAGCAGGGTGTGTACAGAGCATGGAGCAGCAGCGTGTGTACAGAGCATGGAGCAGCAGCGTGTGTACAGAGCATGGAGCAGCAGCGTGTGTACAGAGCATGGAGCAGCAGCGTGTGTACAGAGCATGGAGCAGCAGCGTGTGTACAGAGCATGGAGCAGCAGCGTGTGTACAGAGCATGGAGCAGCAGCGTGTGTACAGAGCATGGAGCAGCAGCGTGTGTGTACAGAGCATGGAGCAGCAGTGTGTGTACAGAGCATGGAGCAGCAGCATGTGTACAGAGCATGGAGCAGCAGCATGTGTACAGAGCATGGAGCAGCAGTGTGTGTACAGAGCATGGAGCAGCAGCGTGTGTACAGAGCATGGGGCAGCAGCGTGTGTACAGAGCATGGAGCAGCAGCGTGTGTACAGAGCATGGAGCAGCAGCGTGTGTACAGAGCATGGAGCAGCAGCGTGTGTACAGAGCATGGAGCAGCAGCGTGTGTACATAGCATGGAGCAGCAGCGTGTGTACAGAGCATTGAGCAGCAGCGTGTGTACAGAGCATGGAGCAGCAGCTTGTGTACAGAGCATGGAGCAGCAGCGTGTGTACAGAACATGGAGCAGCAGTGTGTGTACAGAGCATGGAGCAGCAGCGTGTGTACAGAGCATGGAGCAGCAGCGTGTGTACAGAGCATGGAGCAGCAGCGTGTGTACAGAGCATGGAGCAGCTCTGGGGAACTTTGAGTCAGGTATGAGCACAGCCCTGTGCCCTGCTGTGTGAATGCTTCACGTTCCCCTACTTTAGCAATGTCGGCTGACCTCATTATCTGTATCCAAACTGCTCCTGATCGATGACATTCATGGTCGGTCGGAAAATTGCATTGTGTGTACCCAGCATGATGTCCTACCATATTATAATAATACCTTTTTTTTGTATAACGCTTTTCTCCTGTCGGACTCAAAGCGCTTGCGAGACAGCCACTAGAGTGCACTCAGTAGGCAGTAGCAGTGTTAGAGAGTCTTGCCCAAAGAGCTCCTTACTGAATTACTGGCCTACTGAACAGGAAGAGCCGAGATTTGAACCCAGGTCTCCTGTGTCAGAGGCAGAGCCCTTAACCATTATACCATCCAGCCACTGTATTGTGCGTGGCTGAGGGAGATCTTTCAGGAATCCACCCTTGAAAATCCTGGGTTTGCCCCTGAGGTTGTAGTAATCTACGCCCACACTATTCGGCCAATCACAATGCTTCGTGCTGTAGGAGGGTGTTGTGACTGGAATATCTTTCCTATGAGGTTTCCTGCTGGGTGCCCTAAAGTAGACGGTTGCCCTCCAACTCAACCTGCCCACATCCTCTTCCCTCCTCCATAGCAACAGAACGTATCACTTCCCTGCAGGCTAGTGGTGTGTCTGGACAGAACTCGGGCCCTAGCTTTCACCCACGGGATCACATCCCGATCTATGCCGGTGAAAGTAATCGTGTGTTTGATGCTTTAGGACTCTGATAATTCCCTTTTTAAAACTTAAAGAGGAACTCCAGTGAAAATAATGTAATTAAAAAAAGTGCTTCATTTTTACAATAATTATGTATAAATGATTTAGTCAGTGTTTGCCCATTGTAAAATCTGTTAAATCCCTGATTTACATTCTGACATTTATTACATGGTGACATTTTTACTGTTGGCAGGTGATGTAGCTGCTGCATGCTTTTTTGGCAGTTGGAAACAGCTGTACACAGCTATTTCCCACAATGCAACAAGGTTCACAGACAGGAAACTGCCAGGAGTACCACGGTCCTCAGAGTTTCTTGTGGGAGGGGTTTCACCACAATATCAGTCATACAGCGCCCCCTGATGGTTTGTGTGTGAAAAGGAATAGAATTCATGTAAAAGGGGGTATCAGCTACTGATTGGGATAAAGATCAATTCTTGGTCGGAGTTTCTCTTTAAAGAGGCCCTGTAGTGACATATAGTAGAATGCAGTAAATTATTCAGGATACCAACTTTTACGGTAATTTTCCTGGATTCAGTATCAGAAACACTTCCTATATCTATACAGGGCTGTGGAGTCGGTACAAAAATCTCCCAACTCCGACTCCTCAGTTTATGAAACCAACTCCGACTCCTTAGTCTATGGCCCCGTTCACATCACAAACGCGGATGGCCACGCATGCGGAACGCAACGCATGCGAACGCACGCCATCCGCGTTTGTGTGCGTTGCGTGGCTGATCCCATCACTGAAAAGTGAATGGGACAGCCACGCATTTTTACAAAATCTGCATGCAGCATGCGCTCCCGGACCGCACAGGTCCGGAACGCATGCAGTGTGAACATCAGACATTGCACTCTATGCAATGTCTGATGTCGTGCGTGTCGGCCACCTGGCTGGAAACGCGTGCAGTGTGAACGGGGCCTAATACTTAACAGGGCTGTGGATTTTGTACAAATATCATCCGACTCCTCAGTTTCTGAAATCAACGACTCCGACTCCAACTCCGGGTGCCCAAAATTGCCCCAACTCCGACTCCACAGCCCTGTATCTATATAGGCTATATATTGGTATGTAGCCCCGCCTTCCCAGTGATGCTTAGCCTAGGCTGATTAGCTATGCGGAATTCACCTCCCAGAGCATTCTGGGAAACCAGGTATATATTGTACTGGCTTTGGAACTACTTAGTATACAAACATTCCGCAGAGATCACCTGATAGCACTAAAAATGTCGTCCCGTGTGATAAATTTCATGATATACTGTATACACTAGACTATAAGTCTAGAAATTTAGGTCTGACTCACTAAATAAAAGTATAGGGGTCGACTTATACACGAGTCACGAGCAACACTGAGTAATGTGTATTTTACTCAGTGGTAAGTGACACTTTCTAAACAAAAGAAATGCCGAGACAACACAGGCCTGAAAGTCCAGTCCACAATTAAGGGGAAGGGGGGGGGGGGGAATACCCAGCTGCAGGAATGAGGGGGGGGGATAATTGCTGCACGTGGCGGTCTGGAGGAGTTATTGGCTGTATGCATGGAAATCAGTAACCCAACCTGGTCCCCCTGTGCAGCTGTCAATTCTTCCTGGTCCTCAAATGCAGACATTAACTTTGCTGGGTAGGCTTATACTTGAGTCAATACAAAATTCCAGCTTAAAGTAAACCAGAGACAAAGCACCCTCATGTATTTTACTGCTAACAAGCAGACTGAGCAGTGAAAGATGAAACAGAGAGCAGGGTAGGTGTTTTTTCTAATGTTCCCACTGATATACAGTATATCAGTGGGAACATTAGAGAAAACACCTACCCTGCTCTCTGTTTCATCTTTCACTGCTCAGTCTGCTTGTTAGCAGCCCTGATAAAATCCCCGACTGAGCATTCAGTCTGGCTTTGCTCAGAAATCATTATAGCTGAGTCATTATAGCAGAGCCAGAAAGGGACAGGGGTTTGGGCTTGAAAAGACAGAGAACACAGACTATAATGATTCCTGAGCAAAGCCAGACTGAATTCTCAGTCTGGGGTTTTATCAGGGCTGATAACAAGCAGGCTGAATAGTGAAGGATGAAACAGAGAGCAGGGTAGGTGTTTTCTCTAATGTTCCCACTGATATATATAGTAAAATACATGAGAGTGCTTCGCCTCTGGTTCACTTTAAGAGGGCCACATACTGGAGTCGACTTATACACGAGGTTAAGTTAAATCGGGGAGAGGAAAGGTTTTAAAACTATGGCTAATAATTTTAGCCGTTTTTTGACTAAAGTAAAAATCAATATTGTAAAAAAAAAAAATAGATAAGCAATTTCATTCATTATGTTATTTTCACTACAGTTCCTCTGAATATTGCACGTCTTGTGAGAAAGGTCTCCTATAGAAAAGTTTATATCACTGTGACATTTCTGACACCCATGCATGTATCTACAGAGGTTCTCTCTTTCTGTCCCCTTCCACCTATAGAAGGTTACAGGCAGGAAATCGCTGCTTACCGCTTCTCGTTTGCGGTTGGTGCAACTTCTCTGTACTTCGATCATTAAGTGGGGAGGAGGTGTGAAAACCAAAGTGAGGAAGTGTGAAGGTTACTGCACTTCTTCTTGCTCATATGTACAGAGTGGTTTAGTCTACTAAATTGTAAAGCACTCCTAGGCAACTTTCATGGATAGATAAAACGTACAACTAATACCTGAAGTATTTGTAGCAATTGCGTCACACTGCCCAAAACCTCTGATCAAATGTATCTTAATAATAACTTTACCACCCACAGAGTTCAACTAAAATCCTTTGGAGACAGAGCTTTCTGTCATGCTACCCCTACCCTGTGATATTCCTTGCCAAACTTACAGTGGGTTCACACTTGTCCGCTGCAAATTGGATCCATTTTTGTAAACAATTGTTTTTCTCTCTGTTTTGTGAGAAATGGCTTTTTTGCTGGGGGGGGGGGGGGGGGGCTTTGCGCCATTCTGGAGGGGGTAGCAGGAAGGGGGGGGGTAGCGGGGGCAAGGAGGTTCGCCCCCCTCCCTCACCTGGGTTCCCCCTTTCCCGCTCCCTCTCCAGCCCTCTGTAGTTCTTTGGGTGGCATTGCAGGAAGTGTCGGCGAACGGTGGAACACAAGGAAGCAAGTTCCCCGCTCGCCACTTTGCTTACATTTAAATACTTTAATGATACTGTTAATGCAACTAGCTGGAGGGGGAGCGAGGAAGGGGGGACCCAGGTGAGCGTTTCCACGTCGCGAGACCGTGGAAATGAACGTACATTGCTCAAATTCGCCCGTTAGAAAAATCACGTTGTGGATACAGGCCTTAATACTTTTAGCCATAGACCCTGAATGCAGATCAGGTGTTGAATTAGCCACTTGCTGGTTTCTGGTGTTATTCAGACAGTACTGAAGCCAAAGAGATCAGCAGGACAGAACGAGAAAATTGATTGTTTACCTCTGTTGTACATAAACTGAGTGTCAAATATATGCATATATTTGATTTGTCCCAAAGAGGATTTCCATGATGCTTATATAATGGTGGACATGATATAAAAGGGACAGTTTCCAATTTCATGGTACCCTTACTGGGAACTCTGCATAATGTTTGTAAACTCTTTAATCATGACTTTGCTGTAATGGCTATGCGGATATTGTGCATTTGTATATATGAGAATATTTTTTTAAAGATTAATAAATTGATGTTTTAATTGGTTACTGAAGGATTACCTATTGAGGTTGAGGACAAGGTTTTGTCTATAGATCATCCTCTTTAGGGCCCATTCACACGAGCGTTTTGCCGCGATTTTGGCAAAACGCTCAAACGTTAGCGCTTTTTAAAGGGAAGGTTCAAGCAAAATAAAAAAATGAGTTTCACTTACCTGGGGCTTCTACCAGCCCCATGCAGGAAAATTAACACATACATTTTTACACATTACTGGTTCAATGCGTAAAAATGTACGCATTGAACCAGTAATGCGTAAAAACGTATGTGTTAATGTTTCTGCACTAGCGGAAATGCGTAAAAATGTACGCAATGCGTCCCGCCGACCTCCGAGGTCGGCAAGCTGCCAGTGGGGGACTGGAGCAGCAGTGAGCGACTACGAGGGCACAGGATGGCTGCATGGGGCTGGTAGAAGCCCCAGGTAAGTGAAACTCATTTTTTTATTTTGCTTGAACCTTCCCTTTAACAAGCGCTAGTGCAATGAAACCCTATGGGGCTGTTCTTACTTGGGCGATTCGCAAACGTGTAGCCTGCACCATTTCCCAGCTATCGCATTTTAGTGCTATTGAAGTTCAAAACGCGATTGCTAAAAAAAATTAAAAAAAGGCAGGTGTGAATGGTGATTTTTTTTTTGGCGTTAATCGCCAAAAAACGCCAGAACAAAACGCTAGCAAAATCGCTAGCATTTTGCCATCAGCAAGTGTGAATGGGCCCTTAAGGTCCCCAATTACCCACAAATAAGACTTACATCTTAAAACTGGACACATAAGGCGATCACTTCTACATATTCTAGTATGTCAACTTGACTAGACCCACAGGCCAAGTTTCTCTTGGGTAATTTGTTTCAGATCAGCCGGACTGCCAGGAAACTGATATTGTTTAGCCCAGGCATGGGCAAACTTGGCCCTCCAGCTGTTAAGGAACTACAAGTCCCACAATGCAATTGCCTTTATGAATCATGACTGTGGCTGTAAGACTCCTGCAATGCATTGTGGGACTTGTAGTTTTCCTTAACAGCTGGAGGGCCAAGTTTGCCCATGCCTGGTTTAGCAGGAAATAAATATGGCAGCCTCCATATCCCTCTCACTTCAGGTGTCCTTGAAGGCTAGGGATAGTCAATGAGATGCAGAATTAGGCAAATTGTGTATGAAAAAGCAGCTCACAAATGGACCTACCAAGCTGGAAACCGAATGGTCTATTTCCAAGCAGCATACATTTGCATCAAGAATTTGCATAATGTTGAATCAACTCACAATTATTACGAGGTTAATTACATTCATTGGTGGTGAACAGCCATACACTGCAGCATAGTAGAAATTATATGGAAACTGCAGAAAGACATAAACATTTGCCACCCATCATAGATGTCTTGTCGCCTGGATTTAGTTTACTGCATGATTTGGTATGGTTACCCCAGGTACGAATAGGAAAACAACTAAGGCAAGGCCCGGTGCACTGTTAGGCCTAGTGCACACCAGAGCGGTTCTGCTGCGGTTTGCGATCTGCTTGCGGGTGCGAATCCGCTAGGGTAATGTATTTCAATGGGCTGGTGCACACCAGAGCGGGAGGCGTTTTGCAGAAACGCATACTCCCGGGCTGCTGCAGATTTTGGATTGCGGATGCGTTTCTGCCTCCAATGTTAAGTATAGGAAAAACGCAAACCGCTCTGAAAAACGGCACTTCAGAGCGGTTTTGCAGGCGTTTTGTGTTACAGTAGCTGTCCAGTAACAGCTTTACTGTAACAATACATGAAATCTACTACACCAAAAACGCTTCACAAAGCCGCAAAATGCTAGCTGAAACGCTACAGAAAAAGAAGAAAAAGGGTTTCAAAATCTGCTAGCATTTTGCGGATCTGCTAGCGGTTTTTGGTGTGCACTGGGCCTTAGTGAGTGTGGTAGATGCGGGGGGCCCTGGTGCAATGGTGTATTGTATCTGGAGGAAACACAACCTCACTCACTAGCCTCCCATGAGTAAAAGGGCCGCATTAGAACATTTCACAAGCTGAAATCAATATTATTTGAGGATGGGGAGAGAGGGGAAGCAGGGGTAAGTTCAAAGCACCAGGATTTTAACAGGAAAAGGAAAATAAAACTGGTCTTGAGCAGGAATCCCTCTGGGCAGCTTGTGGACAGGATGCGGCGTCCGCTCCCTAATTTCATCCTATTGTCAGACACCTCTCCTCGCCGGATTCCTTGACAAGTGTCTACATCAAGGCCCAGAGATCAGAGGCGAGAGCTGACATTCATACAGAGCACTAGAGTGGTCACCCTGGGGATGTGGACACAGCACTGCATAGCTGTACACAGCCATAAACTGACAGCGCAGATCTCAGACATACTATTCCTGCACCTGCCACAGTATTTCTCAGTATGACTGCTCAATCTTGTGACTCCCAAACTCCAAGCACAGCATGCGAGGTGACAACAGAATGAACTAATGGCACAGCCTCACCACCATGTGTCTCCCCACTGCAGCTTCCTGTGCCATGTCCCTGTTCCCAACCTGCTCCCCACTGCAGCTTCCTGTGCCATGTCACCACCCCCAACCTGCTTCCCACTGCAGCTTCCTGTGCCATGTCCCCGCCCCCAACCTGCTCCCCACTGCAGCTTCCTGTGCCATGTCACCACCCCCAACCTGCTTCCCACTGCAGCTTCCTGTGCCATGTCCCCGCCCCCAACCTGTTTCCCACTGCAGCTTCCTGTGCCATGTCCCTGCCCCAACATGCTTCCTACTGCAGCGTCCAGTTCCATGTCCCCGCCCTCAACATGCTTCCCACTGTAGCTTCCTGTGCCATGTCCCTGCCCCAACATGCTTCCTACTGCAGCTTCCAGTTCCATGTCCCCGCCCCCAACATGCTTCCCACTGCAGCTTCCTGTGCCATGTTCCCGCCCCCAACTTGCTCCCCACTGAGGCTTCCTGTGCCAGTCTATAAATGCCCCTTCTACAAACTGCCCAAATACTTCCTTAGAAAGTCCATCTAAGGGCTAGTCCCAAACGCTAAGCATTTTTAGAAGCAATTTTTTTAAGCAATTCCAGGCATGTGCCTAGCGATTTTCTAGTTATGTCTAGCGATTTTTGGAGCGTTTTGGTGTAGAGATTTTTTATTTTTTGTACAGTTTGAGCCGGAAGTGAACAACTTTTGCGGAAAAAAAAACGCTCAGAAAATAGTTCTAGAATTAGCATTTTTAGAGCGATTTTCCACGAGCCAGTCAAGTGACTGGCAGCCTACAGGGCCAATCAAAGTGCAGGAATCTCGTACTTTGAAGCCACTGGACAGGCACCGAACACAGCCGAGCACCGAGCGGGTTCAGTGGAGCGCTCGTTAAGAGTAACAAAGCGCCCTTTACACTATCTGAGCCCACCGTAATTTCACTGCGCACGTTATAGCTGCATAGCGTGCACAGGCCATTATAACGCTCTCTGCACTCATTACGCCGCGCTGCTGTAGCAGCACAGCTCAGTGAATTAAGCCTGTGGTGTACACCAGCCCTTATTTGTATTTCTGTCGCTCACTTTCTGAACATGGATTTTAATTTCGAAGTAAAACATTTCCTATAGGGTATAGAGAATAGATACAATAACCGCTCAAACCTTTTTCCACCACTATCCGAAATGAAAATAACTTGTTTTCGCTTTAGCCTTGAACTTTAAACACAATAAAATATCTGGTCTATAAAAAAAGTATTGCACAAGTTTTATATCAAGTATTGCAACATTTAACTTCAATAAACTTTATGCAGCTGTCACAAAACTTTCCCCTTATCCACAGGCCATAAAAGCGATATCCAAATTTCCCCACCATATAGCAAATCCTACTTAAAAAAATTCAGTGCATAAACCAAAACCGACACGCAAACATTTTATGATTTTTACAGCTTTATCTTCTGTGGTTCCACCAGACGATGACGCAGTCCTGATAACGGCAGACATCCGAGAGGAAGTGTGATGCCATCGCAAAAAAGGTTCCCCCGCTATGCTAGCTTATCCAACGCATCTAAATAGTTTTTCGCAAGTTTCTGTGACTTTGCAAAAGGCAGAATATTGTCAAATCTCTGTTAAGAAGGGCCAGCAGCAAAGTCTATAGTAGAGAACGTTACCAGGTTCAAGTCCACTCAGTCCAGATAGTTTAGGGTTTGGTGGGGGATGGAGAGGAACAGGAAGTCTTACCGGGCTCATAAAAAGTCCCCAGTTCACAATCCAAACCATTGTGGCTTAAAGTGGAACTAAACACGTATAACTTCCTCTGTGCTCTAAAGCGAACATGTCAAACTCTGGCCCGTGGGCCAAATTTGGCCATCGGAGCCATCAGATTTGGCCCTCAAGTGGTTTCCCCACTTTGCATTATGTTTGGCCTACTCTAGACCACCAGAGAAGCTCTATTGGAGGGTAAGCCCTAGAACACCAGGAAAGCCATAAGGGAGAGGCAGGGGGGAAAGCACTAGACACCAGGGAACTGTATAGGTGAAGGAAGGGGACCACTAGACACCAGGGAACTGTATAGGGGAGGGGGGTACGCTAAACATCAGGGAATTGTATAGATGAGGGAGGGAGGACCACTAGACACCAGGGAACTGTATAGGGGAGGGAGGTACGCTAAACATCAGGGAATTGTATAGATGAGGGAGGGAGGACCACTAGACACCAGGTAACTGTATAGGGGAGGGAGGACCACTAGACACCAGGTAAATGTATAGGGGAGGGAGGACCACTAGACACCAGGTAACTGTATAGGGGAGGGAGGACCACTAGACACCAGGTAACTGTATAGGGGAGGGAGGACCACTAGACACCAGGTAACTGTATAGGGGAGGGAGGACCACTAGACACCAGGTAACTGTATAGGGGAGGGAGGACCACTAGACACCAGGTAACTGTATAGGGGAGGGAGGACCACTAGACACCAGGCAACTGGATAGGGGAGGGAGGACCACTAGACACCAGGGAACTGTATAGGGGAGGGAGAAGAGCCACTAGACACCAGGGAACTGTATAGGGGAGGGAGGAGAGCCACTAGACACCAGGGAACTGTATAGGGGAGGGAGAAACCCTAGACACCAGGGAACTGTATAGGGGAGGGAGGTCCACTAAACATCAGGGAATTGTATAGGGGATAGAAGGAGGGCTATTAGACACCAGGGAACTTTATAAGGGAGAGAGGTGGACACTAGGCATGGAGGTCAGCCCATGATTTGGTCCCAGAGCTCAGTTTCTGCCCACTTTGTATTGGAGTCCGAGGCCCCTGCTCTAGAGGATTAGCCACAGCCTAAGAGCCTTTATTGGGAAAAAAATAATCTTCATTACAGTTTATGGGAATTGTATAAAAACCTTAACTTTTACTAGGTTTCACTTCTGGCAGAAGTCCCTGAAATGGTAAGGGTCCATCCACACTAGTAATAGCAGAACGATTTGGGATTGCGATTTACACAGTTTTGCCACATTTGCGCTTTGGCTTAAAATACTAGAGGCAGAGGATCAGCAGGACAGCCAGGCAATGTTCATTATTTAAAAGGAAATAAACATGTCAGCCTCCACATCTCTCTCTTACCTTGGGTTCCCTTTAAAGAGACACTGAAGCGGAAAAAAAATTATGATATTATGATTTGTATGTGTAGTACAGATAAGAAATAAAACATTAAGATCAGATACATCAGTCTAATTGTTTCCAGTACAGGAAGAGTTAAGAAACTCCAGTTATCTCTATGCAAAAAAGCCATTAAGCTCTACGACTTTCAAAGTCGTGGAGAGGGCTGTTTTCTGACTTTTATTATCTCAACTGTTATTGAACTATTTACTTTTTCTCTGCCAGAGGAGAGGTCATTAGTTCACAGACTGCTCTGAAAGAATCATTTTGAATGCTGAGTGTTGTGTAATCTGCACATATTATAGAATGATGCAATGTTAGAAAAAACACTATATGCCTGAAAATAAAAATATGAGAATATTTTCTTTGCTGCTAATCTTCTAGAAATTATTCATAGTACACAACCAATTCATTATATCATATATTTTTTTCTGCTTCAGTGTCTCTTTAAGCACTCATCTTAGTTCTACAGACCCGACTCTAAGGGCCCTTTTCCACCAGCGCGTTTGCGCTGGCTGAATCGCAAAAACGCAAACCGCTAGCGATTTTACAATCGCTACGGTTTGCTTTTTAACATAGGAATCGCGGTAGGTAATTTCCACTACCGCGATTCGTTTACTTGATCGCGATCGCGCCGCGGAGCGACTTTTGCCGCGATTTTGCTATGGAGTGCATAGCATAGCAAAATCGCGGCCGCGAACGTCGGGGAATCGGCGGTAATTGCGATTCAGCAATCGCTAGCGTTCAGCGTGAACGCTAGCGATTGCAAGTGGAAAAGGGCCCTTACAGGTTTCCTTGGGCTTGGCTGACCTGGAAGTCCAAGGAGGTTTGAGCGTTTCCACTTTTCCTTTTCAACATTTATGTGCACTTCTAAACCAGCTAATGAACTTTCTTCTGTCTTTCAAGGGAACCTTAACTCTAAAAAAAAATTAAAAAGGAGTAGCACAGCCCCCTGCAGCCATCCTGTGCCCTCGCAGTCACTCACGGCTCCTCCGGTCCCCCGCCGCCAGCTAGTTTCGTTTTTGCCAACTTGGAGCTGGCAGGCCGCCATGCATACCGTTGCACGCATTCCCGCTGGTGCAGGAAGCTATCGCAGACATATACATTTGCATATACATTTAAATTTTTATGCATTGCACCTGTAACGCGTAAAAATGTACGTGTTAAAGAGAATCTGTATTGTTAAAAATCGCACAAAAGTAAACATACCAGTGCGTTAGGGGTCATCTCCTATTACCCTCTGTCACAATTTCGCCGCTCCCCACCGCATTAAAAGTGGTTAAAAACAGTTTTAAAAAGTTTGTTTATAAACAAACAAAATGGCCACCAAAACAGGAAGTAGGTTGATGTACAAAATGTCCACACATAGAAAATACATCCATACACAAGCAGGCTGTATACACCCTTCCTTTTGAATCTCAAGAGATCATTTGTGTGTTTCTTTCCCCCTGCATCTCTCATGCACTGAAGTTTCAGGCTGCTCGTTTCTTCCTGCAAATAGCTTTGCCCTTGTCTGTAATTCTTCAGTATGTGAAAGCCCAGCCAGCTCAGAGGACGATTTATCCAGCTTTTAAAAGATAAGAGAGAAGAGAGAAGCTGCTCTAATCTAAATAACACACAGGCAGTGTGCATAGAGGGGCCTGGAAGGGGGAGTTCATAGCAGAACCACAACACTGAAGAACTTGGCAGCCTTTCAGACACAGGCCGACAAGTCTGACAGGGGAAAGATACATTGATTTATTACAGAGACAGTGATAGTACAAAGTGCTGCAGTAAGCCAGAACACATTAGAATAGCTTTTGGAACTTGTAGGATGATAAAAAACAGGATGCAATTTTTGTTACGGAGTCTCTTTAATGTCCGCGATAGCTTCCTGCACCAGCGGGAATGCGTGCAACGGTATGCATGGCGGCCTGCCGCCTCCAAGTCGGCAAAAACTAAACTAGCTGGCGGCGGGGGACCGGAGGAACCGTAAGTAACTGCGAGGGCACAGGATGGCTGCAAGGGGCTGGTAGATGCCCAAGGTTTTGTTTTTTTTAGAATTAAAGGAATCACCAGGAATTTTTACCAACATTTTTACAGTTCTGCGCCTGCGCAGTAAGCCGCGGACGAGGCCGTGATTGACAGTGGCACTTGACGCAGTAAGGGTGACCTCACGGTCGTCCTCTGCACCATGCGGTGACAGTGTGGCATCGGCGGAGAGCTGAGGTGACAGCGTGGGACAGTCAGCTGCAAGGGGCTGGAGAAAGCCCCAGGTGAGTAAAGCAGATTTTTGTAAAAATGCCTGATTATTCTTTTAAGGTTCCCTTTCAAGGGTGATTAGATCTCCCCACATCCAAGTTCCCAGGTTTGGACACCTGTTACACCCATTAGGGCATGAGGGGTGCACACCCCGAGGAGGAGCACGAAACTAGGGCCTGGAGATGTTGCACTTTTATCTAAACAGGATTTATAGCATGCCAGCAGGTGGTTCCACACACGATTGGAGAATCCGTTTTGGGCAGAACCATCCAAACACAACAAGCAATACTCCAAACTGTATCTTCTACTCAGACAAACTTCTAAAAACTTTTACATGCACAAACATTGGAGTCATTCCTCTTCTGTCCACTGTGCGTGTCTGCAAGAGGCAGACATGGCTGGCCCTACTCACACCTTATAAGGTCAACTCGAGAGGTGCAAAAATATTCAACTAAAATAACAATTTGTGGTTTCTATAGAAGCAGAAGTTGTGTCACGCTCCTCTAGCCACCAACAAAGTTGTAAAAACACTTGTGAAACCGGAAAGACTAAATCACAAGAAATAGAGATTAATTTAGAAACTAGGTAACATTAATCAGAAGTGAGAATTGAAACAAAAATATTGTGTTTTTTTCCGATAGATAGGGAGGAGAGACAGTGCAAGAAAGAGAGGAGGAGGAAACGAGAAAACAGTTTAGGTGCGTAGGAGCAAGAGGGTAGAAAGTGGGAGAGAAAAGGACAGAGATAGACAGATGGAGGTGCAATACCATATATACTCAAATATAAGTCGACCTTGTGTATAAGTCGACCCCAATCATTGACCCTTAAATGTTGGAATTTTATACGCAGCAGTGGGGATAAGTAAATACTCACTTGCCGGGTCCTGCACGCTGTACCGGCTTCATTCTACTTCCTGTTCTTGCATCATCTCCTTGTAATAGCGCCCAGAGGGGCGCTGTTTCAGGGAAATGTGACGCAAGAATAGGAAGAAGAATGAAGGCAGTACAGCGTGCAGGACCTGTCGAGTATTTACTTATCCCTGTCGATGTTCGTGCGCCCGCCACTATGTCGCCCCGCTCCCACAAAAAACAGTTACACGAGATTGTGCATGGTATGATTACCATGCACAACCAATCCGTGGTATACCGTCATACAGCGGTAACCCTACTTGGGGCCCAGGAGGGGTTAATGGCTGCACTGCATACAGTATTGCAGCCATTGACCCCCTCCTGTCCCATAAGTGCAGCAATTACTCACTCCCCTTCCTGCAGCCTAGTATTTTTCCCCCTGCCTTTCCTTGTTAATTGTTGTGGCCAGGACTTTCACACCTGTGCTTTCTTGGCATTAATCAAGAAAGTGTCACTTTCTGCAAATGGGCATGTCACTAATAGTATACACATTACTCAGTGTGCTCAGTGTTGCCCATGACTCGTGTATAAGTCGACCCCCCATACTTTTATTTAGTGAGTTAGACCTAAATTCCCAGACTTATACTCAGGTATATACAGTATGTAAGCTCTGTAAACGCAGGACTGCATTTGAATGAGGGACAACGAGTCCACCAGGAAAAAAAAAAAAAGTGTCCCAACAATGGTAATAGACAGTGATTATCTTCCATGTAGACCTATCCATCCTGGAGGATCGGTTCAGACAATAATCACTGTTTGTATCAAACAATCAATAATCACTCCCTTAGAATTACTTACGCGTCCTCATTGTTGCACTTCCGTTAGCGATCTGATCGGCAGACTATTACTGTGCCTTTGCTGGATTCAAACGTCTTTCATCGCTAACCGTCGGGGATCGCTCGATTTTTGTCTGCATTGGAGGAGCATGTGTACGGGGGCTTAAACTGGGTGAGAGATCAACAAGAGGGAAAGATGAAAGTAGGGAGAGATATAGAAGCATGATATGCGTAGTACATACTATGCAATTTTCCCATGAGTTCAACGGGTCAAAATCGATCATTTCCGTCTGGTCCGATATCTGATTTCCGATCGATTTTCCGATCACTTCTGTACAAAATTGATCAGAAACACTAAACTCAGATCGGACCTGTAAGAAATTATCGGGTAAAGGTCCCCATTAACCACCTGAGCGATAATCCCGAGCTGAGCTCGGGGTATATCGCGCAGGAGGATTTCTCAGGCCCTGGTGGGCCGATTTGCATAATTTTTTTTTGTTACACGCAGCTAGCACTTTGCTAGCTGCGTGTAACTTCCGTTCGCCGCCGCTCGCCGCCGATCCGCCGCCGCTTGCCGTGCCGCGCAGCCCCCCCCCCTACCCCTTGCGCAGCCTGGCCAATCAGTGCCAGGAAGCGCTGAGGGGTGGATCGGGACTCCCTCTGACGTCACGGTGACGTCATCCCGCCCCGTCGCCATGGCGACCGGGGAAGCCCAGCAGGAAATCCCGTTCTGAACGGGATTTCCTGCTTACTCTGATCGCCGAAGGCGATCGGAGTGGGTGGGGGGATGCCGCTGCGCTGCGGCTATCATGTAGCGAGCCCTGGGCTCGCTACATGATTTAAAAAATAAAAAAATTTAAAAAAATAGTGCTGCGCCACCTCCTGGGCGATATAATTGTATCGCCCAGAGGGTTAACAGTACAATATTTTCTTCAAATGCGATCAGATTTTTACAATCCAAATTGTACAGAAAACCACACAGTGCATAGAGAACATCAATGTGAAATGATTCTACGGGCGATTGGAATTCAGGATTTTGCCTATCGGAATGTTGGATTTCACGATCATATGGAAAGCTGGGGGCAGAAAGGATTCACATTGGACAGAACACGAAAAGGTGCTCTGAAATGGGCAGATTAACTGCGGGACAGATCTCTCGCCGATAGAATCTGATCGGAGATAGATGTTGGCTGCCCACACACCGCTGGCTGATTCCCAATCGACTTCAGCATGAAATCACTCAGGAATCGACCTCATGGCCCCACATCCGCCTCAAATGTTAATGTGCCTCCCCCCCTTCCTGCTGCCATGAGTGTTCAACCGCTCCTTCCTCAGCATTTGTGTCCTGTGTGACTGCCACGCACAGCACATGGCGCAAGTTTGACGTCACATGTGCACCAGTGCTGTACGTGGCAGCAACGTGGGACGGGGATATGAGAAAGAAGGAGCTGCTGGATTCACGGCGGTCAGACAGGTGAGAGATTTGAATGCACAGGCATGGGCGACACATCGTCCAGGGGTTCTGTTGCTTGTCCTGATATCGCACAGTTACCGCAGGGCACCCGATAAACCAACATGGGCTCGAGATTTTCCACTTTGCTCGATCGATACATTTGACTGATTGCAACCCAAAATCAGTTTAAACAGCATGCTCGTTGCGCCATTGATTTTCATCCGCGAAATATCGAGACAGATGGTCGATTGGCCACGAAATCGCTAGATGTACAGGGAGTATGGCCACATTAATAAAGTTAACCAACCAATGCCATACCTGCCAACTTTTCGAGATGAGAAAGAGGGACACTTAAGCCACGCCCCTGCCACACCCCTAGTCACGCATACTATAAAGATTTCCTTAGAAAAATATGTTGTTTTATAATTCAAACCATACTGGTCCTTTCTATCCCGGTTCATTTTCCTTCATATTATCATTTTAAAATTAGTAATATATCAATTTAAAGGATGGGAATAAAGTTTAAAGTCAAACGCATTTTTTAGAAGAATCATATATATATTTACATAGAAAGAGGGACAAATGAGGAAAGAGGGACTGTCCCTCCAAAAGAGGGACAGTTGGGAGCTATGCAATGCTGGAAATATCTGAAAGGACTGGACCTGAAGGAACAATAGCTGCTCTAATTAATCCCCCAAAGCACATTTAACCCAGATCTGGGGGTTAATCCAGATTTGATCATGGATGTCCTGAGGTTTCTGTCAGAGCAATTGCTATGGGGGTCGTGGTTGTTTGTATAGGCCATGGGGGGAGGGTGGTTAGATATTATTAGGATTATTTTTGTCTAAACCCCCCGAACATCTGTCCTGCCATCTCTACTGGTCCACCAGCCAGGCTATTGGGGGGAGGTTATATACTGTACATATTCATATAGACAGTATACACATTTACCATGTTACCTCACAGAGCTGGGACTTCCTGTAACGGATCTCCACACTGCACTGTGCGCAGACAGGTGTGTCAGGGCGCCCCCTGGTGGCTGAGAGCGGCGAAGCTGGGAGAGTACCTCAGACACATATAGAGGAAACATGGCTGCTGCAGTAGACCTGCGGGCAGTGCAGTGCACTGACATGCCAGATATTTTGCTTCCTGGTTTGTGCAGACTTCCGGGTAAGCCCAGAGGTAGTAATAACTCAAAGGGCTCTATTCATAAACTGTTACCGCAAGTTTTCCGCTCAAAACAGCGGACTTTCCCGACCATTTAGCAAAGTGGGCATTCATAAAAGCTGTTCCCGCTTGAAAATCTACAATCCCCCAGCAAAACGAGAAATTTCCACCTTCTGCAGTGTTTTTCTAGATTTATCTAGAAAAATGGGTACTTATCCGTTAGCCGGGCGCATGCGGCAGGTGGCGCTGTTGATGTTAATTCCAATCATAATTACTTCACGTCAACCTGTGAATGTAAACCGCCGGATGCGCCCGGCTTAAACAGATCAAGCCGCCGGCTTGCTTCGTGTCTCGCTCTTCTCCCCCTCTTGCCCTCTCTCCTATAGAACACTGGGGAGGGGACATGCGTGTCCCCCCAGAGTCGTTCGTCGCAATGCCGCGACGAACGACTCTGGGGGGACACGCATGTCCCCTCCCCAAGGCTCATACGAGAGAGGGCAAGAGGGGGAGGAGAGCGAGACACTCACGAAGCAAGCCGGCGGCTTGATCTGTTTAAGCCGGGCGCATCCGGGGGTTTACATTCACAGGTTGACATGAAGTAATTATGAATGGAATTAACATCAACAGCGCCACCTGCCGGATGCGCCCGGCTAACGGATAAGTACCGAAAAAGGTAACAAAATGGCCATTCATAAAGATTAGAGGAAGCGGTATGTGGACAGGAAATACCGCTTCCTCGAAGCCTGCGGATTACATACAAGTGAATGGGACAGACCTCCCAGAGAGAGCAGAGCACGGAGGGACTCTGCCGGCTGAAGTGTTTCCGCATGCCTTCCGACAGCTTACCGCCAGCCTTCAGCGGGAGATCTCCGCACTTGCATCGCAGCTGCCAACATTTTTATGAATGCCCACCCAGAAGTCTAAAATACCGCTGCGGTATTTTCCCTCCATGAGTTTTTACGGCACAAATTTTTTATGAATAGAGCCTAAAGTGAGTGTTCAGAAATATGGGGCGGAGTACTATATAGACAATACTGCATACATTTGCCAGGGCAAGCATTCAGTGGCGTAACTACAATTCTTTGGAACCCCCCAGCGAGGCTTTGATGGGGCCCCTTTTCACAAGTGTCATAAAATAAGTGTGGCTATTATGATATTCACACTCATAAGCCACAAAAACACCTGATCTGCAGTATAATCCCCTGTATCAGAGGAAGGGAAGGTTAGTAGTTGCCCCCTCCCCTCCCCCAAATTTAGGCCCCCTGCTCCACTCTAGTTATGCAGTGGCAAGCAAACTTGGGCCCCTTTCCCACAGGCAGCTGAACTTCATGCTTGCCAGATAGGGCCGGCACTTGACGGGATGGGTTTGACGCTACTCTGCCAAGGACTTTGCAGGGCCCCGGGGAGCAATAAAGTGTTCCTGAAGTGAAAAAGTGTCTCTAGGGGGCATTTACCTCAGAAAGGGGAAGCCAAGGGTGTCATCACTGGCCATTCCAGCCATGACACCCCTGAAAAAGAGCTAGTTGACATCTTGCGCAGGAGCACTAGCACCCACTCAACTTTCTTCTTCGGAAAAAGCCGGATTCGGTCCGCGTTACTGCGCAGTGGCAGGCACGATCCACCTGCGCAGTAGCACGGACCGGGCTCAGCTATTTCCACCGTAACCTGAACGGGGCAGTGCTAGTACGCAGGGAGGCCACGTTTCGGGGGTGCCAGCACTGGAACGGGCTGATGTAGGAGGACGGGGGCAGCCTCTTTAGGATCCGGAGGCTTCCCACTCCCAAGGCAAGTATCCTTTTTTGCTTTAAAATAGTCACAGGTTAAAGGGGTTCTCTTGGGGGGTTTAAAAAAATGGACACTTACCTGTGGCTTCTACCAGCCCCCTGAAGCTGTAATGTCCCACGCCGTCCTCCTCCAATCCTTGTTTCCCCGCCGCCGGTCCCGGTAATATATTTGTCTAACAAGACAAATAATGCGCGCTCCCGCAAGCGTCATCGGGAGCTTACTGTATAGGCGCAGTACGAAGTTTTCTTGTACTGCGCCTGCGCAGTAAGCTCCCGATGACGCACGCGGCCATGGCTGCGCAGCCACAGTGGGTCTTAGATGCCGATCAGACCGGGATCGGCGGCGGAGAACGGCGGATCGTTGGAGGACAGCGCGGGACAGTACAGCTTCAGGGGGCCAGTAGAAGCCCCAGGTAAGTGTCCATTTTTATTTTAAAAAACCCCCAACAGAACCTCTAAGTTTACGTTCTGTCGGTGGGGGAGGGGAGGTCTCCCAGGAAGGGGGCCCGGTTAATTTTGTTGAGGAGCTGGGGCCCCACTGTAGCTAAAACAGGCCCTGCAGATAGATCAGCCTCCTGGCAGCTGGCCACAAGCGTTTTTCATATGCAATATTATGCATTTGTAACACCAAGCGTATCATCGTTCACATGCTTTGGTGTTACTTGGTGGCAAAAAGAAATGGCCTCAAATCACTGAGCAGTTTAGACTAGTCCACAGATGTTTTTAAAGTATACTGATGGTTCGGTGTAATGTTTGATGCTAGGCATACATGGGTCAATGCGCCCTTATCAATCGAGCCGCTGATGGCTCAATTGATAATTTCCGACAGGTCCGATGACCCGCCGGATCGATTCCCGCTCGATCTCCGCAGGCGGACAATAGCGGGGAATCGAGCGGAAGATAAGGAAGCGCCCGCGGGGACAAGAGGGAATCGATCCGGATGGCGGCGGGGACACGCGGGGACGTGGCGGGAGTCGATCCGGCGGCTAATCGAGCCGCGGGATCAACTTGTGTATTACCAGCTTTAGACCTGGTCTAACATTCAGTAATTACACAATTCACAAAGGCAAACAAGGAGTAACCACGCCCACTTTTTCTGACAGAGATTAGACCAGCTGATTTCTGTAGTTAAAGTAATTATGTGAGGTATTTTAGATGTGAGGATGGAACCTTTTGAATTAATTATGAAGGAGGTTTAATTGTATGCAGAGGAGAGCTCATCAAAGGAGAAGGATGTCAGTCATAGCTACTTGTTTGTGAATTGCATCTTTTGATCATTTCCCCTGCTTTACCTACCTAATTACCAAATGGCTTAGACCAGGTCTAAAAACAGGTCTAAAACATTTGGTAATAGCGAATTCCCCATTGATGCAACTGACCAAACCATCAGTAGACTAAAAACCATCAGTAGACTAGTCTAAACTGCTTAGTGAATTGAGGCCTACTCTGTACAGCACTGCTGTAAAATCTTTTCTCCCTGATTTACATTTCGGAATTTCACAGGTGGCGATATCTTTACTGCTGTCAGGTGCATCTCTGCGGAATGTTTGATTACTGAGACTTCTGAAGCCAGTAGAAAATATACCGATTCTCCCAGAATGCGCTGAGAGGAAAATTCCGCATAGCGAAACAGCCATAAGCTAAACATCACTGGGAGGACGGGGCTATATACCAAAATACAGCAATATATAGCTATAGGAAGTGTTTCTGATGTTGAAACCAGGATAATTACCATAAAAGTGGGTATCCTGAATAATTTACTGCATTTTGCTATATGCCACTAGAGTGCCTCTTTAACAAAGGGGTTTGTGGTCACCATTAGACCATTAGACACTTCCTCCTCTGATGGTTAGCCATTTACCTCATAAAACACAAACGCTACTGTTGCTGACGCAAACTAGGCCATAGGCCGTGTAAACCACCTCACAGAATAACATGGCTACTGTTCTCTCCATTAAGGTATTTAGGTAAATTCCAGTATCGCTATTACTTTTTTATATACAACCTATATCGTCTCTGGTGCTATAAAGTTGAATTGTAAACCCCACAGAGGGGGGGACCTGACCACAGCTGAGGTAAACTTGACGTTTAGATTAAAACAGAGCTATCTAAAGCAAACCTGGACTGAAAATTAAAAGTCAAAATGAACATACACACGTCATACTTGCCTCTGGTGTAGTCTACTCATCAATCGAATCCTGGCTAGGGTCAGTACCTATCCAGTAAGGAGTCCACGGCAAGACTCCCTAACACTGCAGGGTGGCCTCTTGAGTGCATCCCATTGGCTGCAGCTCTTAAACGCTTTGAGTCCGACTGGAGAAAAGCGCTATACAAATTTTTCGGAATCTCTCCTCTCCCGCGTCCTGTTTGTCCATTGTGATTAATGGAATCCTCCCTCCTCCATTTAGAAAATGGCCATTATCCCATAACAGCTTCCTGGTCAGAACACTGTTAAACTGTAATATCGCCCACTTGAGCCATAGGAAAACATGAACATTACCTTGCACGTCAGTTTTCCTTTCAGTTATAACTGACAACTACTGATATATAACTGACAGCAACTGATAAGTTTCAGTTTTGACAGAATCTGGTCAGAACTGGACGGAATCGTTGTAAGAAGAAAATGGTGAGCTTCTGAGAGCAACTGACGGCGAGGTAAGTATGTAATATTCATTTGCAGGTACATCATGTGTTTATTTTAAATAATTTTACTCAGTTCAGGTTCACTTTAACCACACATCTTTATTCATCAGTATCTCCACTTCACTGTGAGGTGTTATTTACCAGGGAGGACAGTTTGTCCGGTTATTTAGCAGTATTGTTTTTCCAGAATTCAGCTGAGCGGAATGGAAGGAACCCCACAGAGAGAATCTAATTTGCTGCCTGACAGCTGCGCAGGTAAGTGACCACTCTTTACTTTACTTAAAGAACAACTGTTAGCCATAATATGCCCCCGTAAAAAAAATACACATGTACGTAGATAAATACTTTCTCTACTTACATAACCGATGTATTGCACTGTCCACCTATTAGATTTCATAAATTTTTTAATTGTCTTAATGAAATATCCCCCTCCTGGCAGTGGCCATCTTGGTTCCTAGGGTAGATTCTTCATCCCCCCCCCCTCCTCCCCGCACTTATTCTGAGCACAGCGGGGAGGATAAATGGACCAGGCACCGACTCACCTAATAATGGATCCAAGCGCTGCTGTTCTCATCTATTCTCTGCACTACCGCCGGCGGCAGTGCAGAGAGTATAGAGGGGAACTGCATCGCCTGGAACCATTGTTAGGTGAGTCTGTGTGCGCTACCTTTATCCTTCCCCATTGATCAGTGCGGGGAAGAGGGGGAATGTAGTGGCGGCACATGCAGCAGGTGGGCAGAGACCGAGATGACATACTACTGGAGGAGGGGGGCAGAGGATAGAGACAGGAGATAGCCTCTGGCCCCCCACCCTGCGCTCTAACCTGCTAGATCCACCGCAGTGAAGGGGAGGACAAGGCGGCCAATCACAGCGAGGTGAGTGACAGAGGCTTCAGCCAATCAGGCTGATTCAGCTTGCCTATCACTTCTCTTCTGCGGCCGTGCGCACCCTCTTAAAGCCTGGGGGCATGAGGAGGAAAAACCTCTTTTTTTTTTTTTTTTTTTTTCCAATGAGGAGGAAAAACCTATCAGGAAAAAAGTAAGATTGATTTTAAATGTTTGAATTGCCTTGTTAGCACCCTTCTTTTGTTGTGTAACACCCTGCAATAGAAACTTTATTTTGCATTTAATGCCTAACAGTTACTCTTTAAAGTATACCCGAGGTGACATGTGACATGATGAGATGGACATGGCTATGTACAGTGCCTAGCACACATATAACTAGGCTGTGTTCCTTTTTTTTGTTTTATTTCTCTGCCCGAATGAGTTACATATGAGGTATGGAAGTGGCTGACTGAGTCCTGACTCAGACAGGAAGTAACTACAGTGTGACCCTCACTGATAAGAAATTCCAACTATAAAACACTTTCCTAGCAGAAAATGGCTTCTGAGAGCAGGAAAGAGATACAAATGGTCAATAGTACATAGATTTTAGCTCTTGCATACTTCAATGAACGTGTCATTGAGCAAAAACAATAAAACAGTTAAAAAACTTAAAAAGTAAATTTAAACATAAAATAAAACAGTGGCATATCTTAAAGAGTCATTTTTAAGAGAAGGAAGATAGAAACAATCGTTTATTTCATTAGTTCTTTTTGGCCTCAGGTGTCCTTTAAGCAAGCACTAAAATAATATGTTGCCCTTTACATTAAGATTAGTAAGAGGTTATGATGAATGTGAGACAATCATCAGACTTAAAATCATATGGGCTCTTGCGCTGGCTGATAGCGGTACATTTACAGCCTGTCAGTCGGTCCTGTTTCTCTGCCAGGCGCTGTCCAGCAAGGGCGGTGAGGTATCCTTCTATATCATGCAGCTATGTCTGAGTGGGTGGCTACGGACCGCTAGATGCGACTTGAAGTGTTTTCTTTTATCAGTCAGTGACCACACTACTTGTCAAACACTTACATGGCTCCTGATGAGGGACTGTGTGACGAAACTGGTTGGATGGAGCTTCAGACAGAGCTGGTACAACGCCGCTTACACGTGGATCTGGCAGATTTTGATATGCGCATTTTGATTATAATTGGAGGAGGAACGGGAAAGACCCGGTTGATGCTATGCTATTACTGCTGTACTAGAGATAGACAGCATTAACATTTGGTGAGTGCAATCTCTGTAAGGGTGCTGATGCAACGGCACGGTTTTACCACATGGGGGTATGCAGTGTACGTTATTGGGAGAAGTGAAACATGCATCCACATTGCTGGTATGCTGAAGACAGTTAAACGCTGAAAGCTGGTCTGTAATTAGGTCATCCACGAAAGGGGAGCACAGGACGCTATTAGATTTGTGATTCTTTACAGGACTTCACTATATGTTTTTTTTTTGAGTATTGGACAGAGTATAGCTACGTCTTCACTGACCGACGGGTCCAGCGACGTCCTCTTGACGACGGTCATTAAGAGACACATCTTCCTGCTTGCGACATTACACGATGGACTCGAATGGGAAATCAAGCGATCGCGGTACTTTGCGCAGAGTCTTCGGGTATCTAAAAGATCCGTTCAGCTGTGATGGGCATTATCATTGCACGACGTTAAGCGACGCTTGCGTGATCGTGCGTTTGTTCCCACGTTGCAAGATCACAGAAACGACCACTCTTAGCTCAAAATCCCCAGTCATCGGGAAAATCGTAATGTGGAAGCACAGCTTAAGAAGTTGCACACAAGACTGACAAGATCAAAGGAACTGCATAAAATTGGATTGTATTTATAGACTTACAGTATATAAGCTGCTGCACGCTGTACAGAATAGACTATTAAACGTTTACATACATGTGCGGTCAAACGCTCCCGTTCCATTGCATTACACAGAAACCGGCACACGGTCTTAACGTGCCGGCTTACCATCAACATTAACCATTTCAGCCCGCAGGTATTTTTCACCTTATGAATCAGAGCAATTTTCATCTCCCATTCATTCGCTAATAACTTTATCACTAATTATCACAATTAATTGATCTTGTTTTTTCCATAACTAATTAGGCTTTCTTTGGGTGGTACATTTTACTAAGAATTATTTTTTTCTAAATGCATTTTCACAGGAATATTAAGAAAAAAATTGAAAAAAAATCAATATTTCTCAGTTTTCGGCCATTATAGCGTTAAAATAAACATGCTACCATAATTAAAACCTATGTATTTTATTTGCCCATTTGTCTCGGTTATTACACCATTTCAATTTTGTCCCTATCACAATGTATGGCGCCAATATTTTATTTGGAAATAAAGATACATTTTTTCAGTTTTGCATCCATCACCTATTTACAA
Organism: Hyperolius riggenbachi; assembly: GCF_040937935.1. Classification (NCBI taxonomy): domain Eukaryota; kingdom Metazoa; phylum Chordata; class Amphibia; order Anura; family Hyperoliidae; genus Hyperolius; species Hyperolius riggenbachi. The sequence goes on from NC_090654.1 coordinate 29,583,978, forward strand.
GCTTATAATAAAAAAAAAAAATGTTCGTAATATACCTTCTTCACTTGCATATTTAAAAAGTTCAGACCCTTAGGTAACTATTTCTGGTTGTTTTTTAATTTTTTTTTAATTGTAATTTTGTTTTTCCCCATTAAAAAATTTGGGGGGTAATTTTTGGTGTGGCAAATAAACAGTTCATTTTAAATGTAATAAAATGTGTTTAATGTATTGAAAAATGTATGTAGATGTAGTTTTACTATTTGGCCACAAGATGGGCACATTGAGTACTTTTTTTTTTTTTTTCTGGTGCTTCTCGCTTCCAGGAAGCGAGAAGAGGACTGGAAACGGTTTTTTTTTCAGAAAGACCGCGGCCGTCGGTTTTACTGTGGGGGGACATGGATCCATGAACGGGAAACATGTTCCCGTTAATTGATCGCTGGGCTACCGGGGGCGTCACGGAGGAGCACGCCCGTGATCGCCCGCGGGAGCGCGCATCATCAATGCAGCAGCCACCTGGACGTGAGGATCACGTCCGGGTGGCATAAATGGTTAAAGAGTCCTAAAAATGGTCAATTTGTAGATTTTCTGCGTGCATTCCTGATATCACCTTTCTTATTTGTTTGAAAGCAGTAAAAATGTTTCTGTACCGTGTTAGCCAAACAATATATGTAGGTAGAAAAAACAAAGTCTTGTAAAAGTAATACCTTTTAAAGGCTAACTGATAACGTTAAATAACGCAAGCTTTCTGGGATCTAGTCCCCTTCTTCAGGCATATTTCCAGATGTAAGCTGTAGTAAAACACTGATGCAGCGAAATAGCAGGTTTCTGAAGATAGTGACTTGGATATCATTGACTTGGCTTCACTATCTTCAGAACCCTGCTAGATTTCATGTTTGCTTGCATGAGCTCACTGGCTCCAGCCTGCTGATCACCTGACATCTAACTGCTAAACAGCAACCAACACAACTGCCATCTTCATGTTTGCTATTTCGCTGCATCAGTGTTTTACTACAGCTTACATCTGGAAATATGCCTGAAGAAGGGGACTAGATCCCAGAAAGTTTGCGTTATTTAACGTTATCAGTTAGCCTTTAAAAGGTATTACTTTTACAAGACTTTGTTTTTTTCTACCTACATTATTTGTTTGAAGAAACTCTGTAACAAAAAAAAAGGGCCGAGGCCGAGGCGAGAGGGGCTCCAACTCACTCAGCTATTATTCCCATATTGTGTTTGAAGCAGAGAGAAATAAGAAAAGGGGATACATGGCAGTGAGTGCAAGCCAGATAACTAGAGACTGGGGGTTGGGGCCCTGGGGCGCCTCTTACACTAATTTGGTGTCTCAGCCTTGGGTGCTGGAGGACCTTGTGTGTGTGTGTGTGTGTGTGTGGGAAGGGGGGGGGGGGTAGCAGGCAACCCTAGGATATCTACTGAAAATTCTGTCTGCAGTCTGTGGGCAGGCAATAGATCAGTTTTGATTAGGGAGGAATCTATTTGATGTTCAACTTGGTGGTAGATTGACAAGACAAGTAAAATTATATTGTGCTTTTCTCCCAGAGGACTCAAAGCAACAGAGCTGCAGTCACATGGGCGCACTCTATAGGCAGTAGCAGTATTATGGAGCCTTGCCCAAGGTCTTCTTACTGAATAGCTGAGATTGAACCCTGGTCTCCTGTGTCAGAGATAGAGCCCTTAACCACCTTAGCGGTATGGACGAGCTCAGCTCGTCCATTACCGCCAGAGGGTGCCGCTCAGGCCCTGCTGGGCCGATTTTGATCAAATAAAGAGCAGCACACGCAGCCGGCACTTTGCCAGCCGCGTGTGCTGCCCGATCGCCGCCGCTCTGCGGCGATCCGCCGCGAGCAGCGGCGAAAGAGGGTCCCCCCAGCCGCCTGAGCCCTGCGCAGCCGGAACAAATAGTTCCGGCCAGCGCTAAGGGCTGGATCGGAGGCGGCAGACGTCAGGACGTCGGCTGACGTCCATGACGTCACTCCGCTCGTCGCTATGGCGACGATCTAAGCAAAACAAGGAAGGCCGCTCATCGCGGCCTTCCTTGTTTATTCTGGGCGCCGGAGGCGATCAGAAGAACGCCTCCGGAGCGCCATCTAGTGGGCTTTCATGCAGCCAACTTTCAGTTGGCTGCATGAAATAGTTTTTTTTTTATTTAAAAAAAAACCCTCATGCAGCTGCCCTGGCGATCTTAATAGAACGCCAGGGTGGTTAACCAGTACACTATTCAGTCACTTTAGTCATTGAGAGGTGTATGGCCACCTCAAGAAACCCAGTAGCATACCTCCCAACTTTTTGACATAAGAAAGAGACACTAAGACACGCCCCTGTCCTCTAACCACACCCCCTTACCATGCATTGCGCAAAGAACCGAATTATGTCATTTTGTCATTTGAACCACACTGATGTGGTTTTTCTTTGTTTTAACATTAGCAAATAAGAAATGTATCAATTTAATTGATGCGAATAAAGTTTAGAGTCAGTTAAACACATTTTCAGTAGAAAAATATATATATTTACACAGATCTGTACATCAATACTGAGAGAGGGACAAATAAGGGAGAAAAAGGGACAGAGGGATTTGGTTCCCAAAGAGGGACTGCCCCTCTGAAAAAGGGATCGTTCATCGTTGGGAGCTATGCAGTAGTTAGAGGGCAGCAGAAGCCCGCTATCCTCGTATTTTGATTTAATGCTGATTGCTCGGCATGATGCAGCTCATCTCTGCTAAGTAGTGTGAGTCACACATCTAGCGTAAGCTTGCATGCATGGGAGACGGAACACCTGATCTGCATACTGATTCTGGGTCAGTGACTCAGTGCAGGTATCAGAGGAAGAGGAGCGGGAAACCCGCGGGGCGTCTAGCATTTGTTTAAAGTTGACCTGCACTTTGCACATTATGTATGTATTTAGAGAGTTTAAAAACAGAAATAAACGTGCCTCTACTAGTGCATTAGATTTATTGAGCTTTACCTCCTGAACACTGCTAGCCTCAGGAGTCCCCCATGATTAATTGATTAGATTAAATGGCTGCAAATGGTTTAGCTAGCACTAGGCTAGCACCCTCCGGTTGCCCCGATGCAGCCGCTTATACATTACCCAGCCTGGCTCCAGCGATCGGCGCAGCCTTCCGCACAGCTCCGGTCATCTCTGTGGAGAGGATCGGGACTGCACATGACGTCATGTATGATCCTCCCCATAGGGAGAGCGGAGCTGTGCTGGGAGGCTGCGGCCATCGCTGGAACCAGGCTGGGTAATTTATAAATGGGGGGGATCGGAGGGTGCCGGACACCTGTACTAGCTAGCCTAGTGCTAGCTAAACCTTTTGCAGCCATTGGATGTAATAAATTAACCCTGGGGACTCAGGCTAGCAAAACCTCCTGAGCGGCGTAACACTCAGGAGGTTAACCACTTGAGGACCGCAGTGATAAACCCCCTAAAGACCAGGCCATTTTTCACAAAAAGGGCCACTGCAGCTTTAAGGCTTCGCTGCAAGGCCGCACAACACAGCTTCCCACCAACAGAGAGTCCTGTTGGGATCTCTCTGCTGTGTCAGCTCAATAATCTCCTCTGTCATGGCAGAGCAGCTAATTTGTAAACACAGGAAAATAGGTCTGCTTTAATGAAAGCAGGAAGTAAACCCACTGCAGATTTATTGCAGGATTTGTATCAGCTGTAACAGAACTGTTGCGTATATTTTAGAGCAGATAGGAAATTCTGAATTTAGGTCCACTGTAAAGGGGATTCTGTTCCTTATATTCCCCTTACAGGTTTTATTTAATCTCTGTACAAAAAAAAAAAAAAAAAAATATTAGTGCGGGGGTTTCCTCTTCCTGTCATTGACCAGAATCCACCTCTCCGTAGTTCCCGTTGCACCTGCTGTGCTCAGGCTCCGAGGTGTGAGGGTGTCGGCCTTTTATCCGCAGGACAGTGCATGAAACGCATTATTGACCCGTCACAGCGGGAGCGAGGCTGATCCCCAGTCACTGGAAACGCTTCTGCACTCCATTACCCTCAGTCAATTAGCGGCGGACTCGAAGTACTGAAGTCCATTCGCTATCCCTCAAAAAGAATGACTTCACCCCGGGAACAGGAAGTGGACCACTTAACCCCTCCCTGTCCACAACAGAGTTATTATTATTATTTAGTATTTATATAGCGCCGACATCTTCCACAGCGCTGTACAGAGAATATAGTCTTGTCACTTAGCTGTCCCTCAGAGGAGCTCACAATCTAATCCCTAACATAGTCATATGTCTATATTGTGTAGTGTATGTATTGTAGTCTAGGGACAATTTAGGGGGAAGCCAATAAACTTATCTGTATGTTTTTGGGATGTGGGAGGAAACCGGAGTGCCCGGAGGAAACCCACGCAGACACGGGCAGAACATACAAACCACTTGTAATATAAGCCATTGCTTGCAGGCCCGAGTTGGCTGTGTGGATACTACGAGATATGCCAAAAGGAGACATGAAAACCTGGATCTCAGTGGCAGAGCCGGATCATGCACAAGGCAAACCTAGGCAGTTGCCTAGGGCCTGGAGAGATTATAGGGGCCTGGTAGATGCTAGCCCTCACCAAATCTTACTGAAAAAAAAAACAGGTGATCATCAGCGGTGGGCAATAACTGCTATCTTGCCAAGGACACCATTTTTTCTTAATCCTTTTCTGCTCAGTGGACCTTTAGGGCTAGTTCACACTAAGGGCGTTTTCGCCTTTTTTTCAGCTCTGGTGATTTTCAAAATCACCCTAAAACCGATTGTGCAATGATTCCCTATGAGAGTGTTCAGATCTGAGCGGTTCGATTCCGATCCGCTCACCAAAGCGCTGCCTGTACCATTTTTGGGGCAATTTTCCTCAATGGAAGATATAGGGAAATCACAAAACGCTTGAAAAAGTGCTTTGTACAGCGATTTCCCCATCGCTTTTAAGAATAAATACATTGTATTTATTATTTTCTGGGTCAAAGAGTTCACTTCCTGACTCACGTCAGGAAGTGAACAAACAAATCGCTCTGCAAAGGCGCTTTACAAAAAAATCGTAGCACGCAGGTAAGCGCCGGGAGGCGGTTAAGCTAAGTACACACGGGGGGACAATTGTAGCTGTCGCTAGCACACGGGAGCGTGTGCGCGACAGCTCGGCGACAGCTCGTTGCCAAGTCCCTCTGCATCCACACGGCAGCAGAGGGATTAGCGATGCGGCGGAAGCTGTCGCCGAGGTTCCTCCCCCCCGCCGGAAGCTCCGTGTGCTGTGTGTGGGTTGCTCTCGCTAGCCCGCATACACATGCGGGACTAGCGACAGTTCCGGCGAGGTTGCGGCGACAGCTGTAGCCGGCGAATGAACATGTCAATCGCCTGGCGACAGCTCCAGGGCCGGATTACAGACCAGGCAACAAAAGCAGTCGCTTGGGGCCCCATTCAGAGTCAAAGGGGCCCCATCAGCACATAAACCAGCCCTCGCCATCCTGTCAGCGGTGGCTGGATGGTATAATGGTTAAAGGGACTCTGAGCTGTGCAGTAACTATGGAAAGTTGCATATCATTTTAAAGCTCTCTTTCTCCTCTTTCCAACGATACATAAACGGCCGCCCTATGCCTTTTAGTTTTCGCTATATTCGCGATTGAAATCGCAGCCACAGGACGACTTTTCTCCAAAGTCGGCAGCTCGATTCAGCACAATGCAATGAAATATAAGGAACCCAGGGGGATATAATTACAAACATCATGCTGGTAGGTGTGAGGATGTAATTAATTAGTTGTGGGTATGCTTAAAGGCATACCCACAGGCACTGCTCGGAGTCCCTTTAAGGACTCTGCGTCTGACACAGGAGACCAGGGTTCGAATCTCGGCTCTGCCTGTTTAGTAAGCCAGCACCTATTCAGTAGAAGACCTTAGGCAAGTCTCTCTAACACTGCTACTGCCTATAGGGTGCGCCCTAGTGGCTGCAGCTCTGGCTCACAAGTCCGCCAGGAGAAAAGCGCAATATAAATGTTATTTGTCTTGTCTTGTCAAATGATGCCGTGCGCTGCTGATTGTCTTCAGAGCCAGGCTCTCCTCCTAGGTCACCCTCCTGCTACTGTGCACTCTGCCGCTGCCCACTCCTCCCTTCCCACAGAGAACCACAGCTGCAGCAAGAATGTTAGCAGCAGATGGCAAACGCTCACTCACCTATCCATGATCCAAGCGATAGAGATCCCGTCATCTGAAACCCATCTGTCTCTTCTACAGTGCAGCCGCTCGCTCTGAACTTCCTGATTCTCAGATCAAACAGGAAGTAGAAAGTAGTAATAGTAGTAGTAACAAAGCGGCAGCACTCTAGAGGATACAGATGGGCTCCGGATGACGGACCTCTATTGCTTGGATCGCAATAAGTGAGTGTGAGTCATCTGGTTCTGTCATTCTCCCCCGCTGCGGCTGCCTTCTCTGCTGGACTATCGTATTCACTGGGATGGAGGCTGCATGGTGGCTGTCTAGTTTGGGAGGAAATTGGTTGTTTGGTTGGGGTGGTTATGTAATTCTGTCTGGGGAACGGCTTCTGGGTTGGCGGTGTCCAGAGCTTTCTGCTATTGCCTGGCTGGAGATGCAGGGGGAAGTGCTGCTGCTGTGATATCTGGCACCCTCTTCACAGGGGTGCACCATCCCCTGAGTGCAAATGTCCCAGCCATTCATCTCTCACTCTGCATTTTGCTGCTGCTATTCCCTGCATTGTGCACCCACAGAGGAAAGTGGGCTGTTGCCCATAGCAACCAGTAGCTCGGCTGCCCCGATGTGTGCGGCATGTTGCTGTGCAGCTGCATCTTCTGATTCTATTACGACATGATGGGGGGGGGGCAAATCAGTTACTTTGCTTAGGGCCCCATGTAGCCTTAATCCGGCTCTGGACAGCTCCGACGGGCGACGGTTCGGGGCGCGCGCGTCATACACACGGGCGAACCGTCGCCGCAACACGCGCGTGCCACGTGGTTGCGGCGACGGCCGTACCGTGTTTATGAGCCTTAAAAGCTAGAAAAAAACCTCACAAAATCGCTGGCCACAGCGATTGCGATTTTTAGATGTGAACAAAAGCCTTACAAAGGCCCCTGGACTATCTATACATCATTTACTTTCTGTATGTATACAGTGCTGATGTATACAGCAGCCATGCACATACATGGAACACACAAAAAGTCTACAAGAGAAGGAGACCCAGCAGCTGTGCAGAGCTGGTATCTCTGGACTGCAGAGATACAATACAATACAATAACATTTCTATAGCGCTTTTTTCCCATCGGACTCAAAGCGCTTAGGCTCTCTCACATTCAGTAATTGGTAGTAAGATGAAGTATTCACACAACAAAAAATATATTTCTGCAAATGCCAAACTGAACAGGTGGGTTTTCAGTCTGGATTTACACATGACCAGGGATGGAGCTGTCCTGATCTGCTGAGGTAAGGAGTTCCAAAACGTAGGAGCAGCATGACAGAAGGCTCTGGGACCAAAAGTTTCCAGGTGGACTCTGGGTATGACTAGATTATTAGAACCCGTGGATCTGAAATCTCACCACTAAAGTGGTGCAAGAATCAGAGGAAACCACTAAGGGGTTTAACTTTTCACCCTCCACCACACACTAAAGCCCTACACACACATTCAATTTAATTGGCCGTTTCCCCACTTCCGTGTAGTATGGGGGCTTATCTGTGCAATCTGTTCACCCTCATACTACATGGAGGTGGTAATATTGACCAATCAAACGTCGACATTGACCGTCAGTGTGAATGCCACCATCGAACCCAGGGATGAGAATGAGGTAGAGACACCGGCATCCAATGCTAACGGGTCTCCAGTCTAATGGTAGCCGCAGGTTACAAATTTGCTGTTTGATTTAAACAATCGTGTTTTCGATTGATTGAAAAAAGTGTGATTTTTTTTTTTTGCTTGAAAAAAATTGATCGAAATTGTTGTTTTTCTCGATTCAAATCAATTGTAAATACAGTATTGTAAAATAATAATTATTTTCTAACTTTCAGGAATAGGTTGGCAGGGTGCCAGCGCTGGATCAATGGAGGTGGGGGAGGATTATCCAGAGTTTCTGGAGTATCTGCCTTGGGCACTGTTTCTTCCCTACAGGTACCCGGAAAAAAAAAAAAGGATTCTGAATAAGTATCTTCAGTAAATTAAAAAATAACATCTTTGGAAATTATTCCTACACAAATATTTAAGACTCTTATTTATTTAAGTATTTATATAGCGCCGACATATTATGCAGCACTGTACAGAGTATATTGTCTTGTCACTAACTGCCCCTCAGAGGAGCTCACACTCTAATCCCTAAAGGTGCGTTACGTACACACATGCGACTATAGTAGTTTAAAACGATCGTTCCCCAATCGTTTCAAACGACGATCGTTTAAAAAAAAGCAACCAACGATCATTAAGTCTAACGACGGACGAGCTAGATCGTTAAAAACTAACGATCTAGCTTGGCGGATTTTTACCAACGACGATCGTTTGCAAAAGTAGTACATCGTTGGAAACGGTCGTTCGTACTAGGCTTGACATGTGCATTTCACTATTTCTCCATGAAACTTCTCATTTTGATGCGCAAGCGCAATAGTTGCTTTACGTGATGTAACATTCGTTCTAACGATCAGATCGTTACACACAATTTAAAACTAACTTTACTTAGGTCGTTCTTTCATCAATTAAAAGTTCGTTCGTCGTTCTCAACGAACGATCGTTGTCGCATGTGTGTACGTAGCATAACAGTCATATGTCTATGTATGTATCGTGTGGTGCATGTATTATAGTCTAGGGCCAATTTTACGAGGAAGCCAATAAACTTATCTGTATGTTTTTGGGATGTGGGAGGAAACCAGAGTACCCGGAGGAAACCCACACAGACACGGGGAGAACATACAAACTCCTTGCAGATGTTGACCTGGCTGGGATTCGAAACCGGGGACCCAGCGCTGCAAGGCGAGAGCGCTAACCACTATGCCACCGTGCTGCCACAGTGCTCCTAAAAGGAACCTGAAGCAAGAGGTATATGGAGGCTGCCATATTTATTTGATTTTAGGCTACATTCACAGTGGGACATTGCGTTGTAATGCGACATTAAAGTCACAACGCAGCATTACAATGCAGCGTAACAAAAAACAAAAAAAGTGGTAACGCACGTTAACGCCGTGTTACCATCTCGTACAGTAGGTACAGTAAAGCATACAGGCAATGAAAAGTATGCTTCCCTGTATCCCATAAAGTGTGTGTAGTGACTGAATCACACACCTGTAACAAGCATGCAGCTAATCAAGTCAGACTTCAGTCAGAGCACCTGATCTGCATGCTTGTTCAGGGTCCATGGCTAAAAGTACCATATTAAGCCTGGTACACTCATCCAATTTTGATTGGCCAATTTTACCACCTCTATGTAGAATGAGAGCTTCCCTACACAATCTCTTCATAGTATTTTCACATTCTGATGCCCCTCCTACTAAATGGAGGCGGTGAAATCGGTTAGTGATAGGCCAATCAAAATTGGATGTGTGTACCAAGCTTAAAGCCTGGTACACACTTTAAATTACGAATTGGCCAACCATTGCCCAATTTTACCACCTCCATGTAGTAGGAGGCTCAACAGATAATGAATACTATGAGCAGATTGTGTAGGCAAACCCTCATACTACATAGAGGGGGTTACATTGGTCAGTGATTGGTCAATCAAAATTGAAAATGTGAACCAGGATTTAGAGGCAGAGGATCAGCAGAACAGCCAGGCAACTGGTATTGTTTAAAGGGAACCTTAACTGAGGGAGGGATATGGATGTTTCCTTTTAAACAATACCAGTTGCCTGGCAGCCCTGCTGCTCTCTTTGGCTGCAGTAGTGGCTGAATCACACACCTGAAACAAGCATGCAGCTAATCCAGTCTGACTTCAGTCAGAGCACCTGATCTGCATGCTTGTTAAGGGGCTCTGGCTAAAAGTATTAGAGACACAGGATCAGCAGGAGAGTCAGGCAACTGGTATTATTTTAAAAGGAAAACTCCATATCCTTCTCAGCTTAGGTTCCCTTTAAAATGAAATAAATATGACAGCCTCCTCCAAATCCCTCTCACTTCAGGTTCCCTAAAATAATAATCAATCTATACATAATCTATATTTCTCTGTCTCAAGGCATTCTTGAGCTGATGTTATTCTATGTTATTTGGGGGATATTCAGCAAACACCATCTGCTATGAAGGGATGCATGCTGTAATAAATGTTGAAAAACACTAATATCTATACACCATACATTTAATAACGAAACACTTTGCATATCTATCCCATCAATATGATTAAATTGGATAGCAGGTTTTTGGCTGTTAGTGGGCATGACCGATCGTTTCCAATGGATCATAACGATCACATCAGATGATCGATCATCCATGAGATTGTATCATTAGTAGGCACCATTAGCAGTATATAGAAGGGGGAAAAATATATATATACTGCATATCTCAATAATATTTATTTCTTTTTATATACACATATATATATATATATATATACATACACACATATGTCAGGTATTCTTCCGTTACCGACATTCCACACACACACAATCGTGCAGCTACAGGTGATAAGCTGGCGGATCGCCCCAGTAGCGCCCATCACACCTGTGCTCTTGATGAAGGCGTTTGATGCTGGTGGTCCCCCAATCGCCGCTATGAGGGATGCCGCTCAGTTTGACGCTGGATATTAGCGATCTGGTCGCAGCAGAATAAATGGGATCTCTCCCTGAAATGCATTTTGATGCAGCCATACACATTGCATCTAATGTCACACATAGAGACACGTGTGAACAGACGCGCCCCCCCAGCAGCGGGGACCAGGTGTGGCGGCACTTACCTGTCAGCGTTGGGTGTCGGTCCTGCTTGCCGTAGGGCAGAGGGGGGTCCGAACAGCTTGCCTCGCTCACGCCGGAGATGGGTGTGCGCCTAACCTGCTATTGTCAGCCGGTGGAGTCTACGTTAAAAATCGGAGGTTTCCACATCCTAGGGTTGCCATGGCGACCTCACACCATTTAATCCCTGAGGGTGGGTGAGAGTCCGGAGGAGGAGGAAGGCCTCCAGATGTTCTCATGAAAGCGTTTCCCTGGCTTTATAAGGGAGGGGAGGAGGGGGGGGGGGGGGGGGCTTCCACGGCGAAAGAACGGAGTTCCCACCTATTGTGAGAGCGGCTGCGCGTTCTGTACTACGGGCGATAGCTGTCGCTGCTCCCGCCCCTCTGATACACACACATGTACAACGCGCTCACATGTGTGAGCCTTCTAACACCCCATCTCCAGCCTCTGCTGTCTATACACTGACACGCTGCCATACGCCGACCACAGCATCCCCTCCCTGCCTGCAAACTATAGCATCCCTCCAAACAGCCATGATGTCATACTACCAGGGGGCGGAGCTTCTCACTCTGTACATAAGGAAAGACAGATGGGTAGATGGACAGAGCAACGCTCTGCAGGTCTCTAGAGAGGCCAGTAATGGGATAATCTGCAGAATATATACAATATGTATCTGTCAGGAGGTAGATGGACAGAGCAATGTTCTGCAGATCACTAGAGAGGCCAGTAATGGGATAATCTGCAGAATATATACAATATGTATCTGTCAGGAGAGGGATGGGGCAGAGCAATGTTCTGCAGATCTCTAGAGAGGCCAGTAATGGGATAATCTGCAGAATATATACAATATGTATCTGTCAGGAGGGGCAGAGCAATGTTCTGCAGATCTCTAGAGAGGCCAGTAATGGGATAATCTGCAGAATATATACAATATGTATCTGTCAGGAGGGGGATGGGGCAGAGCAATGTTCTGCAGATCTCTAGAGAGGCCAGTAACGGGATAATCTGCAGAATATATACAATATGTATCAGTCAGGAGGTAGATGGGCAGAGCAATGTTCTGCAGATCTCTAGAGAGGCCAGTAATGGGATAATCTGCAGAATATATACAATATGTATCTGTCAGGAGGGGATGGGACAGAGCAATGTTCTGCAGATCTCTAGAGAGGCCAGTAACGGGATAATCTGCAGAATATATACAATATGTATCAGTCAGGAGGTAGATGGGCAGAGCAATGTTCTGCAGATCTCTAGAGAGGCCAGTAATGGGATAATCTGCAGAATATATACAATATGTATCTGTCAGGAGGGGATGGGGGCAGAGCAATGTTCTGCAGATCTCTAGAGAGGCCAGTAATGGAATAATCTGCAGAATATCTGTATCTGTCAGGAGGGGGAGGGACAGAGCAATGTTCTGCAGATATCTAGAGAGGCCGGTAATGCAATAATCTGCAGTATATATACAATATGTATCTGTCAGGATGGGGAGGGGCAGAGCAATGTTCTGCAGATCACTAGAGAGGCCAGTAATGGGATAATCTGCAGAATATATACAATATGTATTTGTCAGGATGGGGAGGGGCAGAGCAATGTTCTGCAGATCTCTAGAGAGGTCAGTAATGGGATAATCTGCAGAATATATACAATATGTACCTGTCAGGAGGGGGAGGGGCAGAGCAATGTTCTGCAGATCTCTAGAGAGGCCAGTAATGGGATAATCTGCAGAATATATACAATATGTATCTGTCAGGAGGTAGATGGACAGAGCAATGTTCTGCAGATCTCTAGAGAGGCCAGTAATGGGATAATCTGCAGAATATATACAATATGTATCTGTCAGGAGGGGCAGAGCAATGTTCTGCAGATCTCTAGAGAGGCCAGTAATGGGATAATCTGCAGAATATATACAATATGTATCTGTCAGGAGGGGGATGGGGCAGAGCAATGTTCTGCAGATCTCTAGAGAGGCCAGTAACGGGATAATCTGCAGAATATATACAATATGTATCAGTCAGGAGGTAGATGGGCAGAGCAATGTTCTGCAGATCTCTAGAGAGGCCAGTAATGGGATAATCTGCAGAATATATACAATATGTATCTGTCAGGAGGTAGATGGACAGAGCAATGTTCTGCAGATCACTAGAGAGGCCAGTAATGGGATAATCTGCAGAATATATACAATATGTATCTGTCAGGAGGGGCAGAGCAATGTTCTGCAGATCTCTAGAGAGGCCAGTAATGGGATAATCTGCAGAATATATACAATATGTATCTGTCAGGAGGGGCAGAGCAATGTTCTGCAGATCTCTAGAGAGGCCAGTAATGGGATAATCTGCAGAATATATACAATATGTATCTGTCAGGAGGGGGATGGGGCAGAGCAATGTTCTGCAGATCTCTAGAGAGGCCAGTAACGGGATAATCTGCAGAATATATACAATATGTATCAGTCAGGAGGTAGATGGGCAGAGCAATGTTCTGCAGATCTCTAGAGAGGCCAGTAATGGGATAATCTGCAGAATATATACAATATGTATCTGTCAGGAGGTAGATGGACAGAGCAATGTTCTGCAGATCACTAGAGAGGCCAGTAATGGGATAATCTGCAGAATATATACAATATGTATTTGTCAGGATGGGGAGGGGCAGAGCAATGTTCTGCAGATCTCTAGAGAGGTCAGTAATGGGATAATCTGCAGAATATATACAATATGTACCTGTCAGGAGGGGGAGGGGCAGAGCAATGTTCTGCAGATCTCTAGAGAGGCCAGTAATGGGATAATCTGCAGAATATATACAATATGTATCTGTCAGGAGGTAGATGGACAGAGCAATGTTCTGCAGATCTCTAGAGAGGCCAGTAATGGGATAATCTGCAGAATATATACAATATGTATCTGTCAGGAGGGGCAGAGCAATGTTCTGCAGATCTCTAGAGAGGCCAGTAATGGGATAATCTGCAGAATATATACAATATGTATCTGTCAGGAAGGGGATGGGGCAGAGCAATGTTCTGCAGATCTCTAGAGAGGCCAGTAATGGGATAATCTGCAGAATATATACAATATGTATCTGTCAGGAGGTAGATGGGCAGAGCAATGTTCTGCAGATCTCTAGAGAGGCCAGTAATGGGATAATATATATGTATCTGTCAGGAGGGGCAGAGCAATGTTCTGCAGATCTCTAGAGAGGCCAGTAATGGAATAATCTGCAGAATATCTGTATCTGTCAGGAGGGGGAGGGGCAGAGCAATGTTCTGCAGATCTCTAGAGAGGCCGGTAATGCAATAATCTGCAGAATATATACAATATGTATCTGTCAGGAGGGGAGGGGCAGAGCAATGTTCTGCAGATCTCTAGAGAGGCCAGTAATGGGATAATCTGCAGAATATATACAATATGTATCTGTCAGGAGGGGAGGGACAGAGCAATGTTCTGCAGATCTCTAGAGAGGCCAGTAATGGGATAATCTGCAGAATACATACAATATGTATCTGTCAGGAGGGAGATAAGGCAGAGCAATGTTCTGCAGATCTCTAGAGAGGCCAGTAATGGGATAATCTGCAGTATATATACAATATGTATCTGTCAGGATGGGGAGGGGCAGAGCAATGTTCTGCAGATCTCTAGAGAGGCCAGTAATGGGATAATCTGCAGAATATATACAATATGTATCTGTCAGGAGGGGGATGGACAGAGCAATGTTCTGCAGATCTCTAGAGAGGCCAGTAATGGGATAATCTGCAGAATATATACAATATGTATCTGTCAGGAGGTAGAGGGGACAGAGCAATGTTCTGCAGATCTCTAGAGAGGCCAGTAATGGGATAATCTGCAGTATATATACAATATGTATCTGTCAGGATGGGGAGGGGCAGAGCAATGTTCTGCAGATCTCTAGAGAGGCCAGTAATGGGATAATCTGCAGAATATATACAATATGTATCTGTCGGCAGGGAGATGGGGCAGAGCAATGTTCTGCAGATTTCTAGAGAGGCCAGTAATGGGATAATCTGCAGAATATATACAATATGTATCTGTCAGGAGGTAGATGGGCAGAGCAATGTTCTGCAGATCTCTAGAGAGGCCAGTAATGGGATAATCTGCAGAATATATACAATATGTATCTGTCAGGATGGGGAGGGGCAGAGCAATGTTCTGCAGATCTCTAGAGAGGCCAGTAATGGGATAATCTGCAGAATATATACAATATGTATCTGTCAGGAGGGAGATAATGCAGAGCAATGTTCTGCAGATCTCTTGAGAGGCCAGTAATGGGATAATCTGCAGAATATACACAATATGTATCTGTCAGGAATGGGATGGGGCAGAGCAATGTTCTGCAGATCTCTAGAGAGGTTAGAAAATAAATTACATTTTATTCTTATAAAAGAAGATAAAAATCCACGAACCTTCGGATTGTGCAGTGTGTTAGGCACCCGTGTTGCTTGCGGTCTGTGCACGCGTCTCCAGTACACACCTCCAGTATCTCAGTTTTGTCAATAAAAGGTGATACAGTGGCAAAGTCACAGATATCACAGGTGGAGCTACATTACACCCAGCATAGCAAACTTGTTAATATTTTATGACTATGGAAACACCCGGTAACATAAAATTGTGAGATTTTTTTACCCCGACTTTTAGGGAAATCTGCTTTGAGGGTCAGGCTGGGGGCACACATGGCTGTGTGTGTAAGGTTGAGTTTTAGGTCGAGTGCATTTTTTTTTCTGTGTGCGTTTTTAGTGCGTTTGTGTTTTTTGTTCCGCATATGCATTTTCTTTAGTGCGTTTGTGGTTCGCATATACAAAACAATTTAAAAAAAACCGCATATAAAAGCGCCTGGAAAACGCATACAAAACGCAATACATTGCGTGCCTATTGACTTTCACTATGTGCGATTTTGATGCGTTTTTGAATAACATGCAACAAAACCAGCGGTTTTAAAAAAACGGACGCATACAAAACGCATATGCATTTTTTCATGCGGCCCATAGACTTTCATTGGCGTCAAATACGCAGCGATTTCCGCAACGCTTGCGTTTCTGCTAAGTGTGCACCAAGTCTGAAGTTTGGGGCAGTCGGAGGGCTGACTTTGCACAGCTCAGTGTGTGCAGCTAACAAACACCTGCTGCAAATGAGGCTGCCGGCTGCCGGCAATCGCTGTAGGGCCTCTCCTGGGCTGCGGGGAGTTAACACCACGGCAACGCAGGGGAGGTTTGATCGCTCGGAAGCATTAACCCCTCGTTGATACATTTCTGCTGCACGTGGGTTACGAGCAGCACAGTGGCCTGCAAGAGGTCAACTTCAGGCAAGAGTTCAGGGCATGAAGAACACTATTCCGCCACTATTTTCCTCTATTTCCTGCCGGTGGTCTTCTTAGGGGACGCAATGGGAATCCCCATTGACAAACTCCCACTTCCTGCTCACAGAGAACTCCGTACAATTGGTTGCGACCACTATTTTGCAAGAAACAGGGGCGCTAGTCTACTTTCGGAGACCCTGCAGGAAACCTCATAGAGAGCAGCTCTCCAATCACAGTCAGGGGGAAACCCGGGATTTTCAAGAGGGGGGAGGGGGGATTCCTGAAAGGTCTCCCCCAGCCACGCACAATACAGTACAATAATATGGTAGGACATCATGCTGGGTAAAGACAATGCAATTTCCCATCCGACTGACAGGATCTGACAGTTATTTCCTAAATGTCCGATGTGTTCCCAATGGACAACGGGATAGATCAGGAGCAGTTTGGACACAGAAAATGAGGACAGCCGACATTGGTAATGAAGGGGAAAGTGATGCATTCACACAGCAGGGCACAGGGCTGTGCTCATACCTGACTCTGTTACGTTCCCCAGAGCTGCTCCATGCTCTGTACACACCCTGCTGCTCCATGCTCTGTACACACACTGCTGCTCCATGCTCTGTACACACGATGCTGCTCCATGCTCTGTACACTCACTGCTGCTCCATGCTCTGTACACACGCTGCTGCTCCATGTTCTGTACACACACTGCTGCTCCATGCTCTGCACACATGCTGCTGCTCCATGCTCTGCACACACGCTGCTGCTCCATGCTCTGTACACACGCTGCTCCTCCATGTTCTGTACACACACTGCTGCTCCATGCTCTGTACACACACTGCTGCTCCATGCTCTGTACACACACTGCTGCTCCATGCTCTGTACATACGCTGCTGCTCCATGCTCTGTACGTACACTGCTGCTCCATGCTCTGTACACAAACTGCTGCTCCATGCTCTGTATACACACTGCTGCTCCATGCTCTGTACATACGCTGCTGCTCCATGTTCTGTACACACGCTGCTGCTCCATGCTCTGCACACACGCTGCTGCTCCATGCTCTGCACACACGCTGCTGCTCCATGCTCTGCACACACACTGCTGCTCCATGCTCTGTAAACACGTTGCTGCTCCATGCTCTGTAAACACGTTGCTGCTCCATGCTCTGTACACACGCTGCTGCTCCATGCTCTGTACACACGCTGCTGCTCCATGCTCTGTACACACACTGCTGCTCCATGCTCTGTACACACGATGCTGCTCCATGCTCTGTACACACGCTGCTGCTCCATGCTCTGTACACATGCTGCTGCTCCATGCTCTGCACACACGCTGCTGCTCCATGCTCTGTACACACGCTGCTGCTCCATGCTCTGTACACACGCTGCTGCTCCATGCTCTGCACACACGATGCTGCTCCATGCTCTGTACACACACTGCTGCTCCATGTTCTGTACACACACTGCTGCTCCATGCTCTGCACACATGCTGCTGCTCCATGCTCTGCACACACGCTGCTGCTCCATGCTCTGTACACACGCTGCTGCTCCATGCTCTGTACACACGATGCTGCTCCATGCTCTGTACACACGATGCTGCTCCATGCTCTGTACACACACTGCTGCTCCATGCTCTGTACACATGCTGCTGCTCCATGTTCTGTACACACGCTGCTGCTCCATGCTCTGCACACATGCTGCTGCTCCATGCTCTGCACACACGCTGCTGCTCCATGCTCTGTACACACGCTGCTGCTCCATGCTCTGCACACACGCTGCTGCTCCATGCTCTGTACACACGCTGCTCCTCCATGTTCTGTACACACGCTGCTGCTCCATGCTCTGTACACACGCTGCTGCTCCATGCTCTGTACACACACTGCTGCTCCATGCTCTGTACACACGCTGCTGCTCCATGCTCTGTACACACGCTGCTGCTCCATGCTCTGTACACACTCTGCTGCTCCATGCTCTGTACACAAACTGCTGCTCCATGCTCTGTATACATACTGCTGCTCCATGCTCTGTACACACGCTGCTGCTCCATGTTCTGTACACACACTGCTGCTCCATGCTCTGCACACACGCTGCTGCTCCATGCTCTGCACACACGCTGCTGCTCCATGCTCTGCACACACACTGCTGCTCCATGCTCTGTAAACACGTTGCTGCTCCATGCTCTGTACACACGCTGCTGCTCCATGCTCTGTACAGACGCTGCTGCTCCATGCTCTGTACACACACTGCTGCTCCATGTTCTGTACACATGCTGCTGCTCCATGCTCTGTACACACGGTGCTGCTCCATGCTCTGTACACACGCTGCTGCTCCATGCTCTGTACACACGCTGCTGCTCCATGCTCTGTACACACGCTGCTGGACCATACTCTGTACACACACTGCTGCTCCATGCTCTGTACACACGCTGCTGGACCATACT
Organism: Hyperolius riggenbachi; assembly: GCF_040937935.1. Lineage (NCBI taxonomy): Eukaryota > Metazoa > Chordata > Amphibia > Anura > Hyperoliidae > Hyperolius > Hyperolius riggenbachi. The sequence continues at coordinate 29,602,560 of NC_090654.1, forward strand.
CTGTACACACAGTGCTGCTCCATGCTCTGTACACACACTGCTGCTCCATGCTCTGTACACACACTGCTACTCCATGCTCTGTACACACACTGCTGCTCCATGCTCTGTACACACACTGCTGCTCCATGCTCTGTACACACACTGCTGCTCCATGCTCTGTACACACACTACTGCTCCATGCTCTGTACACACACTGCTGCTCCATGATCTGTACACACGCTGCTGCTCCATGCTCTGTACACACACTGCTGCTCCATGCTCTGTACACACGCTGCTGCTCCATGCTCTGTACACACACTGCTGCTCCATGCTCTGTACACACGCTGCTGCTCCATTCTCTGTATACACACTGCTGCTCCATGCTCTGTACACACGCTGCTGCTCCATGCTCTGTACACACGCTGCTGCTCCATGCTCTGTACACACGCTGCTGCTCCATGCTCTGTACACACGCTGCTGCTCCATGCTCTGTACACACGCTGCTGCTCCATGCTCTGTACACACGCTGCTGCTCCATGCTCTGTATACACGCTGCTCCTCCATGCTCTGTACACACACTACTGCTCCATGCTCTGTACACACACTGCTGCTCCATGCTCTGTACACACACTGCTGCTCCATGCTCTGTAAACACGTTGCTGCTCCATGCTCTGTACACACGCTGCTGCTCCATGCTCTGTACAGACGCTGCTGCTCCATGCTCTGTACACACGCTGCTGCTCCATGTTCTGTACACACGCTGCTGCTCCATGCTCTGTACACACGCTGCTGCTCCATGCTCTGTACACACGCTGCTGCTCCATGCTCTGTATACACGCTGCTGCTCCATGCTCTGTACACACGCTGCTGGACCATACTCTGTACACACGCTGCTGCTCCATGCTCTGTACACACGCTGCTGCTCCATGCTCTGTACACACACTACTGCTCCATGCTCTGTACACACACTGCTGCTCCATGATCTGTACACACACTGCTGCTCCATGCTCTGTACACACACTGCTGCTCCATGCTCTGTACACACACTGCTGCTCCATGCTCTGTACACACGCTGCTGCTCCATGCTCTGTACACACCCTGCTGCTCCATGCTCTGTACACACGCTGCTGCTCCATGCTCTGTACACACGCTGCTGCTCCATGCTCTGTACACACGCTGCTGCTCCATGCTCTGTACACACGCTGCTGGACCATACTCTGTACACACACTGCTCTGTACACACTCTGTACACACGCTGCTGCTCCATGCTCTGTACACACGCTGCTGCTCCATGCTCTGTACACACCCTGCTGCTCCATGCTCTGTACACACGCTGCTGCTCCATGCTCTGTACACATGCTGCTGCTCCATGCTCTGTACACACGCTGCTGCTCCATGCTTTGTACACACACGCTGCTGCTCCATGCTCTGTACACACGCTGCTGCTCCATGCTCTGTACACACGCTGCTGGACCATACTCTGTACACACACTGCTCTGTACACACTCTGTACACATACTCTGTACACACACTTATACTACATGGAGGTGGTAAGTTTACCACCTATAGGTAGTGTGAGGGTCAACAGATATTGAATACTATGAGCAGATTATGTAGCTAAACCTAGAGGGGGTAAATTGCTCAGCGATTGGCCAATCATAATTGAAAGTGTGTAGCAGAATTTGCATAATCCTACATCATATTGGGATTATTTGTATTTTATTGACCATCCCTGATGAACTTCCATCTTCTGAAGCCTGGTACACACTTTCAGGCCTAGTTCACATTATAAATCGCCAGCGCAATCACAAGCGCTGAGTGCTTTTGTAAGCGCTTTTCCCAGCACTTTTAGGGCTGGAACCCACTAGAGCGATTTTCTGAGCATTTAGAGAGCGATTCAAACCGCCAGCGATTTCCCGGAACTCTCAGATAATGTTAATGAACGGGCCAAATTCCACTGGAGCGATTGCGGTTACCAAATCGCAAACGCAGGACATGCAGCATTTTTAGCGTTAGCGGTTAGCGTTTCTGCAATGTAAAGTATATAAACGCTGGCATAATCGCTCATCAAACCTACACAGAGCAATTTTGCTAGCGTATTTAAATTACTGCACACTGTAAAAAAAAAAAAAAAAATTAATTGAAAGGACCAATCACAATTAAAAACGCTAATCGCTAATTGCTACACCATCGCTGGCAAAATGCTTACACTTTTTAAAATAGCTACCGACATTGCCAGAAAACGCTCATGAAATCGCTTACAAAATGCTCATACAAAACGCTAGCGATTAGCGATAGCGATTTGTAGTGGGTTCCAGGCCTGCTCATGTGTTCCTATGGCACCTTTCACACTTAACGCGTTTTAACTGAAATCTTTTTCACAATGCACTGCTATGGTAAAAACGCGTACCAACGCACACTAACGCGTACCACCTGATTAAGTGTAAAAGGGCCCTTAGGGCCCTTTTCCACTAGCAATTGCTAGCGTTCGCGCTAAACGCTAGCGATTGTGATTCAGCAAAAGTTAAAAATTTCCCAGCAATTTTTCCTGACGTTTGCGATCACGATTTTGCTATGCTATGCACTGCATAGCAAAAGCGCGGCAATAATCACTCCGCTACCGCGATTCCTATGTTAAAAAGCAAACCGTAGCGATTTGAAAATCACTAGCGGTTTGCGATTTTGCGATTCAGCCATTGCAAACGCTGTACTGGAAAAGGGCCCTAAGGGTGATTTCCGATTTAATAAAGCGATTTTCTAAGTGCTTTTTTTTTTTTTTTTATCAATCAGGAAGTGAACTCTTTGACCTGGTACTGAAGAGTTACAATGTATTTTTTTTTTAAAGCGCTCACCAAATCGCTTTTCAAATCGCTTTTTCAATCGTGATTTCCCTATACTTTGTATTGAAGCGCAAACGCTCAGGAAATGGAGCAGGACCCAAGCTTGTGATTGGAAAGAAAGCTCATCGCTCATGTGAGAATACTCACATTGAGGGCCAGTGCACACCAAAAAGTGCTAGCGCTTTTTGAAGTAATTTTGAAAGGCGATTGTAGGCATGTGCCTACTCTAGCGATTTATTTATTTTTATCTATACCTAGCGATTTTTGGAGCGTTTTTGTGTAGCATTTTTTTATACAGTTCCGCTGCTAGTGTATTGGTTTTGACACAAAACCGCATGGAAAAAAAATCGGTCTGATCTAGCGCTTTTCAGAGCGATTTTCCACTTTTCCTATACTGAACATTGAGGCTGAATCGCCTCAGAAATCTTCAGAAATGCTGCAGGACCCGCTTTTGCATTTGGGAAAAAAAAATTGCATATCTCTGGTGTGATCCGTCCCATTCAAATACTTTAGCCAAGCGCCTTTTAAAGCACTAGTGTTTTCAAAAGTGCTCAGAAGTGCTCTCGATGTGCATCAGCCCTGAGTTGGGCCGGTGCACACCAGAGCGGTTCTGGAGCGTTTTTTAAAACGCTTGCAGGGGGAAAACCGTTTGGCTAATGAAAGTGAATGGGCTGGTGCACACCAGAGAGGTTCGTTTTTTTTCTCAAATGCAAACTCCCGGGCTGCAGCATTTTTAAGATTTCTGAGGCATTTCTGCCTCAATGTTATAGTATAGAAAAGTGGAAAACCGCTCTGAAAAACGCTAGATCAGAGCGGTTCTCTGGGCGTTTTTGTTACAGAAGCTGTTCAGTAACAGCTTTACTGTAACAATATTTGTAATCTGCTACACAAAAATGCTCAACAAAACGCTAGGCATGTGTAGAAAACGTCTCTATACATGCCTAGACTCTCTGGCCTGGTGCACACCAAAAACCGCTAGCAGATCCGCAAAATGCTAGCAGATTTTGAAACGCTTTTTCTTATTTTTCTGCAGCGTTTCAGCTAGCGTTTTGCGGTTTTGTGTAGCGTTTTTGGTGTAGTAGATTTCATGTATTGTTACAGTAAAGCTGTTACTGAACAGCTACTGTAACAAAAAACGCCTGGCAAACCGCTCTGAAGTGCCGTTTTTCAGAGCGGTTTGCGTTTTTCCTATACTTAACATTGAGGCAGAAACGCATCCGCAATCCAAAATCTGCTGCAGCCCGGGAGTATGCGTTTCTGCAAAACGCCTCCCGCTCTGGTGTGCACCACCCCATTGAAATGCATTACCCTAGCAGATCCGCACCCGCAAGCAGATCGCAAACCGCAGCGGAAACGCTCCGGTGTGCACTAGGCCCAAAACCCTCTAGCGTTTTGCAGATCTGCTAGCGGTTTTTGGTGTGCACTAAGCCTAACATTGCTCAAGCGCTTTTAAAGCGATTTTAGGCCTCTTTTCCACGGACTGTTGATAGGCAGTGAAACGCCTCAACAACTGCTCACTGCTGCCTGGCAACTGCTTGTGGCTGCCTGGTAACTGCTCACTGCTGTCTGGCAACTGCTTGCTGAGCACGCAGCTCAACTGCCCGTGGAAAAGAGGCCTATAAAAAATGAAAAGTGTTTGTGAACGAGCCTTCACTAGAGGCACTTTTTCATTTTTTTAAGCGCTGGCGATTTTTCAAAATCGCCCTGAAAGCGCTTACACCAGGCTTTCCTATGCGCTAGTTCAGATTGGGGCGTTCTGATCTGAAAAGCGCTGCATGGACCATTTTAAGGCGGTTTTGCGATAATGGGGGTTATAGGAAAAGCGCAAAGCGCTAGAAAAAGGGGTTTTGCCAGCGATTTCGTGGGTGGTTTTTTTCCCTGTCAATTTAAATGTGAAGTGTTTTCTTAGGGATTTTTAGGTCCTTTTCCCTTTAAAAATAAGGCCTAGGACACTTAGAAATCGCAAAATGCGCAAAAAAGCCCTTACAAAAACGCCCAATGCACAGAGATTGCCGGGAATCGCAAAAAAAACAAAAAACAAAAAAACGCTCCAAAGCGAATCGGAACACAATGTGAACAAGGCCTCAATCTTGATTGCCCAATCAGTGACAGATTTCATTGTCTCCATGTACAATCTGCTCCTAGTAATTAATATCTGTCGGCCCTCCTACTGCATGGAGGTGGTAAAATTGGTAAATGAGTGGCCCATCATAATTGAAAGTGTGTTCCAGGCTTTACCCTCTAGGGCAGGGGCCAGGAACCTTTTTGGATGAGAGAGCCATAAATGCCACATATTTTAAAATGTAATTCCGTGAGAGCCATACAATATGTTTCAGACTGGCACAGTGCGCATGCGCAGCAGAGGGCTCCCGTCCTTGTTGCCATGGTGATGTGTATACAGTTGATCCGCCGGGCAGCGGCAGTGTCAGACACGTCTTCAGCTTCTTTTGGGTTTCAGCAACATCAGCAATTTCCCTGAGAGCCAGACAGGAGAAATACAGACTCAGGCCTGGTGCACACCAAAACCCGCTAGATCCGCAAAATGCTAGCAGATTTTGAAACGCTTTTTCTTCTTTTTCTGTAGCGTTTCAGCTAGCATTTTGCGGTTTTGGGAAGCGTTTTTGGTGTAGTAGATTTCATGTATTGTTACAGTAAAGCTGTTACTGAACAGCTACTGTAACAAAAAACGCCTGGCAAACCACTCTGAAGTGCCGTTTTTCAGAGCGGTTTGCGGTTTTCCTATACTTTACATTGGAGGCAGAAACACATCCGCAATCCAAAATCTGCAGCAGCCCGGGAGTATGCGTTTCTGCAAAATGCCTCCCTCTCTGGTGTGCACCAGCCCATTGAAATACATTACCCTAGCGGATCCGCACCCGCAAGCAGATCGCAAACCGCAGCGGAAACGCTCCGTTGTGCACTAGGCCTAACAGCTTGTACAATTAGCTAGGTGACCTGGGGGTTAATTCACTTTGTAGGGCGAGATCCCCGCACTTTGATTGGCCCAATAGAATGCATGTCACTTGACAGGCAGCCTATTGGGCCAAAGCAGGGCTAAAGCTACCATAGGAAAAAATGGGCAATTGCCCCAGGGCCCCAGAGTCAGTAGGGGCCCCCAAGGTGTCCCTCCCCCATCTTAACTGTTGCTCCCCAGGTACTCTGAGTCTGCTAAGTTGGGAGGTGATTGGGGGAGGGTCAGCATCCAGCTCAGGGGCCCAGGAGGGAAATTTGGCTGCAACAAAGGGCCTCTAATGATGCTTTTTGGTCGGGGGGGGGGGCTGTTGGGGGGCCCCCAGGCTAATTTTGCCCTAGGGTACAATTCTTACTTGAACCGGCCCTGGGCCAAAGTATGGGGATCTTGTCCTACAAAGTCACTGTGCCTGACAGGGTCCAGAGTGGGACAATTGGAGCAGCCGTTCGTTTTGGGGGTAGCACAAGTAAGTTATTAGTACATGCTACAGCGGAGTGCCTCACTTTGAAAACTTTACTTGCGCTGCCACACTAAGCTGCGCTGCGTGAGCAGTGTAGCTTATTGAATCAACCCCTACTGATTTGTTGTGAGCCAGATGCAGCCATCAAAAGAGCCACATCTGGCTCCTGAGCCCTAGGTTCCCTACCCCTGCTCTAGCAGCTCAGAGAAGCTTTAAACCAAATACTAGAAACGATAGTTCACATGGGCCAATCAGATGCATTTCCTGCCAATTCCGTCTGGTCCAGTCCCAGGGCGCTTACAGTTTGCGTTATATTTCCATGCAAGCCGGAACTTTTTGGTAATCGTATTGAGCATCGCTAGCAGTTAAGGACATGAATTATTCAGTGTACTTTGTAAAGAGCTGCAGAAAATAGCACAACGTTATATAAATACATAATAGGTATAATGCTCCTTATAACGCTGAGGAAGGTTCCCGACAGATCTACAGCGTAGAAGGAAAGAAATCAGAGCCGCCCTGCAAGATTAGCCCAGATCACACCACGTCTCAGCTCTGGGGATGATTAATGACATGCTAATTATTTTGACTTGTATGCAAATTTCATGCATCCAGGAATTGGGCCATTGAAATTTAGTTGCTGTTACAGTTTTTGATTGGCTCATGTAGGAAAATGAGCATCTCAATGACCTCAGTTCACTCAGGCTTCTTTTCCAGGGACAGCTGATAGGCAGTGAAATGCCTGTCAAACTTTCTCAACTGCTTGCTGGTGCCTGGCAACTGCTTGCTGCTGCCTGGCAACTGCTTGCTGCTGCCTGGTAAGGGTTTTTTCACACTGCAAGAGTTTTTGGCTTTTTTTCGCCTGCGTGCGGTTTTTAAAAACGCCCCCTGACCGTGTGGACAATTAATGTTTAAGAGAAGGTTGATTCAGCGCGGGTCGTGCGTTGTCCGTTCAGTAAAGCGGCGCGTGGACCATTTTTGAGGCGATTCCGCCTCCTTGGAAAGTATAGGAGAAACACAAAACGCTCACAAAATGTAGCGATTGCATTTGCATTTTTAAGAATAAATACATTGTATTTATTCTTTTCTGGGTCAAAGAGTTCACTTCCTGACTTGCGTCAGGGAGCAAAGTACAAAAGTGCTTGGAAAAACGCTTAGAAAACCGCTAAGCACAAAAACAAATCGCCCACCCAAGCGCCAGGAATCCGAAAAAAAAGACACCTCAACAACTGCCCAATGCAGACGGACACGTGAGCCGAACGCAATGTGAACAACAAGGCCTAACTGACTGCTGAGCACACACACTGTCCATGGAAAAGAGGCGTAAGGTGTAAGGGCCCATTTCCATGGGCAGTTGAACTGTGTGCTCAGCAACCAGTTACCAGGCAGCAGCGAGCAGTTACCAGGCAGCAGCGAGCAGTTACCAGGCAGCAGCGAGCAGTTACCAGGCAGCAGCGAGCAGTTACCAGGCAGCAGCAAGCAGTTACCAGGCAGCAGCAAGCAGTTACCAGGCAGCAGCAAGCAGTTACCAGGCAGCAGCAAGCAGTTACCAGGCAGCAGCAAGCAGTTACCAGGCAGCAGCAAGCAGTTACCAGGCAGCAGCAAGCAGTTGCCAGGCAGCAGCAAGCAGTTGTGAGAGATTGAGAGGCGTTTCACTGCCTATCAACTGCCCGTGGAAAAGAGGCCCTAAGGCCTTGTTCACATTGAGTTCAGCTCGCGTGTCTGTCCGCAATGGGCTTTTTTTCCCCAAGATTTTCTGCACGTTGTCTCATTTTTGTAAGCGCTTTTGCAGAACGCTTCCGTCTTTTGATCCAGAAAAAAATCCGGAAACCATAAATAAAATGTTTTTTTTTAAAAAACGCATACCTCCCAAATTTTTGAAATGAGAAAAAGGGACACTTAAAGAGAATCTGTACTCTAATATTCTTACAATAAAAAGCATACCATTCTATTCATTATTTTCTCCTGTGCCCCTCTGTGCTGTTTCTGCCACTCTCTGCTGCAATCCTGGCTTGTAATTAACAGTTTTAGGCAGTGTTTACAAACTAACCAGCTTCTAATAGGCTCAGCTAAGCATAGTGTGTGAGTCATTCAGAGTGTGCAGGGGGCCTGCAGAGGATGTGTATCGCTTCTACCAATCACAAGCAGCCCTGCACATTCCACACAATCAAGCCTTAGCCCGACAAACAGGACAGAGGAAAGATACATTGATTTATTACAGAGACAGTGCAGTTAGGAAAGACTGCAGTAAGCCAGAGCAGATTAGAACAGGCATAGGAACTTATAGGATAGAAGAACTAAGGCTGAAAAATTTGTTACAGAGTCTCTTTAAGCCATGCCCCTGCCACGCCCCTGGCCACACCCTCACCACGCCTCTAGCCACGCATACCATAAAGATTTCATAAGAAACATATGTTGTTTTATAATTCAAACCATACTGGTCCTTTCTATCTTGGTTCATTTTCCTTCATAGTAACATTTTAAAATTAGTAATTTATTAATTTAAAGGATGGGAATAAAGTTTAGAGTTAAACACACACATTTTTAGTATAGAAATGGTATATATTTACACAGAAAGGGGGACAAAGTCCTGAAAGAGGGACAAATGAGGAGGAAAGAGGGACAAAGAGGCAGGGCTCCCAAAAAGGGACTGTCCCTCCGAAAAAGGGACAGTTGGGAGCTTTGTAAAACGCTCACATAATCGCTTGCCAAAGCGATTGTGAGCGTTTTGCGTTTTTCCTGTACCTTTCTATTGAGGCAAATCGCATCAAAAATGGCCCAAGCACCGCTTTTCAAAGCGGATCGCAAACGAACCGCTTTGAGATGAACTCTGTCATTGAGAATCATTGCACAAGCGCTTTCAGAGCGATTTTGAGAATCGCCCACGCTTAAAATTTTACAAAAATGCCACTAATGTGAACAAGGCCTAAGGGCAGTTCGGTAAGGGCCCTTTTCCACTATCTTTACGTTTCGAATGACGTCTCACCCTGCTGCAGCTCAAATCCTCAGTGGCGTTACTCTTACGCACCCCACAAAGTATATGATTGTTGCTATAGCGGCACCTAGTTTCGCCGATGTGCTCTGAAACAACCTGCTTTGCTGCAGCTCCCCCTGTGAACTTAGCCTGCGGCTGGGAACACACAAGCAAGTGCGGGAAAGTTAGCGTTTCGCTGCATATGTGTTTTCAGTGCGTTTGCTCTTTTTGTTCCGCACATGCATTTTTCTTGCATTTTGTGTGCGTTTGCGGTTTGCATATATAAATCGCATATGCGTTTTTGATATGCGTTTTATGCTAATCACTAGTAAGTCAACAGGAAGTGGACATCATAAAACTGTTTTAAAAAAAAACGCACTAAAAAGCAATACCCCTGGGCCACCATTGACATTCATTATGCGCGTTTTAGATGCATTTTGGAAAATGTGCAGCAAGTCCTGCATTTTAAAAAACGCAGATTGCAAAACACAAACATATGCGTTTTTCCATGCGGCCCATTGACTTGCATTATGTGCGTTTTCCGCAACGCTAGCTTTTTATGCCTAGTGTGTTCCTATGTTGCTTGATTTTTTGTTCTCTTTTTTTATGATTCTGCAGCAATACAGACATTTAGAGCCACAATATTACATCATTTCCTATTTTTCCTCTATCCTGTTGTTGCGCTTCACACCTAGACGCTGTCAGGAATTAGCACGTTTTCTTAATCAGTTATTATTTAGATATGCCTCATTTTTTGAAAATAAATAAATGCTAATGCTCCAACGCCTGATAATAAAAATTCTGTTGTTCAAAATAATTATGCAGAAAGTGGCGGAATAGAATTGATCCCTGCATATTGTTATTATTATTTATTGGATTTATATAGCGCCAACCAGGGCCGGGCCGAGGCATAGGCTGGAGAGGCTCCAGCCTCAGGGCGCAGTGTAGGAGGGGGCGCAGAATTCATTCAGCTATCATTCCTAATTGTGTTTTAAGCAGAAAGAAATAAGAAAAGGGGATACATAGCAGTGACTGCAAGCCAGATAACTAGATATTAAGGTGTTGGGGAGGTTGTGGGCCCTGTGGCCCTCTTAGTCTAATAGCAATCAGTGTGTGACAGCTGGGGTGGGAGGGATGGGGGGGCGCATTTTGGTGTCTCAGCCTTGGGTGCTGGAGGACCTTGTCCCGGCTCTGGCGCCAACATATTACGCAGTGCTGTACAATACATAGGATTACAGACAATGGTAACAGGGGTGACTAACAGCACAAGGTACTTATCCGTTAGCCGGGCGCATCCTCTAGGTGGCGACAAAACTCCACCAGAGTTACATCTTTCCCTACTATCAATGGCGGTGTGGAGGGGGAATAGTAATTAGCGCCACCTGCCAGGTGCGCCCGGCTAACGGATAAGTACCCAGCACAATATAGGTAAGACAATAGATACAACAATACAGGAGTTAAGCCATGATAAGATACACAACACAATACAGATAGTAATACAATGCCAGATCATGCACTGGAGTGGTAAAGCTAATAACACAAGTTCACATATTCTGGGTAAGGCCTTATTCACATTATAAATTGCAAGCGCTGAGCGATTTATAGGGTTTTTTTTAAGCCCTTTTATAAACACTCTGAGAGATTTTCGCTTAGAAAAGCACTTTTCTAACCGCTTTTGTGGAGCAATTTTTTTTCCACTTCCTGTCGTCAGGAAGTGAACTTTTTGACCTGGAAATGAATAAATACAATGTATTTATTCATGAAAGCGCACGGGAACTCGAAATTCAAGGCGCGTTTTCAAGCACTTTGCGATTTCCCTATACTTTCTATGGAATCGCAAACGCTCAGAGAATGGTGCAGGAGCCGCGTTTGCGGTTGGATAGGAAGCTCATCGCTCATGTGAGAACACTCACATAGAGCAACATTGCCCTAGCGCATTTAAGGCAAATTTTTAAATCGCCAGCGCTAAAAAAAAGAGTGAAATTGCTCTTATGCCCAGTGCACACCAAAAACATTAGCAGATCCTCAAACCGCTAGAGGTTTTTGGAGCAGATTTGAGAGCGATTCTAGGCATGGTTGACGTTTTCTAAACATGCCTAGAGTTTTTGGGAGCGTTTTTGTGTAGCAGATTTCATATATTGTTACAGTAGAGCTGTTACTGAACAGCTTCTGTAACGAAAACACCTGGAAAACTGCTCTGATCTAGTATTTTCCAGAGCGGTTTGAGCTTTTCCTATACTTTACATTGAGGCTGAAACGCTTCTGCAAACCGCAAAAATGCTGCAGGACCCACGTTTCCGGTTTGCTAAAAACCTCAAACCGCTGTTGTGCACCATCCTATTCAGATACATTAGCCAAGCGTTTTCACAGGCGGATGCGGTTGGCGGATTGCTGCTAAAACCACTCGGTGTGCACTGGGCCTTAGTATTAACAGGCCCTAAAAGTGTACAATCAAGTATGATACACAAGGGGAGAGGGCCCGGCCTGCCAAAGGCTTACAATCTGCATAACATTATTATCACAGGTTAATGTAGCTATTTATAATGAGAATTATAAGAAGCGGCAATGCTGCACAAGGGCACATTCACACTTAGGCTATGTTCACATTATAAATCACCAGCACTGCCGCAAGCGCTGAGCCATTTATTGAGAGTTTTGTCAGCGCTTTTGCCTGCGCTTTGCACTAAGAAAAGAGCTTTTATAAACACTTTTCTAAGCGCTTTTCCAGAGCGATTCATTTTTTAACTTCCTGAAGCGCTGGGGAAATTGCTATACAAATTGCTTTTTCAAGCGCTTTGCCATTTCCCTGCACCTTCCATTGAACTAAAGCGCTCAGAAAATGGTACAGGCAGCGCCTTTGAGGGCCCATTCACACTTGAGAGTTTTGCCGTCGATTTTGGCAAAACGCTCAAACGCTAGCGCTTTTGAAAAGCGCTAGTGTAATTAAACCCTATGGTCCTGTTCTTACTTGGGAGATTTGCGCTAATGGCCGCATAGAGCATCCCCTCTCCTCTCCCGGTCCCCGCTGTTCCGCTGGCTCCCCGGTAGCGCTATTCAACCGCTTCGGTCAAATACCGCTGTTTCCCGGCCGAAGGGAGGCTTCGGGAGCCCGAGTGCTCCCGAAGACGGGTCGCTCTACACTGCGCACGCTCGAGCGCCCTCTATGACGCACTCTCGCGTGCGCAGTATGGAGCCGCCTGTCTTCGGGAGGACTTGGCTCGAAGTCCCCGCGGCGGGGGATGCAAACGGGGGAGCCAGCGCTGCACCGGGGGCACCAGGAGAGGAGAGGGAATGCTCATTAGGACCCACAGCCTTCCCTCTCCTTAGGTGAGTATCTGACTTTTTTTTTTTTATTTAAATATGGGATCCCATTAGCTTTAAACTAGGCACTCATTCACTGATTTTCCCAGTAGATTCCTGGCAGATCACTGTGATCGAATTTGCCAGAAACCAATGCCCCGACATGCCCAATATATTGAAATTTTAATGGATTTTGACTAAAAATCAATCGCGACTATCAGACAGGACAGAAAGTCTTCATGGATGGGGGGAGGAGCAGGATCGGCAATCTACCAGCGCATCGAAATAGATTTCCTGCAGAAAGCTATTGAAAATCGGTATACTGTGTGTAGTAGCAATCAATCCGTCTGATCAGATTCCGAGTGTATGGCTAGCTTTACCATGCACTATATGGGAGAGGGTCCTAGGCCTATGCGTCTTATGATAGGTACACACCATACAATTCTCTGGCATATTTTTTTTTTCGATCGTGTTTTTCGATCAATTTTCATAGAATGGAAAAAACGATCGAAAAATGATTAAAAACGAAAGATCGGACACGTTGGAAATAATAACTGAGTTGTGCACAGTTGTGTCTACTTTTCAGCATCTGTAGCATTGATGTTGCTGAAAAGCGGACACAACTGCAGCAGGAGAAAGTCCAGACTATTGAAACTTTTGTATGTACAGGTAGCCAAAAGATATACTGCACCTTAGCACCACCTCGTGGACAAAATTAGTAACTGCATTTTTTTTTCTCAACCCACAAAAACACAAACCATCACTTTCAGAAGTTCTTGGACCTTTTGTGAGTCATTAGGATAAGGGCTTTAAAATCTGCAGCAGAGACTCATGAGAGATGATGTAAGCAGGCAGAGGCATGCTGGATGGTTCAGCAATTGCATTATCCCACAAGACAATGATATAACTACCCAGTACTGCCTCCATGGCAGGGGATTATGGGAAAGGGGACAGAGGTGGCTGGCGTAACGGATTAGCATTCATGGGCTCAATTGCCAGTACCAAAGTGTGATTGTGTGAGTGTGACTGTGCAGTCAGACATTGTGTGTTTACTTAAAGGACAACTGAAGTGAGAAGAATATAGAGGCTGCCATACTTATTTCCAATTAAACAATACCAGTTGCCTGGCATGCAGCTAATCTTGTCAGCTCTGACAATGTCAGAAACACCTGATCTGCTGCATGCTTGCTCAGGGGCTATGGCTAAAAGGCTAAAGTATTAGAGGCAGAGGATCAGCAGGATAGCCAGGCAACTGGTATTGATTAAAAGGAAATAAACATGGCAGCCTCCATATCTCTCATGCTACAGTTGTCTTCCGATGCAAACAAAACTGTTTTTAACTCACCTGGGACTTCTTCCAGGCCCGAGCAGCAGCTCTAGTGGTCCTCGGTGTCCCCACTGGCCACCTGCAATGATGGCGACCAACGCGTCTACATAATCTGAAGCGTACTGCGCCCGCATAGGCGCAGAAGAGCAGACATCGTTGTCAGGTCGCCATCATTGCAGGCGGTCAGCGGGGATACAGAAGACCACTGGAGCTGCGGCCAGGAACTGAGACGGGTGCAAGGGGCTGAAAGAAGCGAGGTGAGTAAAAAAATAGAATTTTTTTAGGCCTCTTTTCGGCCTTGTTCACATTGTGTTTGACTCACGTATCTGTCTGCAGTGGGCTTTTTTTTCCGCGATTTTCTGCGCGTTTGCTCTTTTGTGGGCGTTTTTGTAAGCGCTTTTGCAGAGCGCTTCCGTCTTTTGATCCATAAAAAATAAATACAATGTAATTTTTTTATAAACGCTCACGCAATCGCTTGCCAAAGTGATTTTGTGAGCGTTTTGCGTTTTTCCTATACCTTCCATTGAGGCAAATCGCCTTAAAAATGGCCCAAGCACCACTTTTCTAAGAGGATCACAAACGAACCGCTCTGATATGCGCACGCTTAAAATTTTACAAAAACGCCTCTGATGTGAACAAGGCCTTCCATGGGCAGTTGATAGGCAATGAAATGCCTCTCAAATGCTTACTGCTGCCTGGTAACTGCTCACTGCTGCCTGGCAACTGCTTGCTGAGCACACAGTTCAACTGCCCGTTGAAAAAAGGCCTTACTCGTTATTAGCCAACATTACCTTCCTGATGTGACCCAGGAAATGCCTACAGCAGTGGTGGCAAACCTTTTCGAGACCGAGTGCCCAAACTTTAACTCAAAAGTCTCTTGTCTCTCGTAAAGTGCCAACACGCCAATTTGAACAAAATGAACCCCCCCCCCCCCCTTCTGAAGAGATGACAAACACCAGGCCCTCAAACCTACAGTGATCAGATTTTTCTGGGTTCAACGCTGGGTGGGGGTGTCGCAACGAAAAATGGGCGTGGCCATGACATTGTATGGGTGGAGCTAACGTAATGAAGTAACAGCGAGGCATAAGAAAGCAGTGTTTCCACCGTGATGTGGTGAAACAAGGATTCGCATCATGGGTGTGCAGAAACTGTGTGATGCTATTTATTAGTATACCGTAACCCCAAAGCAGCAAACACAGCCAACTATGACCATTAAATAATAAATGCAGCAAAAGTTACCCCAGACACCACAAAATAAACGCAATGTGGGCAGCATTTCACCAGAAAATAGATGCAATGTGGGCAACATTTCAGCAGAAAATAACGCAATTTGGCAGCACTTCACCAGAAAATGCAATGAGGGCAGCTTTTCACCAGAAAATAAATGCAATGAGTGCAGCATTTCACCAGAAAATAAACGCAATTAGTGCAGCTTTTCACCAGAAAATAAACGCAATGAGGGCAGCATTTCACCAGAAAATAAACGCAATGAGGGCAGCATTTCACCAGAAAATAAACACAGTGATTGCAGCTTTTCACCAGAAAAAAAACGCAGTGAGTGCAGCTTTTCACCAGAAAATAAACGCAATGAGGGCAGCTTTTTACCAGAAAATAAACACAATGAGTGCAGCATTTCAGCAGAAAATAAGCGCAATGAGGGCAGCTTTTCACCACAAAATAAACGCAGTAAGTGCAGCTTTTCACCAGAAAATAAACGCAATGAGGGCAGCTTTTCACCAGAAAATAAACGCAATGAGTGCAGCTTTTCAGCAGAAAATAAACGCAATGAGGGCAGCATTTCACCAGAAAATAAACGCAATGAGAGCAGCTTTTCACCAGAAAATAAACGCAATGAGTGCAGCTTTTCAGTAGAAAATAAACGCAATGAGTGCAGCTTTTCACCAGAAAATAAACGCAATGAGGGCAGCTTTTCACCAGAAAATAAATGCAATGAGGGCAGCATTTCAGCAGAAAATAAACGCAATGAGGGCAGCTTTTCACCAGAAAATAAACGCAATGAGTGCAGCTTTTCAGAAGAAAATAAATGCAATGAGTGCAGCTTTTCACCAGAAAATAAATGCAATGAGTGCAGCATTTCAGCAGAAAATAAACGCAATGAGTGCAGCTTTTCACCAGAAAATAAACGCAATGAGTGCAGCTTTTCAGCAGAAAATAAACGCAATGATGGCAGCATTTCACCAGAAAATAAACGCAATGAGTGCAGCTTTTCACCAGAAAATAAACGCAATGAGTGCAGCTTTTCACCAGAAAATAAACGCAATGAGTGCAGCTTTTCAGCAGAAAATAAACGCAATCAGTGCAGCTATTCACCGGACAATAAACGCAATGTGGGCAGCTTTTCACCTGCAAAAAAAAAAAATTAAAAAAAGAATTTACTCACCTGACAGAATTCTCCTCTCCCGGCCGGCCTCTGGCGCGCAGCTCCCCGGACGATCCTCCTGCAGTCTCCCGCGCTGAATGCAATAGCAGGGCTACGGGAAGATGGCGCCCGAAGCCCTGTACTGGAGACACAGTCTCCAGTACAGGGCTCCGGACGCTATCTTCCCGTAGCCCTGCAGGCTGGAGCGGGGCTGCGGGATGTGAATGCCACTGCCAGTTAAATTTCCCGGGACAGAGCGCAGCAGCGATGGCATGCCTGCAGATGAGGCTACGCGTGCCATAGGTTTGCCATCACTGGCCTACAGCAGTTGGCAGAAAATGAAAGGTAGTGTTTCTATGCAATTAGAGATAGCCGACGACATACTAAATCTGGCCATAAAAGTACCAATATTGCAGTCCGACCATCCAAAGTTGTAAAATCTCTGTCCGACGGGGTTGATTTGGTGCGTGGCGGTAACAGCGTATGATATCGCAGTGCTGGGTCCTGGTTCAAATCTCAGCCAGGGCTCTATCTGCACAGAGGTTGTATGCTCTCCCCTTGTCTGTGTGGGTTTCCTCCGGGCACTTCAGTTTCCTCCCACATCCCAAAAACATACAGATAAGTTAATTGGCTTTCCCACAATCGTCACTAGACTACGATACACACCAGCAAGCAAGAAAATACTCAAAATTATTTTGATAGTATTTTTTCATCATCTTTTAGGTTCTTTTTCAATTGTGAAATGCAGAAAAGTTATTTTAAGGAGGATGTGAAAATTATCACTTAAGAGAAAACTCTGGAGAAAAAGCTAATTGCATATGGGCCCTGCTCTCCCAGAGTGCTCTAGGAGGAGAATTCTATATAACTAAACAGCCTAGGCTAAGCCTCAGTGGGAGGGCGGGCCTACATAGCAATATATGATGCTGAAACCAGGAACATTACTGTAAAAGTTGACGTCCTGAATAAATTACTGCATTCCACTATATGTCACTACAGGGCCTCTTTAACCTCCTCAGCTCGTCCATAACCGCCAGAGGGCACTGCTCAGGCCCTGCTGGGCCGATTTTCTTAAAAATTTTTTAAAACATGCAGCTAGCACTTTGCTAGCTGCGTGTTGGTGACGATCGCCGCCGATGCGCCAATACCCGCCGCGTTACAGGCTTCCCCCCAAGACCCCGTGCGCAGCCTGGCCAATCAGTGCCAGGCAGCGCTGAGGGGTGGATCGAGACTCCCTGTGATGCCACGACGTCGATGACGTCATTCCGTTCGTCACCATGGCGACAGGGGAAGTCCTAAAGGAAATCCCGTTCAGAACGCGATTTCCTTATGGGCATACGCGCCGGCGGTGATCGGAGGGGTGGGAGGGACACCGCAGGGAGGGGGGCATCATGTAGCTAGCGCTAGGCTAGCTACGTGATTTAAAAAAAAAAAAATCAAATACTGCGCAGCAGCCACCCTGGCGCATTTAATAGAACGCCAGGGTGGTTAAAAACCAGTGATGGGAATTTGGAAATGTAAAATGTGAAATAATTTTTGTTCACAGATTGGTCTCCAGTAGACAAAAGTATGAAAGCCGGCAGGATAAGCTGCAGCCATTCTGATTCAGGATGGTGTGAGAATGAGAAAAATCTCCAGGCAAGCTAATTTATCTACATTTGATTCCTGCCTTTGTGAAATGATAAAATGGTCCATGAGGACTGCACAGCCTGATTTATGTTCCTCATCTTGAAATAACATGAAAATCTCAGAAAACTATATAAATTACAATGTTTTAATTTATGCAACATTTGATTTACACATGTTCATCCCTGATGAACATTGAGCAACTATTGTATACATGTTAAGGAAGAACTCCACCCACCGCCATATATATCTCTCCTGTAGCCATCAGTCCATCTACTTTCTAAAGGTGCCCATACCCTCAGGGCCGGATTTCCCATAAGGCACTGAAGGCACAGGCCTACAGGCGCCTGATGATGGAAAAGTGGCTCATTCCACACCCGACCCTAGTGCCTCCCTCCCTCCTTCCCTATGCAGAGTCCTGAGCAGACTGTGAATGTGACTAAACCCCTGGCCGCTGTCCCTAAAACTGTTATATGTACACATGCATTAAAATGCTCTACCTGGTTGCTGTCGCAGAGTGTCTGCCATACTTCCGCATTTGCGTCCCACATGACTACCGTCACATAGAGCACATGTGTGATGTCACACGTGAGCCCCGCCCCCACGTTCTGTAACGCCAGTAGGCACATGTGCTGTCAGTATGTCACTCAGGGCTGTGGAGTCGATATAAAAATCATCCAAGTCAGACTCCTCAGTTTATGATTATGAAACCTCCGACTCCAGGTACCCAAAATTGCTTTGATTCCGAACCCCACAGCCCTGGCAGAGGTACAGCAGACACTTGACGGCAGCTGACAGGTGGGGGGGCTCACATAACATTTGGAGGGACAGCGGATGTAAGACTTTGTGCTGAAATCAATTGGGAATAGGCCTGCGGTTTATGGGCAGCCAACAGATCTCTCTCTAATTAGATTCAGTCAGATAGAGAGATCTGTCTCTTGGTCGAATCTGCCCATCATTGCTAGATGATTAGTCGTTTAATTTTAGAGAATCCAACAAATACTGGAATGTCAGTTTTGGGTAGTTAGGGGTAAATAATGCATATTTGATTCCCTCGGTGATGTCACTCCCAAACACCAGTGATGTCATAAATGCAGAGGGAGAAACACTGGCTGAATTCTGAGAAAGTGAAATGGAAAATGAATACAATTGTGCTTCACTGATTCTCTTGGATAATAAAAAGCTTTGTTTCTCTTATGACGGCCTGAAATCTTCGTGAGAAATTTTCCTCCCACAGAGGAGAGGGGGGGAGAGGGGATTTTATTAGGAAATCGTCTAAACTTTCATTCTCTAAATTCCTTGGGATTCTTACAATTTCAGAAACGAGGACACATCAGTTGTCCCTTAAAGTGACCACCACATCCTGCTGTCACACACAGATGAGAAAGAATAGCAAGATAAACTTCCAGGATTGCTGGTCTGATTAGACCATCGGGCATCCAATCAGCCTTTTATTTCTCAATGGTTAGACCTCTACACCTGCCAGCTCCACCTCCATCCCGGGATTGACCTAAGGTCAGACCCCACATTGTGGGAGGGCTATAGACACAAATACTTAAAGTTAACCAGAGACAAAGCACCCTCATGTATTTTACCATATATATCAGTGGGAACATTCGAGAAAATGCCTACCCTGCTCTCTGCTTCATCCTTCACTACTCAGCCTGCTGGTTATCAGCCCTGATAAATCCCTGACTGAGCATTCAGTCTGGCTTTGCTCAGGAATCATAAATGGTAGAAGAACTGCTCACCCCCGTAAAGAACAGTGTTGGCACCCGGAGACTGAATCCAACAGATATGTACCGCAGAAGAGATGGTCCGCACTAGTTCAAGCTGATCCGAAACTTTATTGAAAATGCATCATTTCACAAAAAGCTGACATGTTTCGGTCTCACAGGACCTTAATCATAGCTAACCAGATTCCTTTGTTCAGGAATCATTATAGCTGAGTCATTATAGCAGAGCCAGAAGGGGGCAGACTTGGGCTTGAAAAGACATCAGAGAACACAGACACAGCTATAATGATTCCTGAGCAAAGTCAGACTGAATGCTCAGTCGGGAATTTTATCAGGGCTGCTAACAAGCAGGCTGAGCAGTGAAGAATGAAACAGAGAGCAGGGTAGGTGTTTTCTCTAATGTTCCCACTGATATATATGGTAAAATACATGAGGGTGCTTCGTCTCTGGTTCACTTTAAGCAGTTCTCATTGGTTTTAGCAGCTTAAAGGTGGCCATACATCTCTAGACTTCGCAGGGCGATCAACCATCCGATTCAACAATTCAATTCAACATTTCAAATCGGATTAAAATGGGTATCGCCAAGAATGTGCCCGATTGAGGATGCGACCAATTTCGGGTGCTTCAGGTTTGCACATGATTCTCCCAGAGGCAGAGCTTGCTATCCCATTCATTTATTATGAGTGGGGTAGCGGCCCAAACGTGCCAAAATGCGTGCAACCATGCGCTGCAATTCAGTAGGAATTGCAGCGCATGTTTGGAAACATCAGACAGCACAGTCTATGCGATCACGTTTCCAGAATCACGGCTTAAAGCGCGCATATGGAAACGAGCCCTAGCTCTTTCAGCAAGCAAAATAAAGAAAGTAAAACAGCCTGGTTACAGGGCCGGCCTTAGGTTTCACAGTGCCCTGAGCGAAACCTGATTTTTGTGCACCCCCCCCCCCACCTTCATCCTCTTTGCGTGCACACACACAAGCCCATATGCAATTTTCTCCTGAGATATCTCCTAGGACAGTGGTTCCCAACCTTTGTGAAGTCGTGACACATCACGCCAAATGCTCAGATTTCCGTTATACATCACATATGTATAATAGCAAAAATACTATTAACCTCCTTGCCGGTTATCAGCTCGGGGTAACCTGTGCAGGAGGATTTCTCAGGCCCCGGTGGGCCGATTTTCACAATTTTTTTTATTGCACGCAGCTAGCAGTTTGCTAGCTGCGTGCATATCCCGATTGCCGCCGATTCGCCGCTACCCGCCGCGTTGTGCTGCCCCCCCCCCCCCTCTCCAGACCCCTTGTGCAGCCTGGCCAATCAGTGCCAGGCAGCGCTGAGGGGTGGAACGGGATTCCCTCTGACGTCCCGACGTCCATGACGTCGGTGACGTCATCCCGCCCTGTCGCCATGGCGAGGGGGAAGCCGAGCAGGAAATCCCGTTCTGAACGGGATTTCCTGCTTGCAAAGATCGCCGGCGGCAATCGAAGTAGGTAGGAGGATGCCGCTTGTCAGCGGCTATCATGTAGCTAGCGCTAGGCTAGCTACATGAATTACAGAAAAAAAACCAGTGCTGCGCATCCCCCTTGCCGACAGAATTGGAACCGCAAGGGGGTCAATAACCATGAAATGGATAGAAAGAGTGCATTATCCTGAATAAACGAAAAAATGAAGGAATGAAGGCTAGAATCTTTCAGGAATATTAATAAAAACAATCGGTGGGACAATTAGCCCCCCCCCCCCCCCAAATTTGGAATTATAGCGCAGCAACAGCAATTTGCACCACAGGTTATAGTCGCAGTGCGCTCCTCCCCCCCAAAAAAACGCCCTAAGACTCAGTATAGGTAGGTAGCCAGGTATATCTGCCCCCAGGCCAGTATAGGATCTCATGTGTAGGTAGCCAAGCATAGGCGCCCCCAGTATAAGAAGTCAGTTGTAGGTCCCCCCCCATAGGTATCCAGGCGTAAGTGCTTCCAATTTAGGTAGCCAGGAGTTGGTGCCCTCAGTATAGGTAGCCAGGAGTAGGTGCCCTCCCTCAGTATAGGTAGCCAACTATAGGTGCCCCCCCAGTATAGGAAGTCAGATGTAGGTGCCCTCAGTATAGGTAGCCAGCTATAGGTGTCACCAGTATAGGAAGTCAGGTGTAGGTGCCCTTGGCATAGGTAGCCAGCTATAGGTGCCCCCTTGAAAGCCGGCGCCCTGAGCGACCGGAGTGGTCAAAGGCTGGCTATGCCTGGTAATTATTGTTTTGTACTGTACATACACACATTTATCTCATCATGTCACACGTTGCCTCGGGTACACTTTAAAGAAAACCCGAGATCAGCTAAACTAAGGAATCGATACTTACCCGCGGCGTCCTCTCGCCCCATAAACACGTGTTAGTCCCTCACCGTCCTCCCTCGGTCTGCCGCGATCAGCCCCGGTAACTTGCTCAGTTGCGTTCAGTCTGGGTCTACTGTGCATGATACGCAGTAGACCTGGACTAACATCACTGAGCAAGTTACCGGGGCTGATCGCAGGCTGCACCACACCTTTCACAACCTCAGATCAGCAGGATTCATAAACTTGGTCACTCCCAGAGTGCACCTCAAAACCTTTGGAGCCAGAGCTTTCGGTCATGCTGCCCCTACCCTTTGGAACTCTCTACCACACCCAATAAGGACGGCCCCTTCCCTGGAGTTAGTCAAATCTAGACTGAAAAGCCACCTGTTTAGCCTGGCATATGCGGACTTATAGAGTTCTTCCTCTGTACCGCAATTTACCAATCAACCAATTACTGCTCTAAACCACGCTTATGTGCTTTGAGTCCTGTTGGAGAAAAGCGCTTTACAAATGTTATTTGTTGTTGTAATTCTGCTTAAAGGGAACCTGAAGCAAGAAGAATATTTATTTATTTATTGTATTCATAAAGCGCCAACATATTACGCAGCGCCATATTTATTTCCTTTTAAGCAATACCAGTTGCCTGGCTGTCCTGCCACACTATTAGCCATAGACCCTGAACAAGCATGCAGCAGAACAGGTGTTTCTGGCATTAATGTCAGATCTGACAAGATTAACTGTATGAAACAAAATGCCCCAAAAAACCTTGACCATTAGGTCTTGTCAATTTGACACACTAAAATATGTGGAAATGATCCTCTTATATGTCCCCTTTTAAGATGTAAGTCTTATTTATGGGCTTAACCACTTAAGCCCACAGGGTTGTTTATTTTTTTGCATCTGAGCAACTTTCACCTCCCATTCATTTTCCAATAACTTTATCACTACTCATCACAATGAATTGATCTATATCTTGTTTTTTTTCTGCCGCCAATTAGGCTTTCTTTGGGTGATACATTTAGCTAAGAATTAATTTATTCCAAAACCATTTTAACAGGAATATTAACCACTTTACCCCCGCGCGTACGGATTTCTCCGCCCCTTTTTCCATCCTTTCACCCCCAGGGACGGAGAAATAAGTACTCTGCGCACTCCCGCCGCTGTCCGCGCTCCCGCTCGTAAACACGCCGCCCGCCGCTAGTAAACACGCCGCCGCCCGCTCGCCCAGAGATCAACGAACGGGAAAATCCATTCCCGTTCGTTGATCTAGGCCCCGCAATGATCTGCTGCCGCTCGGCTGAGCAGTGCGATCATTGTGAAAAAATAACAAAGTCCCAGCCTCCTTCTACTTCCTGCAAGCGTCCGGAAGGACGCTTGCAGGTCGCATGAAACAAATTGGTAATGTTGCCATCTTGTGGCCAAATAGTAAAACTATACCCTAACCATTTTTTACACACAAATAAACTTGTTTTACACAAAAAATTAACTCCTTACCTCCCACACTCCCCAATTTTTTTTTTTGTAATTAAAAAAAAAAAAAAAAATTTACAATGTAAAAAAATACATAAATAGTTACCTTAGGGACTGAACTTTTTAAATATTTATGTCAAGAGGGTATAACACTGTTACTTTATAAACTATGGGCTTGTAATTAGGGATGGACGCAAAACTGAAAAAAATGCACCTTTATTTCCAACTAAAATATTGGCGGCAAACATTGTGATAGGGACATAATTTAAACGGTTTTATAACCGGGATAAATAGGCATATACATTTAATGGGTTTTAATTACAGTAGCATGCTTTATTTAAAAACTATAAAGGCCGAAAACTGAAAAATAATAAATTTTTTCCCACATTTTTTCCTATTTTCCCATTAAAACACATTTAGAATAAAATAATTCTTGGCATAATATCCCACCTAAAGAAAGCCTAATTGGTGGCGAAAAAAACAAGATATAGTTCATTTCATTGCGATAAGTAATGATAAAATTATAGACGAATGAATGGAAGGAGCGCTGAAAGGTGAAAATTGCTCTGGTGGTCAGGGGGTAAAACCCCTCAGTTGGGAAGTGGTTAAGAAAGAAATAGAAGAAAAATTTTTTTTTCTGTTTTTGGCCATTATAGTTTGAAATTAATACATGCTACCGTAATTAAAACCCATGTACTTTATTTGCCCATTTGTCCCGCTTATTACGCCATTTAAATTATGTCCCTATCACAATGTATGGCGTCGATATTTTATTTGGAAATAAAGGTGCATTTTTTTTCAATTTGCATCCATCACTATTTACAAACCTATAATTTAAAAAATTATACTAATATACTCCTTTGACATGCATATTTAAAAATTTCAGACCCTTAGGTAACGATTTGTTGTTTTTTGTTTTGTTTTTTTAACCTCCTGAACGGTATGGACGAGCTCAGCTCGTCCATCACTGCCGGAGGCTGCCGCTCAGGCCCTGCTGGGCCGATTTTCCTCAAATAAAAAGCAGCACACGCAGCCGGCACTTTGCCAGCTGCGTGTGCTGCCTGATCGCCGCCGCTCTGCGGCGATCCGCCGCGAGCAGCGGCGAAAGAGGGTCCCCCCAGCCGCCCGAGCCCTGCGCAGCCGGACCAATCAGTGGAGGCGGCTGACGTCAGGACGTCGGCTGACGTCCATGACGTCACTCCGCTCGTCGCCATGGCGACGAGGAAAGCCAAACAAGGAAGGCTGCTCATTGCGGCCTTCCTTGTTTATTCTGGGCGCCGGAGGCGATCGGAAGAACGCCTCCGGAGCGCCCTCTAGTGGGCTTTCATGCAGCCAACTTTCAGTTGGCTGCATGAAATAGTTTTTTTTTAATTAAAAAAAACCCTCCCGCAGCCTCCCTGGCGATCTCAATAGAACGCCGGGGAGGTTAATTGTAATTGTTTTTTTTTTTTTTTAAATAAAAAAATGTATTTGGGTAATTTGTGGTGTGGGAGGTAAACCGCTAATTTTAAATGTAAAATAATGTATTTGTTTAATAAAAAATAGATGTGGGTGTAGTTTTTCTATTTGGACACAAGATGGCCACAGTCAAAAAGTCCTGGAAGCGTGATTGTATGCTTCCAGGAAGCATTAGGACGACGGGAAACTTTTTGTAACTCAGAAAAACCGCAAGGGGCTTCGATCAATGAATGGGATCTATAATCCCATTCATTGATCGCTGGGCTAATGGCCGGCGGCGGGAGCGCACGCGGCCCGCGGGAGTGCGCGCAGCCTATCTGGACAAGAATGTTCGTCCAGATAGGCTTAAGTGTTTAAAGGGGATGAACTGTAAACAAACCAAGACCTTGTCATCAACCTCAATAGGAAAATATTGATTCAAATCATTCAATAACCAATTAAAACATCAATTTATTATAAATCTTTAAAACATTTTTCACCTAAATACAAATACACAATATCCGCATAGCCATTACAGCAAAGTCATGATTAAACAGTTTACAAACATTATGCATAGTTCCCAGTAAGGGTGCCATGAAATTGGAAATTGTCCCTTATATTATGTCCACCACTATATAAGTATCATGGAAATCCCCTTTGGGACAAATATATCTGTAAATTTAACACTTAATTATGTACAGCCGGGGTAAATAATTTTATTGAAGCGTTTCGTGAAACATCGGACCATATTACATTCACTTCTTCAGGAGTAATACGTAATAAGTGTGTTTCAGACACTACTGCAGACAAATAGACCATAAGGCCTGCCAGGCAACTGGTATTGCTTAAAAGGAAATAAATATGGCAGCCTTCATATACTTCTCGCTTCAGGTTCCCTTTAAGGGAAATTTAAAGTAAAACAAAAATGTTCCCAGTTTAACTTAGAACAATGTAACAGGGATACAGAGGCGCCAGAAGAATAACAATGTCTAAAAAGTTAAAATCTTGATGAGGCAGTGATGGACTTACCTCCACCAAACAGACACAAGATATGCCAACAAAGTTTAGCAGAACAAATGTATTTACATACTCCAGGGGAAAATGCAACGCGTTTTGCTGGGTTGACCCCGCTTCATCAGGCAATAGGTAAAAGTAGGTACAGTGCAGGTCTGTAGCTGGGCCAAGCGCCTCTGGGGCTTCTTCTAGTCACCTGTAGTCCTTCTGGGTCCCTCTCCGTCATTCTCTGACCCTTCAGCATTTGTACCCCTCTAAAATCTGCATGCGCAGCCTCGGGCCACGCGCCTCCTCGTTCACGTTCTGCACCTGTGCAAATTGTAACTGCGCACGCGCCATTCACTCTCGCCTATGGGAGCGTGACTGAGGAGGCGGCACATGCACATTAGCCGGGGACTGCTGCAGTCAGCCAGCTTTCAGAGGAGCACAGCCACTGAAGGTGGGAATCGACAGGGAGGGACCAGAAGACTACAGAGGGTTAGAAGACGCCAGAGGTAAGTTCACTACCTGGCGACCGCTCCACGCCAATTGGCGTGAACTCGGCGGCAGCCCCAGGACCGCTACACGCCAATTGGCGTGAATGGCCTTCTATGGGGCTAGCAGGAGGATAAACAGTTGGGGAGCGATCAGACCCCACCAACAGAGGGGTGAGGGGAATCACTTGTGTGCTGAGTTGTGCGGCCCTGCAGCAAGCCCTTAAAGCTGCAGTGGCCCAATTGAAGAGAAATGGCCTGGTCTTTAGAGGGGTTTAACACCACGGTCCTCAAGTGGTTAAAATGGGCACATTTGTTTTAATTAGAGCAAACCTGAAGTGAAAAAAACAAACCTTAATTTCCATTATTTATTTATTTATTTTTTAAATAACATTGCATCATACTGTCACAGTTGCCATTTTAAAACTACACACTGTCTTTTAAGCTACAAACAATGCAAAAATAATGATCCTTTGAACTTTCCTGCAGTAAAACCTTACCTCATGCTGCCTCTCACTGTTTCTTGGCGGTTTAAGTGATTCAGAAAACAGGACTGTATTCCACCAGGTTGGTGGACTAGCTCAGAGAAGCTCTTTTGCATAGATAACTGAAGTTTCTTAACTCTCCCTGTACTGGAAAACAATATGAGACTTTTCTTTTAGTGCCACTAATGTTCTATTTCTTAGCTGTACTACACATACAATTCATTATATCATACATTTATTTTCACTTCAGGTTTGCTTTAAGTTACCCTTTAACACAGTTTATTGCACACACCCCTAAATGTGTCATGTAGCGTTTGGCTGATGTAGTAAACACAGACAGCGTTGCGAGGCGAGGGTCTCACCGGTCGCCCCAGGGGTGGTGGTAAAGGGTACACAACCTGCCATAAGCCATATCCGTATGTTTGTCGCTTACCGTGCAGCACCGCGCCGTCCCGCGCACTCCTGGCATCTCCGCGCACTCCTCTCAGCTGCTGCCTTGAGCCGGCGCCGGGGTCACTCTCAGCTCCAGGAAAGGAGATTACAGCAGATTTAGGAGGCAGCAATCTCTCTCTCTCTCTCTCTCTCTAGTTCGCTCTGCCATAACCCCATTAGTGACGCTCGAATGGCAGCCAGAAAGAAAAGGCCGACACTTGGATCCCGTAGACAAAGGGTGGCCTGTCCCCTCAAGCACAAGAGGCCCTGCAAGCCCCCGCCAAAGATGTGACCCAGAAACAGTCTGCGTTACAGTACAGCCAGGCCAAACGTCTCAGCACAGCTCGCATTTATATATAAACATGTGACAGAGATCAGTTACACGGGAATTATTTCATCAGAGCGGCTTCATGCTTTGTCTTCCTGCTATGGCTAATTTATGATTCCAACAAAACATTTGTAAAGCGCTTTTCTCCCGTAGGAGATTGTCTCAGTTCAGAACATCGTTTCAGTGTGCGATGCGTTAAAGAGGAAAATGTTGCGTGAATAAATGGCTGAACGGGTGGCTTTTCCCATTACGGACCAGAGCAATTTTCACCTTTCAGCGCTCCTCTCTTTCATTCGCTAATAACTTTATATCTACCTATCACACCTAAATGATCCATATCTTGTTGGGGTTTTTTTTTCCCCCAACAATTAGGCTTTCTTTGGATGGTACTTTTTGCAAATAATTATTTTAATCTATGTGCATTTTAATGAGATCAATAAGAACAAAGGGAAAAAAATCATGTCGCAGGTTTCAGCCTTTATAGTTTTAAAATAAAATGTGCTACTGTGAATAAAACCTACACATTTTATTTACCCATTTGTCACAGCTATTACAACATTTAAATTATGTCCCTAGTACAATGTATGGCGACAATATTTTATTTGGAAATACAGGTGTATTATTTTTCTGTTTTGTTGTTCATTTACACTATATCACTAATTGCAAACCCTTATTTGATAGAATAACAGTAATAAACCCTCATTACATACATATTAAAAAGTTGAGTCCCTAAAGCCTGGTTCACATTAGCGTTCGCTGTCCGGATCCGCCTGATTGGATCCGGACCGTATACTGTACAAATGGAACGTACGTTCCGCATAGCAATGCAAAGTCTATGCGGACGTTCACATGCGTACGTTCCGTACAGAACGGAGTCGGATCGGATCCGGACTCTTTTCCAACATGCGCTATTTTTCGGGTCCGGTCATCCGGCCCACGCACTCGGGCCGGATCCTGACCCGAACATGCAGCCATGCTGTGCAATGAGAAACGGATGTGTCTCATCACACTGGCAATACGACCGGATGCTTCCAGTACCGGTCCTATGCCACTTGGGGGGCTCGGACTACACGCCGGTATCCCCCATGCTTGCGGTGCCTTTCTGGTACTGCAATGTATCTAGTTCCGGCTACTTTATTGTAGCCGGAACTGATACATTCCGGATCCGCAACTGGTGGCAACTTGTGGCCACCGCAGAGACCCGTACACCATCAGCAGTTGGCTGATGGTGTAATGGTTAAGGGCTCTGCCTCTAACACAGGAGACCAGGGTTCGAATCTCGGCTCTGCCTGTTCAGTAAGCCAGCACTAATTCAGTAGGAGACCTTTGGCAAGTCTCCCTTACACTGCTACTGCCAATAGAGCGCGCCCTAGTGGCTGCTGCTCTGCTCTGGCGCTTTGAGTCCGCAAGGAGAAAAGCGCAATATAAATGTTATTTGTCTTGTCTCTTTGCGCCCCCCGGACCCCCGCGGACTCGAACCGCAAGTGTGAACGGGGCCTTAGAAACACCTAATATGCTGCATGCTTGTTCAGGGTCTAAAGCTAAAAGTATTAGAGGCAGAGGATTAGTAGGATAGCCAGGCAATCTGCATTGTTTGAAAGGAAATAAATATGGCAGTCACCATATCCATCTCACTTCAGTTGTCCTTTAATTCAATGTATGTAGGTGTATTTTTACTATTTGACCACTAGATGTCCATCCACTTTATTCTTGTGTACTGTGAACATCGCACAGTAAGTATTTATTTATTTATTGTATTTATAAAGCGCCAACATATTACGCAGCGCTGGACAATAAATAGGGATACATACAATATTTAGGGGTGACATACAGCAAAATGACAATACCTGAATACAAGAAAGGCCAAATCATGCAGCACAGTAGGAGTACAAGGTAATGCTTAGTCAGTCACTGGAGGGGAGCATGGAGATTAAGCAAGTTAGGTTCACTCAGATGCATAGCATGGGTTCACAGTAATGGAGGTGCATGATCAGGTAGGACACAAAAGGAGGACCCTGCCCAAAGGCTTACAATCTAGAGGGAGAGGTAAGGACACGGAAGGTAGGGGACCAGCGTTCAGCTGTGGGTTTAGAGCACTTGTGAGGGGTAGTAGGCCAGAGTGAAAAGGTGAGTTTTGAGGGCTTTCTTGAAGATGTTGAAGGAGGGGGCTGCCCTAATGGGTGGAGGTAGGGTGTTCCATAGTGTTGGAGCAGCTCTTGAGAAGTCCTGGAGGCGTGCATGGGACTGGGTGATGCGGGGGGCGGTTAGGCGAAGTTCATTGGAGGAGCGGAGTGAGCGGCTCGGTGTGTACCTCTGAGTAAGATCGGAAATGTAGGTTGGACAGGTTTTGTGGACAGATTTGTAGGTCAAACACAGTATCTTGAATCTGATTCTGGACTGGATAGGAAGCCAGTGGAGGGATTCAAGGAGGGGATCCGCCGTGGTGGAGCAATGGGAGCAGTGGATAATTCTGGCTGCCGCATTCATGATGGATTGCAGTGGGGCTGTTCTGGTCATAGGGAGACCAGGCAGCAGGGCATTGCAGTAGTAAAGGTGGGAAATTATGAGGGTAAGGATGAGGAGTGTGGTGGTAGCAGAGGTCAGGAAAGGGAGAATCTTACAGATGTTACGAAGGTGGAAGTTGCAGGACTTTGTGAGGTTTTGGATGTGGAGGGTGAAGGAGAGTGCAGAGTCCAGGGTGGCACCCAGACAATGGGCTTGAGAGGTAGGGCGAATAGTAGTGTGGTTAACAGTGACATGCACATCAGGTTTATGGATGTCCGGGGTGGGAAGCTCATAAATTCCGGTTTGTCTAGGTTTAGTTTCAGGAACCTAGCGGACATCCAGGAGGAGATGGCTGACAGACAGGAGGAGACCTTGTCCATGGTAGTGGTGGATATGTCAGGGGTGTGGAGGTAGATCTGGGTGTCATCTGCATACAGATGATAGTTAAAACCCATGGAGGAGATAACCTTGCCAATGGAGGATGTGTATAGGGTGAACAGTAGGGGTCCAAGGACTGAACCTTGGGGGACTCCCACCGAGAGGTGGTTGGGGGTGGAGGAGGACTCATTGAAGGTGGTCGTGAAGGAGCGGTTGAAGAGGTAGGATGAAAGCCAGGACAGGGCAAGTTCGTGAATGCCCATGGACTGGAGGAGTAGGGGATGATCTACTGTGTCATACGCTGCTGAAA
The DNA here is from genome assembly GCF_040937935.1 of Hyperolius riggenbachi. NCBI lineage: Eukaryota > Metazoa > Chordata > Amphibia > Anura > Hyperoliidae > Hyperolius > Hyperolius riggenbachi. Next base: position 29,633,300 of record NC_090654.1, read on the forward strand.
GGTCAAGGAGGAGGAGAATGGAGTATTTACCTTCAGCTTTAGCTAAAGCAAGGTCATTGACCACTTTGGTGAGAGCAGTTTCGGTTGAGTGGGCAGGCCGAAATCCAGATTGCAGTGGGTCTAGCAGTGAGTTATCAGGTACACATCCAATTTTTATTGGCCAATGACTGCCCAATTTTTAAGTAGTGTGTGTGTGGTTTTTACTTTCACTTTGTTAATGACCACCGGCATCTTACTGATCCTGGTGATCAGGCACTTTGACCAGCTTTGGGAACACCTGTTCCCATTCACCGAACAGTGTAGTAAGGGTGGCGATGAGAACGCTTGTGTGCACGCTGCGGCAATCATGGCAGAGTACGTATATCTAAGCCCCTAAAACTAAGATGAATTCTCGGGGGCATAGATATACTATACCAAACCCAGGAACTGGTTTAACTCCTCCACTGTTTCAGCTGTCTTGATTGGGTGTGGCAAGAGTAGATGCTGCATGATAGAAGGCTCTGGCTCCAAAGATTTTAAGCTGGACTCTTAAGGTGGCCATACACTGGTCGATGTGCCATTAGATCGACCAGCTGACAGATCCCTATCTGATCGAATCTGATCAGATAGGGATCGTATGGCTGCCTTTACTGCAAACAGATTGTGAATCGATTTCAGCCTGAAACCGATCACAATCTGTTCAGCTGCTCCTGCCGCCTGTCCCCCCCCCGTATACATTACCTGAGGCTGGCTCCCGGGCGTCTTCTCCGCACTGCACCGCACCGCTGTTCTTGCTCCATCCCGGCGCTTCCTGTGTTACTCCGTGACCAGGAAGTTCAAATAGAGCGCCCTCTATTTCAACTTCCTGGTCACCGGAGTGACACAGGAAGTATAAGCGTACACTGGGACATGCGGAAATGCGGTGCAGCGAGGAGAAGAGGACCCAGGAGCCAGCTTCAGGTAATGTATACATGCTCGGATCGGGCCCGAATCGTACGCCGCAAGCGACGCGCTCCTACCGCCGGGCGATCGAGGGTAATTTCCCGCACGGCGCGATCGACGGTCCGATCCGATTTCGGGAGGGAATCGGATCGGCGGGTGCGTTTAGCGCAAGCGATTGGCAGCAGATCCGATCCCAGGATCGGATCTGCTGTCGAAACGGCCGTGAATCGAGCCAGTGTATGGCCTGCTTTAAGGTGGTCAAGTTATTGGATCCCTTTGATCTGAGGTTGTGGGAGGTGTGACACAGTTGCAACAAATCCTTCAGGGTATGCAGGGCTTAGGTCGTGTAGGGATTTGAATGTTAGCATGCCAATTTTGAAGAGGATTCACCATTTTTTGGGTGGCTAGCAGGGTGAGAAAACGGTTGGTGTTTTGAGACATTGGTGGGGTTGATAACGGTTGGGGTTTTGAGACATTGGTGGGGTTGATAACGGTTGGGGTTTTGAGACATTGGTGGGGTTGATAACAGTTGGGGTTTTGAGACATTGGTGGGGTTGATAACAGTTGGGGTTTTGAGACATTGGTGGGGTTGATAACAGTTGGGGTTTTGAGACATTGGTGAGGTTGATATATGTACATGCAGGCAGCCAAAGTTATCAAATACATATCTAGGTTCTTCTTCACAAGGTAGCCAGACGCAGGTCAATAACAGCCCGATTAGGCAAATGGTCCATCTCTGACCGGAGACTGGAGGGAAGGCATAGGGGTGTAGGCTACATACTACATGGAAGTGGTAAAATTGACCGAGCATTAGCCAATCAAAATTGGATGCGTGTACAAGGATTAAGACTCTAACCTGTGTACAGTTGCCCTGGAATGCTGTTTATCTCACACATCGATAAATGAGGAAGGAACACATGGTCACCCTAACAACCGTCTACCATAGAATGTGTGTACTCTGCTTTTAGTTTTCTATAATCCATTAGTCAGTTTCTGCAAAATGTTCCTACTGCCTGTTTTAGGGGTTGCAACCTCCCGTGTCATTCTGTGCTGTGTGTTCGTTATTCCTGAGGCTGGTTTCACACTATAAACTGACATTAGCAATGCAGTGCGTTGCGCACGCCGCACAACATCACCAAAACCAGGCCTTCAGGGAACACCGCGTTTGTACACGGTGTTCCCTGTCTGGCCACCAGCCAAGCAGGAAGTGACGCATGCTTGCGATCACTTCCTGCTTCAGGTATGTTAACCACTTGACGACCAGGGGATTTCTGTCTGATCTGTGCTGCGTGAGCTCTCCAGCCCGCAGCACAGATCAGCATTATGCCAGGGCGATCAGACCTACCCCCTTTTTTTCCCACTAGGGGGATGTCCTGCTGGGGGGGGTCTGATCACCACCGGCTTGCTGCGCTTTGCGGGGGGGCTCTTCAAAGCCCCCCTCCGCAGCATTTTCGGCGCTCTCTCCCTCCCTCTCCCTTCCCCTCTGAGCGGCGCAGGACGGATATCCGTCCTGCGCATTGTAGGATAGGCTTCAGCCTATCATATGCCGGCGATCCCCGGCCAATCAGAGGCCGGGGATCGCCGATCTGCCTTACGGCGCTGCTGTGCAGCAGCGCCGTATGATGTAAACAGCGGGGATTTCTTCCCCGCGTGTTTACATTTTGCCGGAAAGCCGCGATCGGCGGCTCTCCGGCTGTTCACGGAGACACCCTCCGTGAACGGACATGGAAAGGCAGCTCGAACGAGCGGCCGTTTCCATAGAAACCCGCAGACGACCAGTTTACGCCAATCAGCGTTAGCTGGTCGTCAAGAGGTTAAAATACGCTTCTGCAACATCAACTGTTTACAAAACTTTTGCATCGCCATAGAATAGACTTTCTGTTGAACCACTCCACCAGTAAGTAGTTATTTCCCCTTATGGACCAGAGCAATTTTCACGTTTCAGCGCTCCTCCCTTTCATTCGCCAATTTTATAACTTTATCACAACAAAATGATCTATATCTTGTTTTGTTTTTTTTTCGCCACCAGTTAGGCTTTCTTTGGGCAGTAAATTTTGCCAAGAATTATTTTATTCGAAATGCATTTTAACAGGAATAAGAAGAAACAAAATTGAAAAAATGAATTTCTTCTCAGTTTCTGGCCATTATAGTTTTAAAATACAAATGTGCTACTGTGGATAAAACCTACACATTTATTTGCCCATTTGCCCCGGTTATTACAACGTTTAAAATATGACCTTAGTACCACGATTAGTTACAACAACATAGGAGTAAAGTAATATATGTCACATTTTACTCTGAAATAAACAGACTTTGCATTTGTATGTGTTTACAAGTATTTAAAATTGTATAATTTTCATGACAGTGGTCCTTTAAACACACCATTTAGTTGCCGAATGGGAGCATTCATAACAACAAGTGTGTCAACAGTTGACACATGATGTAGTTACCTCCCGGTAAAAATGCTGCATGTAGCGCCCAGGGCAGGCCAGAGTCATGAGACAAAGGCTGGAAGGATTTGTCTGAGAACTGTCCACACAGGAGCAGCTTGCGAGCAACTAAGGATTAAAGCATTCCAGCCAACTAGCCAAGTACATCTGTAGGTAACTTTTCTTCAATAGTAGCACCATCATTTGGACCATCTGCTCTGCTTAAAAGCCTCTGGTTACTATTTAGCATTTGGTTATTATCATTGCTAACTAGTTAGCCTTAATTTTATCACCAGAGTTAGGGAAAAAATATCTAAAGCTCGCCATACAAACATTGATTTTGATCACCCAAATTGACCCCACCAGCCAGCCATCATGCCCTCCAAAAGTTTTGAGCTGGAGCCACCACTGGCCAATCAGATACAAGAGAAAAAAATATTTTTTAGCACTGACCATAAGCACCATATTAGAAAATACATCCGAGGACATAAAAAAAAAAATCCACTTACCTGGGGCTTCCTCCAGCCCCTGCCAGCCGTCCTGTGCCCACGCCGCAGATCCGCTTCAGGCTGGTGGTCCGGGGTCCGCTCTTGCACAAGATGCCGACTGCGCAAGCGGCTCTAAGAGTCGCGCTGACGTCATCCGGACTGTACTGCGCAGGAGCAGTAGTTCTGTGCCTGCACAGATCAGCCCGGATGACGTCAGTGCGACTCAATGAGCCGTGCAGTGGAACACAAGATGTAGGAAGATGCCGACCTGGCGAGGTCGGCCTCTGCACAGGAGGGGACCGGGAGCCAACGGAGCTGCGGCAAGGGCACAGGGTGGTTGCCAGGGGCTGGAGGAAACCCGAGGTAAGTGGATTTCTTTTTTTTCCCCTTGGACCTTCCCTTTCAAGAAAAAAAAAATGCATATTCCTTCGGTGATTTTCCTAGCAATGCAAAGACGAGGCAAACAACAAGTTGGGTTCATTGGTCTTTATTCAGAAGCTTATTGCGCAGAAATGTGCTTGTCACTATTACAAATTATATAGAGAAAGCAAAGCAAAGACAAAAATATACAATCATTGCGGTAAGGGTGGGCGGGACCGGAGCAGGCGGGTCTCCCGAGTATGAGACACACATATAAGGCACTTGAAGTCTATGACATTAAAGGCGACCATTACATATTTCAAAACATATCTCTGAGCACCCAGCTTATCACTCTGTTAGGATGCCGTGTCCTGAGGCTGGTGCTACCATTAAGGCATAGAGGGCAATTGCTCCACAGCCACCCCAATTCCCCCCCCCCCCCCCCCCCCCTCAGACTTGTACTCCCCGGGGCCTCTGCTCCATTTTTGTCAGGTTTGCTACTCACCTGTCCCAGCACGCTGCTCCCTCCGTGCTCCCCATCATCTCCCCGCTTGCTGTCTCTTCTCCATGACCCATTGCATGTCATAATGCTTAACATGCGCCAGGTCACTGAGAAGAGGCAGGTAGCAGGATGAAGACCGAGAAAATGGATGAAGCAGCGCATCCGGAGAGGTGAGTTACAGTGCTGCCACAAATCGTGCGAGGGCTCCAGAGAGCGTGGCTCAAGGGCCCTAGGGGTAGATTTTGCTGGAGGGGGCAGGTTACCTTTGCCTTGGGGCCCCTGCACCATTTTTGGCAGGATTGCTACTCACCTGTCCCAGTGCGCTGCTCCTTCCGTGCTCACTGTCTTCATCTCCCCACTTGCTGTCTCTTCTCCACGACCCGTCACTATGCAAAACATGCACCAGGTCAGGTCACTGAGAAGAGGCAAGCAGCGGGAGGAAGACAGAAAGCACAGATGAAACAGTGTGCTGGGACAGGTGAGTTACGGTGCTACCACAAATAAAACAAGGGCTCCGGACAACATGGCTCAGGGGCCCTGGGGGTGAATTTGCTGAGGGTGGGGCCCAGGTTGCCTTTGCCCCGTGGCACCACTGGAGATTGAACCGGCTATGGCCCTGAAAAGGAATAAGGCACAGAGTGTGTATCCTACGCCACAAGCAAACTAATAGGCTAAACATTTCGGGAGCCCACAAAATAAGACGTTCAAATTTCTACGCATTCTAAGGCACTTCGACATAACTTCCTGCAAGCATAATCACGTTACACTATTAAGAGCACAATTAAGTTTTCAGATTGTAAAATGTTACCAGCGTTTGGTACAAAGATTATTTTTGTATGCTGCCCCAAAAAAATGTTTTTTTTTGTGCAGTGGATGACAAACATCGTGATTTTTTTTTTTTTTAATAATACAACCGACAAAATGGGCCAGGCTCCTTTCCCAAACATCTTTGCTGCTCACCTTTTCTGACAATACCTAACCCTCTTCAAAACCCTTTGGTTCGCTCCTCTGATTAAGGAAAATAAAAAAATTCTACAACAACCTCTTATACAGATGCATCCAAGATTAAATTGTAAATATATATATATTTTTATATATAGATAAGTAATATTTTGTATATCAATGATACTATGCTTTGGGACGTGTGCTTTATAACTTGAATTTCAATCAAGCTTGGTTTTAACTTTCAGAAGCAGAAAAGAAGCCTTAGCAAACTGAGCCAAATCTCCAGATTTTTGGGGAGACTTTTTGGAATTTTTTTTTTTTTTTTCTTTAGGAGGCTTTTTGGATTTTTGGGAGACCTTTGATATGATAAAATACTAATGCTTTAAAGGGACACTTAAGTCAAACAAAAAAATAATGAGTTTTAGTCACCTGGGGCTTCCAATAGCCCCCTGCAGCTGTCCGGTGCCCTCGCCGTCTCCCTCCAATCCTCCTGGCCCCGCCGGCAGCCACTTCCTGTTTCGGTGACAGGAGCTGACAGGCTGGGGATGCGAGTGATTCTTCACGTTCCCAGACACATTAGCACCCTCTATGCTGCTATATGGTATATGATATATGCTATAGCAGCATAGATGGCGCTATTGTGGCCAGGAACGCGAAGAATCACTCGCGTCCCCAGCCTGTCAGCTCCTGTCACCGAAACAGGAAGTGGCTGCTGGCGGGGCCAGGAGGATCGGAGAGAGACGGCGAGGGCACCGGACAGCTGCAGGGGGCTATTGGAAGCCTCAGGTAAGTAAAACTCATTATTTTTTTGTTTGACTTAAGTGTCCCTTTAACATCTTTATGCTCCAGGTGAAAAAAAAATAGAATTTTTTTTAGAACACAAACACTTGAGAGCATTTCTCTGCAAAACAGAGTTTTTTTGCAGTTCTTGGCGTTTTACAATACTTTTTTCCTCTCATCTCCAAAATGTTTACAATAGAACAAGCCCTGTTTTCCAAAAACAGTGAATCTTTGTGCCAGACTTTGGTACATACAATATATATATATATATATATAGATACACAGAGAAAGACAGCTTTGCAATCTATATTATATGAATTATAAGCCACAATAAAAAAATATGAAGTTATAAGCGTTTAGGCGCAAGCAGCTTGGCGGCGGGGGTCATTATACAGTCATGATCCTCTTTTTTGTAGTATAGCCAATGAATCCAAAGGCAGTGGCCCCTCTGCACCAAGTTAGGGCCCCTTTATAAGAAACTAGTGTTATAATAAAAAATACGCTCAAAACGCCCCACTATTTTTTTTTCAACACTTGAGTAACGTTATCAAAAAAATATTTATTTCTGTACCCGATTTTTGGTAGAGTGCAATCATCTTTTTAACATTTATTTTAAATGTGGATGAGCCCGTGATAACAAATATGCAACAGTCACGACATGAACACCAAAAAGTTTCATCGTAACCTTTAGAAATACAATGGCGACACACGAGAGTATTATTCAACTAAGCTCCCTTTAACGTTTAGCGCCATTTCAAGTAACACAGTAGTGTTCTACAGATATACAGATCCTAGTCATCAGATCACACGTTGGCTATACTATTGAGTGTAATATTTGGAGGCGCTGCCATTTTGTTTGGTAGAAAAATGTTTTGAAATCCAATTTCCTTACATTACCAACACAATTGCATAGAAACATTTGGTATAATGCACTTTACATTAAACTACCTAAAGGTTGAGGGGAAGGCAGTAAACAAAAGGCAGCCCCAACGGCTCTCTCTTCCGGGCCCAATGAGCTGCAACTAGCAGGAGGAGGAGGAGCTTAAAGGGATACTGTAGGGAGGTCGGGGGAAAATGAGTTGAACTTACCCAGGGCTTCTAACGGTCCCCCGCAGACATCCTGTGCCCGCGCAGCCACTCACCAATGTTCTGGCTCCGCCTCCGGTTCACTTCTGGAATTTCCGACTTTAAAGTCTGAAAACCACTGTGCCTGCATTGCTGTGTCCTTGTTCCCACTGATGTCACCAGGAACGTACTGCGCAGACACAGACCATACTGGGCCTGCGCAGTACGCTCCTGGTGACATCAGCGGGAGTGAGGACACGGCAACGCAGGCGCAGTGGTTTTCAGACTTTAAAGTCAGAAATTCCAGAAGTGAACCAGAGGCGGGGCCGGAGCATCGGTGAGTGGCTGCGCAGGCACAGGACGTCTGCGGGGGACCATTAGAAGCCCCGGGTAAATTCAACTAATTTTCCCCCGACCCCCCTACAGTATCCCTTTAAGCTGGCTGGGGTGCCCCAACCCTAGGGGCCAGAACTACCTATAGACCTGATATAGATTTATACCTTTGGTTTCATTCAAAATAATCATAAACATCAGCTGCTTTTAGAATACAGGTTAATAAAAAAAAAAAACAACAAAACAAAATAAGCGTTCTTTTTTTTTTTTTCTTTTCCTTCTCTATAAAATACCTGATGTAAAAAAAAAAGTTTAAAAAAAAAAAAAAACAAACCCACAGGAAAAAATATAGCTATTTATTCTATGTATATAGCTTGGGCACTTGGTAGTGTTGCTGGAGAGGATGAGGTTACATGATGGCACAGTTTTGGGGGGCCACCTGGAAAACAAGACGACAATAAATAAATAAATAAAATGCATCTCTACATATAATATAATTTGTCAAAATGTAATAGTAGTATTTTTTCTCTTACTGGAAACATATAAAATATTTCAAATGCTTATGTATTTTGATGCTCCAGTGACTGTAGTTTAACCACTTGTGGATAGTAGGCTTACACCCCAAATACCCCCCCCCTCCCCCACCCCTAGTGACCAGGCTATTTTTTTCAATTTAGGCCACTGCAGCTGTAAGGCTTCGCTGCAGGGATGTACAACTCAGCACACAATCGATCCCCCGCCCCCTTTTCTGCCCACCAACACAGCTCTCTGGTGGTGGGCTCATATGCTTCCGGAATGTTTATTTTTTTTATAAATATTTAATTGTTTTTTTTTTTAATATAGCTATTTTTTTATTTTTGTCACCAGCCCCCCCCTCTGATAGCCAATCAACGCGATCGGCTGTCATAGGCATCAGCCTGAGAGCCGATCGCTCTCCTGCCTCCCAGGGGGACAGCGGGTCACATGGCTGTCCCCAGTACAGCGCTGCCGTAGATCGCAGCGCTGTACAGAGTAAATAGACGGCGCCGTCTAACAGTCTCCTAGCGGCAATCGCCGCAGGGAGACTGATGGCGGAGTGGAGCTCCATCATTCAAGTGGAGATGCGCACGAATTAGCACGCGTGCTCTCCTGCAAAACCCCGCCCCAGGACTTCACGCCAATTGGCGTTTGACAGTCCTGGGGCTGTCGCAGCATTCACACCCATCGCGTGATGCGGCCGTTAGGTAGTTAAGCAGTAGAAGGATTTGGTAAGAAAAGTGTTTCACTTCCCCAAGTCACTAAACGGCTCTCTGGTGCCGAAGCTAAGCGGCGATTTATTTGTAATTGTTTATCTGTTGACGTGGCGGCTGACCGAGATGGTCAATGAAATGCAAATAATTGTAAGTTAATGCACATTTTATGCAAACTGATGCATTTCAGAAAAGAATGGGCACTGACTAAATAATTTACAAATTAATATTATAAAAGAAATGTTATTAAGTTCATTTTCATTGCAGTTCCTCTTTATAAATAAAAAGTCTATCAAATTTGTGGATAAGTAAGGCCATATAAGAGTAATATTATAGTTTATCAACCAACATTAGGGTATGGCAATAGTTACAATATGACAATTACTTAAATAGCTTGCCAGGTGGGGGCTTCAAACACACGTCAAATTTTTATTTGTAAAATTTATTTTTCATAATAATCTAAACGCTCGTGCTAATTATTTTTCATACTGAAGGGGGCTGACAATCTATGGACAAAACAATTCCTACAACAGAAAGTATGAAATGACAGTAACTACCACAAAGGGAGAAATTTCCCAATGCGCTGCAATCCACTAGCTGCGGAATTATAAAGCAGACTGGTTGCCAGCTGTGGCTTATAAGGAGAGCGGTTGACGGTTGTGTCCAATAGGCAGTGGTCGGCGGCTGTGGCCTATAAAGGCAGTGGTCGGCGGCTGTGGCCTATAAAGGCAGTGGTCGGCGGCTGTGGCCTATAAAGGCAGTGGTCGGCGGTTGTGGCCTATAAAGGCAGTGGTCGGCGGTTGTGGCCTATAAAGGCAGTGGTCGGCGGTTGTGGCCTATAAAGGCAGTGGTCGGCGGCTGTGGCCTATAAAGGCAGTGGTCGGCGGCTGTGGCCTATAAAGGCAGTGGTTGACAGTTGTGGCTTACAAGGAGAGTAGTGAGTGGCTGTGGCTTATAAGGAGAGTGGTGGGCGGCTGTGGCCTATAAGGAGATTGGTGGGCGGCTGTGGCCTATAAGGAGAATGGTTGGCGGTTGTGGCCTATAAGGAGAATGGTTGGCGGTTGTGGCCTATAAGGAGAATGGTTGGCGGTTGTGGCCTATAAGGAGAGTGGTGGGCGGCTGTGGCTTATAAAGAAAGTGGTGGGCGGCTGTGGCTTATAAGGAGATTGGTGGGCGGCTGTGGCCTATAAGGCGAATGGTTGGCGGTTGTGGCCTATAAGGAGAGCGGTTGGCGGTTGTGGCTTATAAAGAAAGTGGTGGGCAGCTGTGGCTTATAAGGAGAGTGGTAGGCAGCTGTGGCTTATAAGGAGAGTGGTGAGCGGCTGTGGTTTATAAGGAGAGTGGTCAGCGGCTGTGGCCTATAAAGGCAGTGGTTGGCGGTTGTGGCTTATAAGGAAAGCGGTTGGTGGCTGTGGCTTATAAGGAGAGTAGTTGGCGGTTGTGGCTTATAAAGAAAGTGGTGGGCGGCTGTGGCTTATAAGGAGAGTAGTTGGCGGTTGTGGCTTATAAAGAAAGTGGTGGGCAGCTGTGGCTTATAAGGAGAGTGGTGGGTGGCTGTGGCTTATAAGAAGAGTGTTTGGCGGTTGTGGCTTATAAGGAGAGTAGTGGGCAGCTGTGGCCTATAAGGAGAGTAGTGGGCAGCTGTGGCCTATAAGGAGAGTGGTGGGCAGCTGTGGCCTATAAGGAGAGTGGTGGGCAGCTGTGGCCTATAAGGAGAGTGGTGGGCAGCTGTGGCTTATAAGGAGAGTAGTGGGCAGCTGTGGCCTATAAGGAGAGTGGTGGGCAGCTGTGGCCTATAAGGAGAGTGGTGGGCAGCTGTGGCCTATAAGGAGAGTGGTGGGCAGCTGTGGCCTATAAGGAGAGTGGTGGGCAGCTGTGGCCTATAAGGAGAGTGGTGGGCAGCTGTGGCTTATAAAGAAAGTGGTGGGCAGCTGTGGCTTATAAAGAAAGTGGTGGGCAGCTGTGGCTTATAAAGAAAGTGGTGGGCAGCTGTGGCTTATAAGGAGAGTGGTGGGTGGCTGTGGCTTATAAGAAGAGTGGTTGGCGGTTGTGGCTTATAAGGAGAGTAGTGGGCAGCTGTGGCCTATAAGGAGAGTGGTGGGCAGCTGTGGCCTATAAGGAGAGTGGTGGGCAGCTGTGGCCTATAAGGAGAGTGGTGGGCAGCTGTGGCCTATAAGGAGAGTAGTGGGCAGCTGTGGCTTATAAAGAAAGTGGTGGGCAGCTGTGGCTTATAAGGAGAGCAGTTGGCGGTTGTGGCTTATAAGTAGAGTAGTTGTGGGCTGTGGCTTATAAGGACAGTAGTTGTGGGCTGTGGCTTATAAGGACAGTAGTTGGGGGCTGTGGCTTATAAGTAGAGTGGTCAGTGGCTGTATGTGAGCAGTGGATTGGGCCTCACCTTAGCACGTTGGTTGTCCCCCATGATATAGGAGCGTGGTGTCAAGCTCTCTCCCAGGCCGCTGCTGCCTGCCCCTCCGCTGCTGCGGTAAGTGCGGGTTACGGTAGTATAGGAGCTGGAGGAGGAGGAAGCAGCTCCGGGAGTACCACCAAGGCCAGATTCATTCAGGGATTTTTCCTGCCCACAGAGCTTGCAAGTGATGAGGCGAGAGCGCAGATTGTACTCGCTGGGATCTCCGGAAGAATTCTGACCATCCTGCAGGGGTTAGAAAGGAAAAAAAGTTTAGTACAGTGCAGTGGGAGGAGCTACATACCAATATTAGTGGCATCCTTTTAGCCATATACAGTGCAAGAGAGCAAAGACATTATTGTTGTGGTTCATAGTCACTAAATACATTTTTAGATTGAAACTTTTCAGAATCCCTGAAGAAGAGACCTGGGTGTTCTCAAAAGTTTTCTTCTAAAAGTCTCAGTAGTCGGACCACAAAACCTAAGCAACAATTATTTTCCTCTCCTCCATACACAGGTAGTCTTGAACTTACGAACACCTGAGCCAATATAATGGCTGCACCCCCTCTCCCCCCCCAAAAAAAGTGAAATTTGATTCTGTGGAAACAAAAACAAACAAAAAAAGGTACCCAAAGATTCAAAGAAAGGAGTTTCTAAAATACATTAGAGAGCAATATAAAACCTTGGCAGATGAGCTTTTTGTCCCTAGGCTTTTACAAAGGACTAGAGGACATGATCTGCGCATGGAGGAAAAACAGTTTTAACCATTTAGGAAAGGATTCTTTACAGTAAGAGTGATTAAAATGTGGAATGCATTGCCACAGGAAGTAGTTATGGCAAATTCTAAATCTGCGTTTAAGGGGGGCCTAGATGCTTTCCTTGCGTTGAAAGACAGCCACTAATCACTAGGTAATGACCAGTGGTGTTGATCCATGGATTTTATCTGATTGCTATCTAGTCGGGATTTTTTTCCCCTTTTGGGGCTAATTAGACCATGCTTTGTAAGGGTTTTTTCTTGCCTTCCTCTGGATCAACAGGGATATGTGAGGGAGCAGGCTGGTGTTATTTTCTGGATGAACTCGATGGGCGTATGTCTATTTCAACCCAAATAACTATGCAACTATGTAACCTTGTAGTTTTTGACAAACTTGATTTTAAAAATGTCAAAAAAATATCTTTTTTTTTAAAAAAGGACCACTATAGCGAAAAAAGTAGGCAGTTAAAATCTGACAGAACCGACAGGGGGATTCTCAGGGATGTTTTTGTTTTCAATAGCATTTCCTGAACAGCAGTTTAGCTGCCAAAATAGTAAGATACCAGCCAGCCTCCCTACTCACTTGCACACTATTTTGTCAGACTTGACTTTAACTGCTGTTAAAGTGAACCTCCAGACTAAAAATCTACTTAGCAGCACTGAAAAGGCTTTTCACAGCATCAGAACTTTGGTTTTTTTTACCCAAACCTTATTTTTAGCTACACAGAAGAAAACTGCCCGAGCAATTTTCCCCTGATGCTGTGCAAAGCATGATGGGATTTCTGATGTTGTTGCTCTCCTTGTGCTGTTTTGGCGCACTTTTTTATTTTAATTTTGCATCTGAAATTTAAAGCGGAATATAACCCTGCATTTTAACTTTGCTCTAAAACATTATTTACAGCATATTATATGCAACCAGCATTTTTTTTTACTAGACCAGCATTGGAAGGGTTACACACAGAGTTTTAAAGTTCGTGCAGAGAACTGCCGAAGTTTAGATAGATACATTTAAGTAAACAAAATTTAGCAAGTGAGGAATGTTACACACTCTTTGGCTGTCCTCCAGCTCCTGCACAGTCAGAGAGAGTGAGTCACATTCCACAGTTGTTACATTTTGTTTTGCTTAAATGTATCTATGTAGGATTCGGATGCGGCAGCAGTTCTCTCCAGGAACTTTAAAGCTCTGTGTGTAACCCTTCCAATGCTGGTCTAGTAAAAAAAAAAATGCTGGTTGCATATAATATGCTGTAAATAATGTTTTAGAGCAAAGTTGAAATGCAGGGTTATATTCCACTTTAAAGCCTAGTGCGCGCAGCTGGGAGGGGTGATCAGGACACAGGACAGTTGGAACTGTGTCTCATGCTTTATCACCTCCTTTCAACCAAAAAGATGGCTGCCCTCATGACAAAGATGGCAGCCCCCATGAAAACACAAACATTTCCCTGTTCTTTTAAAACAGGGTGGGTAAGAGATTATATTACCCATTTTAATTAACATAACTAATGTAACTTAATGACAGTATGTTTGTCAAGCTGACGTTCCCCTTTAACCCATTCAGGTTCCGTGGTTTTCACGTGAGAAATGTTCACCTCCCATTCATTAGCCTATAACTTTATCACTACTTATCACAATGAACTGATCTATATCTTGTTTTTTCCGCCACCAATTAGGCTTTCTTTGGGGGGTACATTTTGCTAAGAGCCACTTTACTGTAAACGCATTTTAACAGGAAGAATAAGAAAAAAATGGAAAAATTCATTATTTCTCAGTTTTCAGCCATTATAGTTTTAAAATAATACATGCCTCCATAATTAAAACTCACGTATTGTATTTGCCCATATGTCCCGGTTATTACACCGTTAAAATTATGTCCCTATCACAATGTATGGAGACAATATTTTATTTGGAAATAAAGGTGCATTTTTTCCATTTTGCATCTATCACTATTAACAACCTTGCCGGTCTAAAAAATCCGGCAAGGAGGCAGCGCCGCACATTTTTTTAATTTTTTTTTTTTTTAAATCATGTAGCGAGCCAAGGGCTCGCTACATGATAGCCGCTAAGCGGCGGCATCCCCCCACCCACTCCGATCGCCTTCGGCGATCAGAGTATGCAGGGAATCCCGTTGAGAACGGGATTTCCTGCAGGGCTTCCCCGGTCGCCATGGCGACGGGGCGGGATGACGTCACCGACGTCATGGACGTCGGGACGTCATAGGGAATCCCGATCCGCCCCTCAACGCTGCCTGGCACTGATTGGCCAGGCAGCGCAGGGCTCTGGGGCGGGGGGGAGCGACTCGGCGCGGCGGATTGCGGCGGATCGGCGGCGAGCGGCGGCGATCGGAAGTTACAAGCAGCTAGCAAAGTGCTATCTGCTTGTAACAAAAAAAAAATTATGCAAATCGGCCCAGCGGGGCCTGAGATATCCTCCTGCGCAGGTTACCCCGAGCTGAGCTCGGGATAACCGGCAAGGAGGTTAACAAGTTTAAAATAAAAAAAATATAGAAATATTTCATCTTTACATTGATATTTAAAAAGTTTAGACCCTTAGGTAAATATTTACATGTTTGTTTTTTTTTATTGTAATGGTTTTGTTTTTTTTTATAGTAAACATTTTATTTGGGTAGTTTTAGGAGGGTGGAGGTAAACAATAGATTTATAATGTAAATGTGTGTTCATTTTAATTTATTTTTATTTTCAGTTGTAGTATTACTTTTTGGGTGACATGAGTTTGTTTACATGACGTCACTCTAAGCGTAACACACGCTTAGAGTGGCGCATCGGGGAGGGAATGGCCAGAAAAGGCGCAGCTTCCGAGAGAAGCTGTCGCTTTTTCAGCGGGGGAGAGGAATCAGTGATCGGGCACCATAGCGCGCGGTAGTTTCTACGTCCAGGAACCAAAATAGGTTAAGGAAATGCCGTTGAAAATAAAGAAAACCCTGAGAATCCCCCATGAGGAGATGGACTGGCCCAAAACCCATCCGTGCTGTCAGATTTTAACTGCCTACATTTTTAGTAGGTCCTTTAAACTGGTAAGATAACATTTTGCGGAGGGTACGGGGGGGGGGGGGGTGTGTCTTGGAACAGCACGGGGTGCGGATGGTACAGGGGAACAGAGGTGGCACATAGGGGGTCACTGGACACACATTGGGTACAGAAGGGGTACAGGGGATAGAGATGATGCAGTGTTTTGTCCCCATCTCATTCATTAGCCGGGGACTACCTGTACTGAGATTAGTAAATGAACATGTATAAAGGTCTAAATCGCATCTAAAGTTTAAAGTGAACCAGAGACGAAGCACCCTCATGTATTTTTATCATATAGATCAGTGGGATCATTAGAGAAAACACCTACCCTGCTCTCTGTTTCATCCTACACTACTCAGTCTGCTCTGTTGCAGCCCTGATAAAATTCCCGACTAAGCATTCAGTCTGGCTTTGCTCAGGAATCATTATAGCGGAGTCATTATAGCAGAGCCACAAGGGGGCAGGCTTGGGCTTGAAGACATCAGAGAAGGCAGACTCAGCTATAATGATTCCTGAGCAAAGCCAGACTGAATGCTCAGGGATTTCACCAGGGCTGCCAACAGAGCAGGCTAAGCAGTGAAGGATAAAACAGAGAGCTGGGTAGGTGTTTTCTCTGATGTTCCCACTGATCTATATGGTAAAATACATGAGGGTGCTTCGTCTCTGGTTCACTTTAATCTATGAAATGCGTTATTTCGTGTAAGGCTGACTCAATGGCAATAGAGGAAGTTTTTGTGTAAGATGTTACGCAATTCAGTCCTCTTACGCTTACCGCTTGGCTGAGAATAACCCGCTTCTCTGGACTTACTTGATGGTGATGATGATGGTGGTGGTGGTGTCCATCTTCATCCTCGTCGTCATCATCATCATCCTCATCGTTCACCGTAGAACGCACAAGTTTTCGCATTGCAACTTCCTAAAAGGTAAAATTGGGGTTAAATGCAACTAGAATTTGAAATTTGCATCTGACATACTGTTCTATAGCCGCACCAATTAAAAGGTTTTTTTCACCTGGTTTGGGCTAAAGGTCTACGAGGTGACAAGTGACATGATAAGATAGACATGTGTATGTACAGTGCCTAGCACACAAATAACTAGGCTGTGTTCCTTTTTTTCTTTCTCTGTCTGAAAGAGTTAAATATCAGGTATGCAAGTGGCTGACTCAGTCCTGACTCAGACAGGAAGTGACTACAGTGTGACCCTCACTGATAAGAAATTCCCCTTTTTACCCTCTTTCTTGCTCTCAGAAGCCATTTTCTGCTAGGAAAGTGTTTTATAGTTGGCATTTCGTACATACACATGTCCATCTCATCATGTCAATTGTCACCTCAGGTATCCTTTAACCCTTTCCAATCCATAAATGAGATCACCCACGTCCCCTCCTCCAGCACTTTTTGTTCTCTGTGGGAGGGATTTGAGTGGTCTCGGTGGTCTGTTCCGGGGAGAGCCGGTGGGGTCTCTACGGTGACCTGTCCATCAGCAGGGGGGGGGGGGGGGGGGCGCCGGTTTGCGCTCCACCGCACAATCTATATGCGCCAGTATGATACACATGCCTGGCGCCGGGGGGACTCGGGGGTTGGAGGGGCGGGGACAGGTCAAAGCGTCAGACTTCTTGCAACACTGTAGTCTGACACTTTGATCACATGGGCCTGACGCCGTGTTTGATTAGATGCGATGGCTGCGGGACCAGCAGCAGCCATATTGCTCCTTGTTGGACATAGACAGTTTCTCCCCCCCCCCCCCCCCCCCCCAACTCCTGATGGTGGTGAACTGACAGTGGATTGGAAAGAGTACCCTGTAACAAATCATAGCAGAACATTAAAAAAAAAAAATCAGAATGCCTATTTTAATGTTAAGGTTTCATCACCAAAACCACATCCTATATCTATATACAGCTGAATCCCAGTTATCCAACACCTACAGGAATTGGTAAAGGATGGATAAATGTAGTTTCTAGTAGCTCCTGAGTTGCTATTAAAAATAGGCCTCGATAAAATACTATACCTCCCAACTTTCTGAGATAAGAAAAAGGGGGCACATAAGACACGCCTCTGCCACACCCCTAATTACGCCCCCTGCCACACCCCTAGTCTCGCATACCATAAAGATTTCATTTTTTAAAAAAAGTGTTTTATAATTCAAACCACACTGGTCCTCTCTATCCTGGTTCATTTTCCTTCATATGAACATATTAAGAAATATATTGATTTAAAGGATGGGAATAAAGATTGGAGTGAAGTAAACACATTTTCAGTACAAAAATGCATATATTTAGATGGATCTGTATATCAGTCCTGAAAAAGGGACAAATGAGGCAGAAAGAGGGAACGTCCCTCCAAAAGAGGGACAGTTGGGAACTATGCAATACTATAACCTCTTGCTTCATACCCTCACCACAAACTCTGCGTTCATGTTCAAAGACAGTAATAAAAGCAAAATGTACTGGAAAATAGCTTTGAGAATCCTACAAGGCCGCTATTTTTCTTCTGGTTGCTTGAGATTTCTGGATAACAGAGATTGGACTGTGTAGATGTACAGTATACTGGTATGTAACCGCGCCACACAGCCTTCTCCCCAGAGCATTCTGGGAGATCAACTGACAATGCTGTTCACTACATAGCTGGAGGGTAAAAAAAAACCATCCCAGCAGTGATGCACCTTGCTAGCAGTAAAGTTGTCAGCATTACCGAGCTGTGAGTTAAAGGGATACTGTAGGGGGGGGGGGGGGGTCGGGGGAAAATGAGTTGAACTTAACCGGGGCTTCTAATGGTCCCCCGCAGACATCCTGTACCCGTGCAGCCACTCACCGATGCTCCGGCCCCGCCTCCAGTTCACTTCTGTAATTTCAGACTTTAAAGTCAGAAAACCACTGCGCCTGCGTTGCCGTGTCCTCGCTCCCGCTGATGTCACCAGGAGTGTATAGCACAAGCCCAGTATGGTCTGTGCCTGCGCAGTACGTTCCTGATGACATCAGCGGGAGTGAGGACACGGCAACGCAGGCACAGTGGTTTTCCGACTTTAAAGTCTGAAATTCCAGCGGTGACCTGGAGGCGGGGCCAGAGCATTGGTGAGTGGCTGCGCCAACACAGGATGTCTGCGGGGGACCATTAGAAGCCCCGGGTAAGTTCAACTCATTTTCCCCCGACCCCCCCTACAGTGTCCCTTTAAAAACAAAATAAGCTATTTCATTCAACAAGTTATATTCAGCGCTCCTCTTTAAATATGAAGCACTAACACTAAGCTTTGACCTTCTCTAAAGCCCCATCTACACGATACGATTCTTTGTGCGATTCGAATACGATTCTATTTACGATCCGATTTAATCAGACATGTCCGATCGGGATTCAATTCGATTCAATTAGTTTTGCCATTGTTATGCAATGGCAAATCGAATTGAATCGAATCCCGATCGGACATGTCGGATTTAATCGGATCGTAAATAGAATCGTAATCGAACCGCACAAAGAATCGTATCGTGTAGATTGGGCTTAAAACCTGATGCTTGTTACAGTGCTTAACTCCCTAGTGCCCCCCCCCCCCTCAAACCTCTAGTCTTACCACTGACCTTCAACCCTTCTATCCTTCAATCAAATACCTAACCTTCTACACTACCCTCTATTCCTCATTTTACTACTATAACCCCTATAATGTTATCACACTCTTCACTGACTCTTCTACTGTCCCTGTTAAAGAGGAACTCCAGTGAAAATAATTTAATATAAAAAGGTGCTTAATTTTTACAATAATTATGTATACATGATTTAGTCAGAGTTTGCTCATTGTAAAATCTTTCCTCTCCCAGATTCACATTCTGACATGTATTACATGGTGACATTGTTACTGTGGGCAGATTAGGTAGCTGTTCTGGCTTTAACAGACAGCTATAAACAGCCATTTCCTGTGTGTGTCATTGTTACATTGTGGCAGTTTGCCCAGAGTACCGTACGGTACCAGAGCCTCTTGTGGGAGGGGTTTCAGCACAAAATCAGTCATACAGCGCCCCCTGATGGTCTGTTTGTGAAAATCATTATATTTTTCATGTAAAAGTGGGTATCAGCTACTGATTGGGATAAAGTTCAATTCTTGGTCGGAGTTTCTCTTTAATATCCTCGCTCTATCACTCCTAACTTGTCCCACATCTACAACCTCCATCTACACCCCCACCCATAACAACGTTATAACATTTGCCCGTGTCATTTCTTTCTATACAAGACAAGACAAATAACATTTATATCGCGCTTTTCTCCTGGCGGACTCAAAGCGCCAGAGCTGCAGCCACTAGGGGCACGCTCAGTAGGCAGTAGCAGTGTTAGGGAGACTTGCCTAAGGTCTCCTACTGAATAGGTGCTGGCTTACTGAACAGGCAGAGCCGAGATTTGAACCCTGGTCTCCTGTGTCAGAGGCAGAGCCCTTAACCATTACACTATCCAGCCCCCTCCCAGTATTAAGTGTTGGCTGAGATTTATAGTCTAGTTGCCCCAGAATAACACAGACAAGCGCCCCAGTACTCACCTCATTGCTGGAGGTAAGTAGTGCAGTTCGGATACTGTCTCCAGTTCCCCAGGAATTAGGTGACTTCATGACAAAATCAGTGGGGGGACTATGAGTGCCACCAGCTCCTGCTGCCCAGACCTGAGGAGGAACGGAAGGTTAGTGAGATAGGCTTGCAGTCAAAAAATGTAGGCAAGAAGATCACAGACTTCAGATAGGAGAGTTACCTGCTGATCTACTTCAGGAGTTAAGGTGCCCATAGGTCTAGCAATGTATGGGCAGACTGGCCAAGAGACAGAGCTCAGGAATTAGGAATCGACCAAACGGTGCCAAAGCCCGCCCGCCTGCCTGGACGTTAGACTTTTTGCCGCTTGAGGCAAACATGTGGAAGAAGATACAGGCGCTGATCTAGCCTTAGCACAGAATAAATCGTTCCCGCCCACCCAGGGATTTCCTCTCCCCCTTAACCTGGCAGGTGGAGGGTTTTATACTAGCAGATTTAAAATATATCCTTTATCAGGGGCGTACCTAGAAATCCCCGGGCCCCCTCATCCCCCCCACCCCCCCCCCCCCCAGGCCCGCTCAGGGACTTTTGTGGGGCAGGAGGGGTCGCAGCATAAGAGGAGAACGTGGCCGCAGACCGGTGGGGAGATTATCCCCCACCTCACCTCGGGCTCTCCTCTCAGCGCTCCCCCTCCTGCAATCATTGGTGGCAGCAGCAGCAGCGGCAGGCTGAATACATTACCTCCTCCTCGCCGGAGGTCTTCCGTTCTCTAAGAGCAACTTCCTGTTTACACAGGAAGTTGCATGAAGCTCTTAGAGAACGGAAGACCTCCAGCGAGGAGGTGGTAATGTATTCAGCCTGCCGCTGCTGCCACCAATGATTCCAGGAGGGGGAGCGCTGAGAGGAGAGCCCGAGGTGAGGGGGGGGGGGGGGATGTCAACGCTCCTACAGGGAGACACTGCACGAGAGAGAGAGAGAGACAGAGAGAGAGAGAGAGAGAGAGAGAGAGAGAGAGAGAGAGAGAGAGAGAGAGAGAGAGAGAGAGTGTGAGTGTGTACATAAAAAGCCACAGATGCAAACTGTACAGTAAACCATCACATTTTTTTAAACAGATTGAAGCTTCTTTTACACTTCAAATCGCAATCTTGATTTCAGATTCGCAAATTCCGTTTTTCACTGGATGTTCGCAATACAAAAAAGAAAAACGCAGCACACAGGGCTTTTTTTTTTTTTTTAAATCGCATCAAAAATAGGAATCAGAGTTGCAGGTAAAATTGCATCAAAATTGGAATCGCATGCAGTGTAAGAGCCCTTTTTCCACTAGCAATCGCAAAATAATCAAAAACGCAAGCGATTGCTCATCAATTTTGTCATGCGATTGTGATTTTGCATTTAACATTGAAGCACAATCTCAGGTAAAAATCACTCCAAAAAGCGATTGCGATTGACAGAAAATCATATTGCTACAGTGGAAAATACTTTTCACGATTCCTATGTTAAAGTAACAACCCTAGCGATTTTAAAAACTGCTAGCGTTCTGCGATTTCAAGCAAATTGCTCTCAGTGGAAAAAAGCCCTACAAGAGCCCTTAGAAATCCTCATCTGAATAATTTTGTAGCGACTGTATCTCTATATGAGAGGCCGTTGTGGAACAGATCTGCATGGCTCCGCCCACCATCGTTACGAGATGTAAAATGTGAAGAATTACTGAAATGTAGTGTCCTTTGTAACATTTCCATTTCATTGTACTGTACAGTAGGGGGCGCTCCATGCCCAGCTATACACTCCAAAAAGCCAGCAAATAGGATATGCTGTGGAAAAGGCACTCACCGTCACTGTTTGTCCAGCCTTCAGCATGACTCTGGGGGGGAAACGGTAAATAATCGGCTTATCCTCCCCGATCTGGCGTTTGATCTGCCAGTTCCCGAGTGACTGATCCTGTAAGACAACAGATTGGCAGTCTATTAATAATTTACATTTTGCGTTAGTTATTGGTTTTACATTTTCCTTCCTTTGGTCACCAACACCAGTTACTGGAAAATCCCTGGTCTACCCCATCTTCTTCTGACCGGTCTCTGTTATCGTACCCATACACGGTACAATAAAAACGTTAGATTTTCCAGTTTTTTGAACCAAAACTATCAAATCGAATGAAAGCTGAAAAGAATTTTTTTTTTTTTTTTCAATCAAGAACAACAACAATTATCCCCCGGTTCTCTATAAAAGTTTGATCAGAGATGTTGGAAAAATCTTTATATTCGATCTAACGTAATAATCAAACTAAATGATGTATTCGAAAAAAATATATAAAATTGTACCATGTATGGGCACCTTAAAGAGAGTCTGAAGCGAGAATAAATCTCGCTTCAGACCTCATAAATAGCAGGGGCATGTGTGCCCCTGCTAAACCGCCGCTATCCCGCGGCTTAACGGGGGTCCCTGATCCCCCAAATCCCCTCGGTGCAGCGGGAGAGCGCTTCCTGGTTGGGGCAGGGCTAACTGCCGCAGCCCTGCCCCATGCGCGTCTGTCAGCGCGTATCTCCACCTCTCCCCTGCCCCTCTCAGTCTTCCTTCACTGAGAGGGGCGGGGGAGAGGCGGCGATGCGCGTCTGATAGACGCGACTGGAGGCAGGGCTGCAGCAGTTAGCCCTGCCTTCAGGAGCGACCAAGTCTGCGACCAAGTGTTGCAGTGGGGGGTTTGGGGGTGAAGGGACCCCCATTTAGCGGCGCGATATCGGCGGTTTAGCAGGGGCACATGTGCCCCTGCTAACTTTGAGCTCTGAAGCGAGATTTATTCTCGCTTCAGAGTCTCTTTAAAGGAGTAATAAGGCAAACTAGCCCAAATGGGCTTTACTCACCTGGGGCTTTCTCCAGCCCCTTGCAGCCAACAGTCCCACGCTCACCGCTCCGCTCCCCGCCGCTGTTCCAGTCTCGCCGCTCGTTATTCAGGCCTCGGGGTCGTCCTTACTGCGGCTGCGTAAAGCGCCGCTGTCAAACACGGCCACGGCGAACTGCGCAGGCACAGTAGTTTGCGCAGCCCCAGTAAGGCTGACCCCCGAGGTCGGCCTGAATAACGAGCGGCGAGACCGGGACAGCGGCGGGAGCAGAGCGGTCAGCGTGGGACAGTCGGCTGCAAGGGGCTGGAGAAAGCTCCAGGTGAGTAAAGCCCGTTTGGGCTAGTTTGCCTGATAACTCCTTTAAGTCTCAGCTGTGACTTCTAATTGCCTGTTTGCCATCTCTATATAATGTCTGAGAGGTAGCCAATCGTCTACTTCTTCCATGTTATGTTACCCTTAAAGGACAGCTGAAGTGAGAGGTATCTGGAGGCTGCCATATTTATTTCCTTTAAGCAATACCAGTTGCCTGGCTGTCCTACTGTTCCTCTGCCTCTAATACTTTTAGCAATAGCCCCTGAACAAGCATGCAACAGATCAGAGGTTTCTGACATTATTGTCAGATCTGACAATATTAGCTGCATGCTTGTTTCTGGTGTGATTCAGACACTACTGCAGCCAAATAGATCAGCAGGACTGCCAGGCAACTGGTATTGTTTAAAAGGAAAAATATGTCAGCCTCCATATTCTCACTTCAGTTATCCTTAAAGTGTACCCGAGGGGAGCGAGGGAAGCCCCTGGATCCTATAGAGCAGAGGTCCCCAAACGTTTTGGGCCGGGTCAACATACTTCAGACTGCTGGGGGGCCGGAGTATACATAAAATGATGTCTTTGCGGGCCAAACAGTGAAGCATACCCAGGTGACAACCTGCAGTCCAATTAGACAGCAGTGTCACCTGATGTAGAATGGGATTGGAAAGCAGCGTATTTCTGCTTTCTGGCTTCCATGTGGATGGGTGGTGCAATGATTGCCATTTGTTGACCACCAATATTTAAAGATGTAGCTGACCGCATCTATAAGTAAGACATTTTGTGTGTGTGGGGGGGGGGGGCGGTAAAAAAGCCTCATGGGGCCGCATTTGGCCCGCGGGCCTTCGTTTGAGGACCACTGCTATAGAGGCTTCCTCGCTGTCCTCCAGTCCCTTTGCCAAGTGCAGAGACCCCTCCTTCCCCCGAAGATTACCGACAAGGGAGGAAGGAACATCGGGGCCATGCTAATTTCAGCACAAACTGTATTGCCCCTGTGTGAGTACGACCGTGCCTGCACAGTAAGTCGTATGAGCTTTGTGCTACTGCGCAAGTGCGCCTGTGCCAGAAGAGCGCGTCTCGAATGTTAATGCAGGTCCCAGCGAGCAACAGCAAGGATGACCTGGGAGACCTCTTAAGAGATCCGGAGATGTAAAACGAGAGTGATAAACCACCAATCTCATATATTCAGGCCAATCCGACTGACGATTATTGCATGGGTATCGTATTCTGACAATGTTCCAGGGCATGTGTGCATAGGTCGTGTGAAACGTCACTTCCGCCTCCATGCGTAGTATCCCAATGTCATAATTGGTCGGAATATTGGTGTGTGTGTGTTCAATGCCGTTTAAAGGGATACTGTAGGGGGGTCGGGGGAAAATGAGCTGAACTTACCCGGGGCTTCTAATGGTCCCCCGCAGACATCCTGTGTTGGCGCAGCCACTCACCGATGCTCCGGCCCCGCCTCCAGTTCACTTCTGGAATTTCTGACTTTAAAGTCAGAAAACCACTGCGCCTGCACGCCCGTGTCCTCGCTCCCGCTGATGTCACCAGGAGTGTACTGCGCAGACACAGACCATACTGGGCCTGCGCTGTGCGCTCTTGATGACATCAGCGGGAGCGAGGACACGGCAACGCAGGCGCAGTGGTTTACAGACTTTAAAGTCTGAAATTCCAGAAGTGAACCGGAGGCGGGGCCGGAACATCGGTGAGTGGCTGCGCGGGGACAGGATGTCTGCGGGGGAACGTTAGAAGCCCCGGGTAAGTTCAACTAATTTTCCCCTGACCCCCCTACAGTATCCCTTTAAACGACTTCTTGTTTAATTTTGCCTGGACATGTCATTTGGTTGAGGTCGCTCTGTTATAAGTACCAATTTACATCTTAGTTGTTGGGATCTCTAGGCTCTTAAAGAGAAACCGTAACCAAGAATTGAACTTCATCCCAATCAGTAGCTGATACCCCCTTTCCCATGAGAAATCTATTCCTTTTCACAAGCGGATCATCAGGGACCTCTGTATGGCTGATATTGTGGTGAAACCCCTCCCATAGTGTGATGTCAGGACCATGGTTCTGACATCACACTGTGGGAGCCTTGTTGCATTGTTGGAAATAACAGCTGTTTCCAACTGCCAAAAAAGCAAGCAGCATCTCCTTCCAGTGACATCACCTGCCAGCAGTAAAAATGTCACCATGTGATAAATGTCAGAATGTAAATCAGGGAGAGGAAAGATTTTACAATGGGCAAACACTGACTAAATCATTTTATACATAATTATTGTAAAAATTTAGCACTTTTTTAAATTACATATTTTTCACTGGAGTTCCTCTTTAAGCTGCGTACACACGCTAGGGGAAACTCTAGAGTCTAGCGCATGTACAGCAGCCCCCGATGCCCCCCACATCTTTGCCAGCAATCAGCCTGGCGGATCGACTTGGCTGCGCACTGGCCGAGCCGAGAGCGTTCTTCTCCTCACTAACCCCGCCCACATCACTTGCATATGTGCGTTAGCTCCCCCCCATAGCAACAGACCACGTCGCTAGCCGACACAGCTGTATAACGTCAGTCCTGCAATGTCACCTGACTAGACCAGAACTGATCCCTGCAGGCCAACATACATGGTACATGTGTACAAGGTTTTAGTCTTTTTGGCAGATACACGTCTCCTTCAGTTGCAAATGAGATTGCCTCTCTCAAGTAATTTATAACTACTGATATCTGAATGTACAGTGCTGCCCAACAGGTTAGCGGTTTATAAATAATGAAAAATAATCCATGCAATGGAAAGAAAATAATGAATCCTGGAGAAATCGCTTCTTAGCCTAAATCCTGAGCAGCAAACTAAATTAAGTTCAATTATTAATTTACTTTTTTTTTTATATAATTTTGATGACCCAATTGCCACTCAGTGACAGCATTGCAGAAAGACATCGACCTTGATTCAAATAACTTTTCTCCGAAGTTGTTCCCCCTGGGGAACCTAGTAAGTCAAAGAGTTAATTTTAGACAACTAATTTTATGTCATTTTTGTCCTTGCTAGGAGCAGAAAATATATTTTATTGATAAGATGTCAAAAACATCTCGTGAGAAAAGTAAATTGAATTAAGGTTATAGTAAAGATACTATGATCATATAATGAGCTGAAGGCAGCGCGCATGAATAGGAAGCTTAAACCACTGGACTTTTGTCCTGCCGACTACGCCAAATAGCAAGAGAATTGGGCCTGCAGACTCAGACAAGCTACAAAACAAACTCCAGCCCCAATTTTTATTTACGATTGTTGTGGATAGACTGCATAAGAATTAATTACATTGCTGTCTAGGTAAGCCTTGGAGAGATATTCTCATTTCAGAGGTACAAATAGAAATAAAAACCGACATATTAAAGGGAATCTGAGGTGAAAATAAACCTATGATATAATGATTTGTACATTTAGTACAGCTAAGAAATAAAACATTATTAGCACAGATATGAGTCTCAGATTGTTTCCAGTACAGGAAGAGTTAAACTTCAGTTGTTATCAATGCAAAAGAGCTTCTGTGAGCTATGCGACTTTGTAAAGTCGTGGACAGCACTATTTTTGAAGCACTTATCTCAACTGTATCTCATTGTTTCTTCTTTGTTTGTGGCTTTCTGCAAAGAAAATTTCAAAGGGTCACTAGCCTGCTCTGTGAAATCATTTAGAATGATTGAGTAGTGTGGAAACGGCAACTATTAGAGAATGATGCAATGTTATAAAAAAAAAAAGCTATATATATGAAAATAAAAATATGGCGCTATTTTCTTTACTACTAATGTTCTATTAATTATCCTTATTACACAACCAATTCATTATATCATGAGTTTTTTTTTCTGCTTCAGTGTCTCTAAACTCCTCCACGCTGCTAAGAACTAAATAACCGTCACCCCTCTTCTCTCACCTCACTGGACTTATTCTTCAGCCGGACATATTTCCCCTCTTGGTCCACTTCCTCCACAGACACCTTCCCGCTGGTCCGGGCATGCTGGGAGTAGCTGGTGCTCCGGGAGTCCAGGGTCTCCAGTTTACGCTTCTTGGATGAAGAGGAGACGGTAGCCCCCCCAGAGTGAGCTGTCCTGGCTGCCCTTTTCTGCCCAGAGGGGCTGGGTGAGAGGCGGAGCCTGTGCAAAAGGTAGAAAATCAGAACAATGTATTTTGTACATAGTTTTCTATAAAATCCACTATTGTCTATAAGAGCTCTTGAAGTAATCCCTTCTCCCACCACCAGGAGGCTTCGTTCACCTACCTCTCCTCCTCGCCCTCCAGCAGCTTGCGGTAGGCATGGATCTCCATATCCAGAGCCAGCTTAATGTCCAGCAGCTCCTGGTACTCGTCCAGCTGCTGCTGCATGCGTGCCCTCATTTCTGCCATCTCCCGGTCCTTCTCTGCCAGGGCCCGGCGGCTGGAGTCGCGTTCGCGGCTTAGTGCGTCCTCCAGGTCCCGCAGCTTAGACTCTTTAGCCGCCAGCTGAAAGTTCAAAGGAGAAACATCACGTAAGTAAGGAATACATTTAAAGAGGCCCTGTAGTGACATAGTACAATGTAGTATAATATTCAGTATACCCACTACCTTAAAGTGTACCCGAGATGATATCTGACATGAAGAGAAAGACGTGTATACACAGTGGCAAGCATACAGAAACATATGCTGTGCTCCTTTTCTTTTTTATTTTATCTGCCTGAAAGAGTTAATATTCAACAATGGAACTGACAATTTTCCTTCAGTTGGGACCCAGTCCAGCTCACTGATAGCAAATTACAGCTATAACTCACTTTCCTAAGCAGATAACCGGGCTTTTAACTGCAAAGGAAATATAAAAAGGTCATGTGTTGTCACTCTTGGACTCTTGAGACACTGCAACTGAGCAGAGTCTATAAACCATTAAATCTGTTTTGTATATTTTTTTTTCCGTAAAATAAAACCATGGGATACCTAAAAAAAATTTTTTTAAAAATAAATAAAATTTAGGCGTAGGACGACAGATCCAATTGTTTATCTCCTTCGTATATTTTCATCTTCTGTTAACTTAAATTATTCCGGTTTCAGCATCAGAAACAAACACTTTCTATATACAAAAGTATATTTCTTTATATTGGTACGCAGCACCACCCTCCCAGTGATGTTTAGCCTAGACTGTTTATATATGTGGAAATCTCCTCTCAGAGCATTCTGGGAGACTAGGTGGTGTTTCTGCTCACTTCTGAACACAACAAATGTACATTCTGCAGTGATGCACCTGGCAGCAATAAAGATGTCACCATCTGTGTAGCACCTCCTGTGTGGCTCAGGATATTCTCACCTGTTTCTGCAGTTGGCTGAGCTGGGCGCTGAGGCTGTCTATGCGGATACGGCTTTGCTGGATCTCCTCGTGGGCTTCACCCATCATTGTGCTGTTCCTCTGTGCGGACTGCATGGCGTTCTCCAACTAAAACAACACATGGAAAACAATATTAGTAACTGATGACAAACAATATGTATGGATCTGGAGAGTGACTTTCCTCACTTCCTGTCCTGACAGGAAGTGGTATATCTTTCTATCAGGCATTTCTCTCAACCATCCCAATTTGTCCGAGACTGTCCCTGGTTGGGAGGTGTGGTCTTGTGTCCTGGCATGTGCCCCATCCTGTGCCTCCCCCTCTGCCTTCCCGTATATGCAGCAGAGTAAAGGCGCTATGATAGTTTTACTCATCTCCTCTGAGCGCCGCTCTAATGAGGTGTGTCCTTCTCTCCATGCTTTCCTCCCGCTCTACTGCCCAGGAAATCTATCTCCTTATGGTTCGAGGATGGATGCATATCATTGGAGCAGCTGGAGGTGAAAATAACACTGCTACTGCTGCACATATACTCACCTGTCTAATAAACACCAGAGAAGCCATATGGGGAAGGGGGGGGGGGCTGCTAGCCACCACCAAAAAAAGCAATATGAGGGAGGGAGGGAGGAACCACTAGACCACCAGGGAAGCCATATTGAGGTGGAACTAGACCAACAGCTGGACCAACAGGGAAGTTTTATAGAATAAGAAAAGGGGATCCACTAGACACCAAGGAAGTAATATGGGGAGGGGGTAGAACCACTTGGCACATAAGAAATGTATAGGGGAGTTAGGGGAGACCACTAGACACCAGGGAAGTCCTATGGAGTAGGTAGAGGGGAACTTATAGACACCAAGGAAATCATATTGGGGAACGAGGGGGGGAACCACTACACACCAAAGAACTGTATAGGGAAAGGAGGTGGAACCAAGGAACTGTATAGGGAAAGGAGGTGGAACCAAGGAACTGTATAGGGAAAGGAGGTGGAACCAAGGAACTGTATAGGGGAGGGAGAAGGAACAAATAGATACAAGGGAACTGTATAGGGAAGGGAGAGGGAGCCCCTAGACTCCAGGGAACGGTATAGGGGAGGAAGGGGGATGCACTTAACACCAGGGAACTGTATAAGAGAAGGAGGGGGGTGTGTTGCATCCATAACTGGGGTGTGGCTGGGGAGGGTCTTAATGTCCTTTTTTTCCTGGCTCAAAAAGTTGGGAGGTGAGAACAGGGACAGAGACAACAACAAATACAACCTGTTTTGGTAGAAGCATAAAGGATCCTCCCCCCCCCCCCCCGGCTCTGCTGTCTGCCAACAAAACACCACCAGGCTAGCGACAATCTAGCCTACTATTTACCTGCGTCTTGTCCTTCCATTAAAGGCTCCCCCCGCCTCCGTGAGCTTCCTCTAATCGGAAGCTAAGCCTGGGTCGCGGCTTAGCTTCCGATTGGAGGAAGCTAGCGGAGGCGGGGAGAGTCTGTAGTGGAGTGACTAGTCGCAGGTAAACATCAGGCCAGCGACAAGCTGATTGTCGCTAGCCTGGCGGTATTTTGTTGGGGGGACAGCAGAGCTAGGGGGGAGGGGCTGATGGCAGCAGCACAAGGACAGAGAGGCACGTGATTCTCTGTGTCCGATTAAGATTTAAAAATGCCGCCTCGGGTTCTCTTTAAGAAGTATTTTTCCCAAAGTTGTTTTCCAGCCTCTCCCAAATACGGACACAACAAGATTGAGTGAAGTGACTTTATAAAGGAAACCCGAGGTGAGGAAGATATAGGTGCTGCCATATGCATTTCCTTTTGAACAACGCAGATTGCCTGGCTGTCCTTTCTGTTCTTTTAGCCATAGACCCTGAACAAGCATGCAGATCAGATGTTTCTGACTGAAGTCTGACTGGATTAGCTGCATGCTTGTTTCGGGTGTGTGATTCAGACACTACACCAGCCAAAGAGATCAGCAGGACAGCCAGGCAACTGGTATTGTTTAAAAGGGAATAAATATGGCTGCCTCCATCCATCACTCACCTCGGGTTACTCTTAAACCTCCATTTTACCTTGGCGTTGTACGTCTTCTCGAGTTCCTCCTTGTAGAGAGAGATCTGCCCCTCGTGCTGCTCCCGCAGATCCCTCAGGGCGTCCGACAGTTTGCTCTCGAAATCTCTCTGGTGGCCGCTGTCGATCTCCACCAGACGCGTTTCGTGGCGCCGCTTGGTCTCACGCAGCTCCTGAAATACAGAAATAAAGACGTGAGCTTCCTTCCTCCCGGATACGATGTTTTACATCTACATCACGTTCTAAGCTTTTCACCGACCTCGCTGTAGATGTTCTTCTGGAACTCCAGCTCCTCCCGTAGAGTCTGGTTCCGATTCTCAGCGTCGACCCGGCGGAGCATCTCATCCTGAAGCTGCTTCTTGGCGTCGGCGAGGCTCGCTTCCAACTAGAGAGAAGATAGAAAAGTAATGCGTGTGATAAATCCCGTTAAGACGCTGGATAACAGTCAAGTGATTCAACGGGGAAAGATTTCGAACAACAACCAACAATGAACTGAGCACAATGCCAAGCAGCATCTGCACAAGCCAAGAAAAAGTGTGGATTTATTAAAGGACACCCGAGGTGACATGTGACATGATGAGATAGACATGTCTATGAACAGTGCCTAGCACACTAATAACTAGGCTGTGTTCATTTTTTGTACTTTCTCTGAATGAAAGAGTTAAAGGGGAACTTCAGCCTAAACAAACATACTGTCATCAAGTTACATTAGTTATATTAATTAGAATAGATAGGTAATATAATCTCTTACCCACCCTGTTTTAAAAGAACAGGCAAATGTTTGTGATTCATGGGGGCTGCCATCTTTGTCATGGGGGCAGCCATCTTTTTGGTTGAAAGGAGGTGACAAGGAGCAGGAGACACAGTTCCAACTGTCCTGTGTCCTGATCACCCCTCCCAGCTGCACACGCTAAGCTTTAAATGTCAAATTCTAAATGTAAAAAATAGAATGAGAACAACCAAATCAGAAATCCCATCATGCTTTGCACAGCATCAGGGGAAAAAAGCCCGGGCAGTTTTCTTCTGTGCAGCTAAAAGTGAGGCTTGTATAAGAGAAACAAAGTTCTGATGCTGTGAAACTGTTAAAGAAACACCAAGCCTTTTCAGTGCTGCTGAGTCGATTTTTAGTCCGGAGGTTCACTTTAAATATCAGGTATGCAAGTGACAGTTTCTGTCTGGGTCGGAGTATAGCTTAACCCTCAATGAAAAGGAATTGCAGTCATGCAGTCATAAAACACTTTCCTGGCAGAAAATGGCTTCTAGGAGCAGAAAAGAGATAGAACGGGGCAATCGTTCATAGATTTTAGCTCTGGCATACGTCAATGAATGTGTCATTGAGAAGAGTCCATGAAACAGTAAAAATTTAAAAACTAGATTTAAATATAAAATAAAACTGTGGGATAACTAAAAAGTTTTTTTTAGGAGGAGGATAGATACAATTGTTTATCTTAACTTTTTTTTTTTTCACCTCAAATGTCCTTTTACAAAAGGAGATAAGATTTAATCTTGTCTATTATTGCCTATGAATATAGCTCACTAGCAAATTTACATATGAAATATGGGAAAGAGATCTATACAAGTAGATAATTCTCGGTACACACAATGCAATTTTCTGACCGATTTACTGTCGGATCGATTATTTCCAACATGTCCGATGTGATTTCTGATCAATTTACAATCGATTTTCCATAGAAGTGAATGAAAAAACAAATCAGAAAATCAATCGGAGATCAGATCGGACATGTTTGAAGAAAACGATCCAACAGTAGATCTGTCAGAAAATTGCATCGTATGTACCTAGCGTTTGTATATTCAGAGGTAAGAAGATTATGCCACCAATGTAGAGTAGTCCCTCACAGTAAAGGCGGCCATACACCTGTCAATCTGCCACCAGATTGACCATCAAACAGATCCCTCTGATTGAATCTGATCAGCATGAAATCTATTGGAAATCGTGCTAGCGCTGGCGCCGACCGGGTCAGCCCCCAAGTGTACTCTATGTACCAAGTCTTTTTGGCGCCTACACAGTACCGCGTAGCGCATGACTGGACTACTGCCATAGACCGTAACATTATTACAGCTATAGCGGCGCAGGGGGATTTTTCCTGAAATCTCGGCAATTCCGGTACCGGCAATAGCCGGCCCCCAAATTACACCACAAAAAGGACAGGTTAGACCAGGGGTCAGGAACCTTTTTGGCTGAGAGCCATAAACGCCACATATTTTAAAATGTGTTTCCCTGAGAGCCATACAGTATATTTCAAACTAGGACAGTGTGCATGCGCAGAAGAGGGCTCACGTCCCTGTTGCCATGGTGATGTGTATACAGTTGATCCTCTGTGCAGTGGAAGTGTCAGACACGTCTTCAGCTTCTCTTGGGTTTCAGCAACATCAGCAATTTCCCTGAGAGCCAGACAGGAGAAATACTGACTAACAGCTTGTACAATTAGCTGGCTGACTTGGGGGTCGGTTCACTTTGTAGGACGAGATCCCGCACTGTGCCCAATAGGCTGCCTGTCAAGTGACAGCCTATTGGGCCAAGTGTGGGGATCTCGTCCTTCAAAGTCACTGGACCTGACAGGATCCAGAGTGGGACAATTGGAGCAGACATACATTTTGGGGGGAGCGCGAGTAAGTTAGTAGTGCATGCTACAGCAGCAGCGTGCCTACTCTGAAAATGTTACTTGCGCTGCTTAAGCAGTGTAGCTTAGGGAATCAACCCCTGATTTGTCTGTGAGCCAGTGCAGCCATCAAAAGAGCCACATCTGGCTCCCGAGCCATAGGTTCCCTACCCCTGGGCTAGATAGTCAGTAGGGGAATATGTTTGCTACATTCCCCTACTTTGCTTGGCATGGGGAGAGCAGTTTCTCCTACGCCCAGGTGACGGCCATCAGGGAACATACATAGGACCCCCCATGATCTGACGCAAATCCTCCTCCGGTATCGTCACCACAAGCGCTGTAGCACGTGACACCAGTATCGGTAGAATTGAACATTCATGATCGTCTCATACAAAGTTCTAGCTTCTGTACAGCTGTCCCACACCAACCTGTCATGTGGTATCCCCAAGCAACAAATGATCAGTAAGCGCTGTTTTTTTCTATTCTTCCCATGATGCATTATTTGGCTTTCTTGATTGTAAGCTTGCAAGGGCAGGGCTCTCTCACCCTTTGGTGTTTTGGAATTTGATACACATTTATTCATAGTAATTCTGTACTTTGAACTGATTCTGTATTTGTACCAGCTCTGTATCTTGTATATTGGTGAATACCATTGTCTGTATTATTGTGTACCCCATGTTTGTTTCTTACCCTGTACAGCGCCACAGAATATGCTGGCACTTTATAAATATATAATACTAATACAGCAGCCCTATTTGGCGAGAGGAAGACCTGGATCTGCTTTTATCCTCGTTCCCCCCGTTGCTGTGCCTTGTACTTCGTTACTCCTCTACACAGACTGATATAACTCACCTTGGCGATTTGCGCTTTCAGGTCCCGTAGCTCCGCCTCTATGTTCCGCTTCTCGCTCAGCGCTGTGGATAGCGCTGCATCTTTTGAATTCAAAAGGGCCTCCAAGTCCTTCAGGCGGCCCTGCGCGGCCAGCAAGTCAGCCTCTTTCTTCTTGTTCCTGCAAAACAGAGAGGATTCTGGGTAAGCTCAGGTCACCAAGTCTGTAAAAACACGCTACAATGATGTGGCTGAGGGCCACCAGTACATCGCCTAGAACTTTGTGTTATTAAATATTTTTGGGAGCCTCTCTTCTACTTTAGTCCAAAAACCTGTGGTTATGTGTCTAATTGAGGAACTGCAGTGCAAATAATGTAATGAATAACATTTGTTATTTATTTTTAAATAATTTAGTCAGCGTTTGCCTATTGTAAAATCTTTCCACATTCTGATATACATTCTTGGCCGGCGGATCGCTCAAGACCAGTCTTATCACCCGAACGACAGTCTGTACACACGCCCGATTTGGCGTGCGGACGACTGAACGACGGGACGTTCAAACGACCCGTCGTTCGCAAAAGTCCGACGTGTGTATGGGCCTTTAGCCACAACATTTACTGCTGGCAAGTGCATCACTGCGGAATATATGTTTGCTTTGTGTTCCGAAGTGTGCAGAAACAACACCTGATTGCCCAGAATGCTCTGGGAGCAGAATTCCACATAGCTAAACAGCCTAGGCTAAGCATCACTGGGAGGGTGGGGCTACATACCAATATGCAGCAATATATAATGGAAGTGTTTCTGATGCTAAAACTCACTGCAAAAGTGGGTAACCTGAACAGTTTACTGCATTCTACTATATGTCACTACAGGGCCTCTTTAAAGCGGACCTGAACTCAGTACCTCCTCCCTGGTCTAAAAGATACACAACAACATAATAATCTTTAAAGAAAAACGTTTCTTTGTTACAGCTGATAGAAATCCTGCAATAAGTCTGCAGTGTGTCTACTTCCTGCTTTCGGGGAGCAGACAAAGGGTTAACATCCTGAGGTTTACAAATTAGCTGCTCTGCCAAGGCATAGAAGATTCCTGAGCTGACTCAGCTGAGAGATCAAATTACAGTGGTGATTAGTCACAGATGAGGAGGCATTAGACAGGCTAAACTCTACAGGGTGGGCCATTTATGTGGATACACCTTGATAAAATGGGAATGGTTGGTGATATCAACTTCCTGTTTGTGGCACATTAGTATATGTGAGGGGGGAAACTTTTCAAGATGGGTGGTGACCATGGCGGCCATTTTGAATCCAACCAAAAAAAACAAGCACACCATTGTTTTTCTTGTGAACTTCCTAATAAGTTTGATGTGTCACATGACCCTCTTCCTATTAAAAAAACAAAAGTTGGATTCAAAATGGCCGACTTCAAAATGGCCGCCATGGTCACCACCCATCTTGAAAAGTTCCCCCCCTCACATATACTAATGTGCCACAAACAGGAAGTTAATATCACCAACCATTCCCATTTTATTAAGGTGCATCCATTTAAATGGCCCACCCTGTACATATTATTATTATTTATTAGATTTATATAGTGCCAACATATTACGCAGCGCTGTACAATAAATAAGGTTACAGACAATGATAACAGGGGTGACAGAACAATACAGGTAATAGACAATAGATACAACAATAAAGGTAATAGCAATAAGATACACAACACAATGCAGACAGTAGTACAATGCCAGATCATAAACTCGAGTGGTAGTGGTAACAAGTTCCAAATTCTGGGTAAAGTGCACACAGTCAAGTATGATACACAAGGGGAGAGGGCCCTGCCAAAGGCTTACAATCTAGAGGGAGGGGTTTGTGACACAAAAGGAGGGGGTGCAGCAAGAAGTTATTGACAGAAAGGATTAGGGCAGTGTTGAGTTGATGTAGGCCTCCTTGAAGAAGTGAGTTTTGAGTGCTTTTTTGAAGGTGTTGAAGGTGGGAGCGAGCCTGATGGGCAGTGGGAGAGAGTTCCACAGGATGGGGGCAGCTCTAGTGAAGTCCTGCAGTCGTGCATGGGAGTGCGAGATGCGTGGGGTGGTTAAGAGGAGGTTGTTGGAGGAGCGAAGTGGGCGGCCAGGTGTATATCTGCTGACCAGGTCAGAGATGTAGCTTGGGCAGGACTTGTGTATGGATACACACACACATACATACATACAGAGTGCATTTCTCTGTGTTTTCCTTCTGTTTTCCTTCTGTCCTGTGCAAGAGTTCAGGTCCACTTTAAATCGTAAAAAAACCCCTCTGTAAGACTCCAGATGGAGGAGCTACATATTCATATATGAAGCGGTCATGGCAGCCAGCATGCAGACATGAATAATATGGCTTCTCAGTAAGCATTCCAGTAAAGCACATTATAGATTCCCTGCGGGGATTTTCTGACAGTCCCTCATCTGTGAACCGCAGGCATCATTTGCTGCAGGCGGAATCCAGGCGCCCGGCCCACCTGTCCTGATCTCACCTTCCCTGCACCCCCGGGGTCCCGTGTAATCATTCTCTATCGATCCCCCTGCCTCCGCCAGATGCAATTACTGGAAGACATGGCGGCAGGAAGCGGGAGGATAAATGATCAGGAGCCGCGGTGCGATCAATACCGGGGCCTGACAATCTCCCTCCTCACGCCAATTCCGCTTCTGGAGGTGCCGCAACACTCCCAATCCGGCCCGCTGATAGTCCAATCACCTCTGTGATACAGAGACTGAGCGCCTGGCTCTGCTTATATCAACCGCGTCCCTCCCCAAGGGATAAATATCATCCCGAAGATTGGCCGTAATGAATGAAGCACGGCGCACAAAACAGCGGTGAAGCATAAATACGCCGACAAGGAGATAGAAGATCTATAGTATTAAAAAAAAACAAAAAACCTGAAAGCTCAAAACACAGATTTAAAATCACCATCTAACAGCTTAGCGTCTGTGAAATGAATGAAGATTCAGTGGATATCATTTTTTCCTGATGTTTTGAACACATGATCAGAAGTACTTGCGCAAGAGGCTCAGCAACAAACTCTGTGGGTGTGGCCGCTACTGATGCCTAGATTGCATCATCCCCCTCAGTTCAGGGTACAGGGCACAGACTGAATTGTCTGGCAATATTGCATTCTGTAGCATAGACAAGCCTGGGGAGCAGGAAGTAGCTGGTGTCACAAGGGATTCATTTCACATCAGCTAATCAAGGCGCTTATAGACAGATATTATTATTATTTCGTATTTATATAGTGCTGACATCTTCTGCAGCACTTTACAGAGTACCATCCGATCAGACAGGGATCTATCTTTTGGGTACATCGGGCAGCCATCTGCTAGACTACACTTTTTCAACTTGAGCTACTTTAAAAATTACAAAATTAGAAATGATCTACGAGGAAGAATCTATTTACAGATGCAAGCCACAACTGCAGCTCATGCAAAGAGGCAGTCCATCAGTGACTACTACAAGCCACAACTGCAGCACATGCACAGTGGCAGCCCATCAGTGATTACCACAAGCCACACCTGCAGCACATGCACAGTGGCAGCCCATCAGTGATTACCACAAGCCACAACTGCAGCACATGCACAGCGGCAGTCCATCAGTGATTACCACAAGCCACAACTGCAGCACATGCACAGCAGCAGTCCATCAGTAATTACCACAAGCCACACCTGCAGCACATGCACAGTGGCAGCCCATCAGTGATTACCACAAGCCACACCTGCAGCACATGCACAGTGGCAGCCCATCAGTGATTACCACAAGCCACAACTGCAGCACATGCACAGCGGCAGTCCATCAGTGATTACCACAAGCCACAACTGCAGCACATGCACAGCAGCAGCCCATCAGTGATTACCACAAGCCACAACTGCAGCACATGCACAGCGGCAGTCCATCAGTGATTACCACAAGCCACAACTGTAGCACATGTACAGCGACAGTCCATCAGTAATTACCACAAGCCACACCTGCAGCACATGCACAGTGGCAGCCCATCAGTGATTACCACAAGCCACACCTGCAGCACACAGTGGCAGCCCATCAGTGATTACTACAAGCCACAACCGCAGTACATGCACAGCGGCAGTCCATCAGTGATTACCACAAGCCACACCTGCAGCACATGCACAGCGGCAGCCCATCAGTGATCACCACAAGCCACAAATGCAGCACATGCACAGTGGCAGCTCATCAGTGATTACCACAAGCCACAACTGCAGCACATACACAGCAGCAGCCCATCAGTGATTACCACAAGCCACACCTGCAGCACATGCACAGCAGCAGTCCATCAGTGATTACCACAAGCCACAACTGCAGCACATGCACAGCAGCAGCCCATCAGTGATTACCACAAGCCACACCTGCAACACATGCACAGCGGCAGCCCATCAGTGATTACCACAAGCCACAACTGCAGCACATGCACAGCAGTAGCTCATCAGTGATTACCACAAGCCACACCTGCAGCACATGCACAGCAGCAGCCCATCAGTGATTACCACAAGCCACAACTGCAGCACATGCACAGCAGCAGCCCATCAGTGATTACCACAAGCCACACCTGCAGCACATGCACAGCAGCAGCCCATCAGTGATTACCACAAGCCACAACTGCAGCACATGCACAGCAGCAGCCCATCAGTGATTACCACAAGCCACACCTGCAGAACATGCACAGCAGCAGTCCATCAGTTATTACCACAAGCCACAACTGCAGCACATGCACAGTGGCAGCCCATCAGTAATTACCACAAGCCACAACTGCAGCACATGCACAGCAGCAGCCCATCAGTGATTACCACAAGCCACACCTGCAGCACATGCACAGCGGCAGTCCATCAGTGATTACCACAAGCTGCCAGTCAGATACATATCATAGAGCCCTCCTCAGTAAGTCAAATAGAACAGTGCATGAACAAATAGAGTCACAAAATCATGCTCAGTGTACGGAAAATTGTAATCAGCAGCAGTAGCACCTAATGCTTCTAAATGTATGGCTCAAAGATACAGAGTACGATGTGTACATCACTCGGGGGGGTTGTGTGGGACCTACCCATAACTCCTTTGCAATCTACTGGTAGATCACGATTTATGCAATTGGCACCCCTGTGCTAGATAGAGTACAGCCAACTTTACATTACACTTCTGCTTAGAAAATAACAGTTACACCACTAGAGGGCACTCCATAACAAAATAACATATTTCTTTGATTTCTGATTTATTTTGGATTACTCTCTCAGTGCCCCCGTCCCAGCATTGTCCCCCTGGCAAAATGAGACGACCAGCTAGACTGAATATGCCTTCAGGAGTCATCATAAAGGCCTCTGAAGTACCCATGTCCCTGAGAACTTACAAAGAGGGGCAGATCCATACTGCACACATGAGAGTCTGCACATACGCATTACGGATGACCCGATCTTTGGAAACAGGTGGAGACTCAAGCTTTTCCTACGTCTTCCGAGGAGTCCCTACGGTGACAATTTTGAATGGGCGACAGCGGTGAACCGAGGGCACAGAGAGAGGACTGGGGAGGAGCTATGGGGTCCAGAGCCTTCCTTTTTCATAGGTACTGTATATACTCAAGTATAAGCCTAATTTTTGGGCTGAAAAAAGTGGCCCAAAAGTGTGGGGTCTCGGCTTATACATGAGTCACTACTCTGAGTAACCCCTAGTGCCCCTACTATATGCACAGTGGTGAATCATCTGAGGGACACCACACACAGGAGGTCCCAGCTAACCTCATCTTGAGTTGTAGCCTTGGAAGGAATAAAGGGGCAATGTCTATTGAGTGGTGAGAATCCTTGCATATCAAGTTTTAGATACATGACTATGTGGCTCTGCATTCCTTGCTTTATCTTTATGCCAAGCTTTGCAACAGGAGTTCTTTGCATATCCATCTCCGTTGTAGGCCGATGTTCTGGCTTATTATTGCAATCAGCTGAATTTCTGATGCTTTTCTAATATATGGTTGTGGCCTGCCATGGCTGTAAGTGGTGTTGTGGCTTTTTCCATCCCTGGCTTATACTCAGGTCAAACATTTTTTACAGTTTTTTTAAGGTAAAAGTTGGGGGATCGGCTTATACTCAGGTCGGTTTATACTCGAGTATATACGGTAAGTTTTTTTTTTTCAGGTCACTTTTTTGGGACTTTCTTTTGTACTTCTCTAGAATCACCTCCTCGCATTCACATATTCAAGATTTCTCACATGCTTCACCCCTACTCTGGAATCCCTTGCCTAAACACATCTGTCCCTCTCCCACCTCGCCAAGCATACGTTCTACATTAGGCAATTTACCCTTTCACCTCTGGCCAAGTTGTACTCCTACTATAGATATCCTAAAAACACACTGCCTCTAGGTATGATTATTGTATACTTCCCCACCTTGTTTCCCCTCTTTTCCTTTCGATTGTAAGCTCACAAGGGCAGGGTTCTCTCAACCTTTTGTGTCTTGGAACTTGTTACACATTTTATTCATATTACTTTGTCACTGTAATTACCAATTCTGTATCTTGTATATTGGTGTTGTACACCATTGTCTGTATTATTATGTACCCCATGTTGGTTTCTTACTTTGTACAGCGCCACGGAATATGTTGGCGCTTTATAAATCAATAATAAATTACACAAAATAAATATACTAAAACAAATGCTTTCTCCTCTGCCTCAGGAAACGAGAGACACTGAAGTAAACGAAAGACGCCGTCGGCATGACGCGGCAAATGACAAATTACTGCAAAGTCACTCGTGTCACATTGGCCTCTGAAGAAGTAACACTGCAGAAATCGATATTTTCCTGTAAGATAACCCGGCTCTGGGGACGGCAGAGGATCCAGCTCGAGGGGGGTCCCGGGACAAGGCATAGAAAGTGCATTCCTGGTATTTTTAGCATAAATATTGACAGAAGAGCCGCGTTTCCAGTAATGCGTTGCGTGGCGCGGTTCCAGCGCAAAAACAGATCTGTTCCCCTTCAGCCTGGATTTCCACGCCATCGAGGCGAGCCCAGCGCTGTTTTTATACAGAAGATTACTGGCGAGGAGAAGAACGCCTCCCGAGTACGCCAACGTCATCGTTCTGCATGAGGCTCTCAATATGTCCACTGACTGATTGCTAGCTCCTCTACCTCGTCCTGAAATGCCCCTCTTAAAGTGGAGCTGAACTCTTGCACAGGACAGAAGGAAAACATATAGAAATGCACCCTGTATATATTTAGAGAGTTTAGCCTGTCTAATTCTGCATCCTCTGTGACTAATCACAAGTTGGAATTTGATCTCTCAGCTCAGCCGGCAATCTCGGCAGAGCAGCTAATTTGTAAATACAGTATGCCAACCCTACGTCTGCTTCCATGAAAGCAGGAAGTAGATACACTGCAGATTTATTGCAGGATCTGCATCAGCTACAACAAATAAATTATTTTTCTTTAAAGGTTATCATGCTGTTGCTTATCTTTTAGAGCAGAGAGGAAGTTCTGAGTTGCGCGGGAGTCATCGGGGATCTTAAAGGTCTG
Organism: Hyperolius riggenbachi; assembly: GCF_040937935.1. Lineage (NCBI taxonomy): Eukaryota > Metazoa > Chordata > Amphibia > Anura > Hyperoliidae > Hyperolius > Hyperolius riggenbachi. The sequence goes on from NC_090654.1 coordinate 29,674,530, forward strand.
ATCCGCCATGACAGCAGTTATCACGCGTCGCAAAGGGTTGTCTGCATAATCGCGCACTCGTACCCACATCTCGAGATTGTGGAAACCATTGCGCATCACTCGAAAAAAATATTGCCGATTGTTGTAAGAATCACGGGGACAAGGCGAGTACAAGCCTTAAAGGGAACCAGAGACGAAGCACCCTTGCGTATTTTACCATATATATCAGTAAGAACATTAGAGAAAACACTTACCATGCTCTTTGTTTCATCCTCACTGCTAATAGTGTCTGTTATCAGCTGTGATAAGAATCCCGGACTGAGCATTCAGTCTGGCTTTGCTGGGAATGATTATTGCTGAGTCATTATAGCAGAGCCACAAGGGGGCAGGCTTGGGCTTGAAAAGACACCAGAGAAGACAGACTCAGCTACAATCTTTCCGTAGCAAAGCTAGACTGAGTGCTTAGTCGGGGATTCTTATCAGAGGTGGTAACAGTCAGATTAAACAGAGAACAATGAAACAAAGAGCAGATTCGGTGTTTACTGTCATGTTCCCACTGATTTATAAGGTAAAATACAAGAGGGTGCTTCATCTCTGGTTCTCTTTAAATCCTTCTAAGGATATCCAAAGATAAACTCAACCAGTTGGTTATATAAACTGCAACGAGGATGACAGTGCTGGAATAAGGACACAGAGAACCCAGGGAAGGATCTATGGGACGCGCAGACTTCCTGCTCCATAGGGGGTATCTAACTTTTTTATGATGGCTTCAGTAGCACTTTAAAAGGAAAAAAATACGGCAGCCTCCATATCCCTTTCACTTCAATATATCAATAGCCTTGAGAGGCTGTTGATATATTGATACTTGTGACTAAACATTATCTCGTTCTCTGTGTGTGGCTGGCAACTGCTCCTGTTTTAACGTGGTTTTAGCATTGGGATTTGTCCTTAAAGTGAACCTCCAGACTAAAAATCTACTCAGCAGCACTGAAAAGGCTTGGTGTTTCTTTAACACAACATCAGAACTTTGTTTTTCTTACCTAAGCCTAATTTTTAGCTGCATAGAAGCTAAGCTCCGCCCAATCAAAGAAAACTGCCCGGGCATTTTTCCCCTGATACTGTGCATGATGGGATTTCTGATATTGTTGTTCTCATTGCCTAGCACGTGCAGCTGGGAGGGGTGATCAGGACACAGGTCAGTTGGAACTGTCTCATGCTCCCTTGTCACCTCCTTTCAAGTAAAAAGATGGCTGCCCCCATGAAATCACAAACATTTGCCTGTTCTTTTAAAACAGAGTGGGTAAGAGATTATATTACCTATTTTAATTAACATATCTAATGTAACTTAATGACAGTATGTTTGTTTAGGCTGAAGGTTCTCTTTAAAGAGGAAGTGTCACGATAATCTTACATACAAATAAGTACATTTCTCACAGAGTAAAATGAGCCATAAATGACTTTTCTTCTATGTTGCTGTCAATCACAGTAAGTAGTAGAAATCTGACATTAAAGGTGGCCATACACTGGTCGATTTGCCATCAGATTCGACCAACAGATACATCCCTCTCTGATCGAATCTGATCAGAGAGGGATCGTATGGCTGCCTTTACTGCAAACAGATTGTGAACCGATTTCAGCCTGAAACCGATCACAATCTGTTGTGGTGGTGTTGCTGCCGCCGCTCCCCCGCATACATTACCTGCTCCGCCGGCGCGACTCCCGGGTCTCTCTCCGCTGTCTTCTCCGCTCTGGTCTCCGGCTCCAGCATGATTCACTTCTTCCTGCCCGGCAGGAAGTTTAAACAGTAGAGCGCCCTCTACTGTTTAAACTTCCTTTGATTACTATATGAGGCGGTATCTATTTATATTTTGAGGTTTGGTTTGAAGGCACAATAATGCAGATAGAGAGGCACATTCCAGCCCCAGTCTTCGGCCATTGTTTCTGTAGATGAGATTTCCACCTCATAAATCTAAGGACTGCGGTCCAACCAGCCCAGCCAATCCCCCGCCCTCCCTCATCTGTTTACAGGAGGAGGGGAAACGCCCAGATCTCAGGTGAAAGTCGGAGAGGTTGGTGACACATGTCGCCCCAGGGCGCTGGGCCTGTTAGGCCTGGAAAGCGGGCCGTGACTTGCTCCATAACAGGAAAAGGCTGGGGGTGTGTGTGGGTGTGGGGGGGGGGGGCAGTGAATCATGGCTGGAATCATTCTGGCGCAGGAAGTGAAATGGAGAAGAGCCCCCTTCAGGCAGTAACAGCCAGACTGCAGGGCTTCCTCCTACACTAGATGGAGCCACTACCTGCGTCGTTAATCCTTGTGAGATAAGGTAGAATGGCTGCACTGCTTAACGGATAGACAAGCTGGACAAGTTGTTATGCTGGTAGCCATACATTGTACAATTTCTTTGACCAATAAGATGATCGATTAGACAAAAACAACATCTTAATTGATCATAAACTGAAGTGGATTTAACCTGCTGGGCGGTCTGGACGAGCTCAGCTCGTCCAGTACCGCCGGAGCCTGCCGCTCAGGCCCTGCTGGGCCGATTTGGCACAAATAAAAAGCAGCACACGCAGCCGGCACTTTGCCAGCCGCGTGTGCTGCCTGATCGCCGCTGCAGCGCGGCGATCCGCCACATGCAGCGGCGAAAGAGGGTCCCCCCAGCCGCCTGAGCCCAGCGTAGCCGGAACAAAAAGTTCCGGCCAGCGCTAAGGGCTGGATCGGAGGCGGCTGACGTCAGGACGTCGGCTGACGTCCATGACGTCACTCCGCTCGTCGCCATGGCGACGAGGTAAGCGAAACACGGAAGGCCGCTCATTGCGGCCTTCCATGTTACTTCTGGCCGCCGAAGGCGATCAGAAGATCGCCTCCGGAGCGCCCTCTAGTGGGCTTTCATGCAGCCAACTTTCAGTTGGCTGCATGGAATAGTTTTTTTTTTATTAAAAAAAAACCCTCCCGCAGCCTCCCTGGCGATTTTACTAGAACGCCAGGGAGGTTAAAGGGCACCTAAATTGAGAAGGATGTGGATTTTCCCTTTTAAAATAATACCAGTTGCCTGACTCTCCTGCTGATCCTGTGTCCCTAATACTTTTAGCCACAGCCCCTGAACAAGCATGCAGATCAGGTGCTCTGACTGAGGTCAGACTGGATTAGCTGCCGGCTTGTTTCAGGTGTGCGATTCAGCCACTGCTACAGCCAAAGAGATCAGCAGAAGTGCCAGGCAACTGGTATTGTTTAAAAGAAAACATCCATATCGCTCTCAGTTAAGGTTCCCTTCAAAGAGGCCCTGTAACACTGTATACAGGAGTAGACTGCAGTAAATTGTTCAGGATACCCACTTTTAAGCTAAATATCCTGGCTTCAGCAATAGAAACACTTCCTATAGCTATATATTGCTGTGCAGTGCCGCCTCCCACTGAGGCTTTTTATTATGCAGAATTATGCTGCGTTCCAGGGTACCCAGCAAGCTCATGGTGAGCCAAAACTCTGCAAAGGACCAAAAGGCCTCCTTACTAAAATGCTCTGCAAAACAAAAACACTTTGCCTTCTTAGAACAGAAGGTATTGGTAATTATTCAGGTTGGAGTGAGCTTATGAGGGATTGTAATTCACCAAATACACTGTGCACAAATCCCCTGCGGAGTTCTGCACGGCGCGTACCTACGGGCACACGGCTGGATGTCGCACATTCGGCCAGGAAGGGTTGGGACGCCCTACAAATGCCACGTCTCGTGCGTGACTTATCGCCCGTCTTCTGCCGCGGAGATTTGCCAGTTTTACTCTCAGCCAGACTCTGAACGGCAGCATCAATGGAGAGACTCGCCTGTATGAGAAATCGCGCCCTGCCCTGAATTCAGATTCTGAACAGAATAAACATTAGGCAGCCGACGGTTCTGCGGAGCCGCCCACATATCTCTGCCGTGGAGACAACGCAGACTGGAGCTGATCTAATTAGGCCTTGTGTAATTAGATTACTGATCTGCAGAATGACGAGGAAATGAGCCAGATCTGGCATGAAACATTCATGTAGGAGATTGTAGAGACAGAGGCGTATCTAGAGGGGTGCAGGCATGGCTCATGGCATGGGCGATGCAGCACCAAGGGTGCAATGCCTGCTCCTGTGCTGCGCTGCCATGCCTGCCCCTGTACCTTCGTGTCACTCAAACCTCAGATCAGATTATTGCTGTTATCGGGGGGACACATGGCTACTTAACTTATGCTTGTAGGGCGCACTTGGCTTAGTGTTAGAAAAGAGGGCAGAAGAATCTTTCCAAAAGAGTAACTTCAGCATTATACCGAGATGAAAAATGAAGGCAACCATAACATGTACACAAGAAAGTGTTTTTGAGGGGAGGGGGGCTCTGACCGGGGAAGGGAGGGGGGGGGGGGAAACGCAGTTTCAGTGTTTTCCATAGGCTCTATATTACCCAGATACGCTGCCTGTTCATAATATAGCTGCGAACATACAACAAACTCCGGACGAAGATACTTCTGTTCTAAACCCCGCAGTTCAAGCACAGCTCAAAAGATACATTTCATAGAACATTATTTTTAATGAATTATGAAAAAAGTTTTGTGAAATACACTTTTTTTTCATCCTTGTTCGGTGACCTCCAGCGCACTGCTTACACACAGGCAATCTAAAACACGCCCCTTTAATCACATGGGCACATAGCAGGGATGGCACTGTGAGTGAAAACCACGCCCCCCTGCTGACAGATATCCTGTCATAGCTGGCATCAATCTGCAGTATGAAGGAATGGTTTGGATAGTGGTAGAGGTGGGGGGAACGTTAGAAAGCAGATAGAAGCTGCAGAATAGGAGATGAGGGTCTATCAGTCTGTGCATTATTTTTTTTTTATTAATTAAAAAAAAAAAAAAAATCTTCACCTAAACTTCTCCTTTTACTTTGACCAGACAAGTAACAGTTGGACCTTCTATTAGGTTTTTACTACTGTCTGTGTCCCCAGGATAAAGGGTTTTCTCTCACTTTTCTGTTGCAGAGAGACAATGGGAGTTTAGAAATCCTTCCTAAAAGTGGCCACACATAATACAATATAATTATACAATTGTACAGCAATTCGATAAAAAACGATCAGTTGCCCTGAAAAACTGAAAGCTTTTTTTCCCCATTCGAGTGAGAAATCCATTCACATTTCCCGTTTTTCCCCATTCCTAGACTGTATTATTACATTTTTTTTTTATTGCTGTCACTAGAGGGCAACTGACTGACAGGTCCTCTTTATACAAGGCAGGTGCTAGACTTTGTGCTGCCCGAAGCAAACTTGGAAGGATGCACTCCCCCCTCCAGGAAAACACGGATTATATATATTTTTTACATTAAGCTCTATGGCGGAGCCCTTTTTTTTTTTTACCTGCTTCTGCCTGGATGTTGATGGGTGAGTGAATGGGTGCTGATAAGTGTTTGGCTGGCTGAACATGTGTAGGGGGAGGCTGGGTGCCAACAGCTAAAGGTGGCTGGCTGGGGCAGCACACACGCACACACAGACACACACACACACACACACACACACACACAATGCTTTCCTCAGTCATACATGCACAGAAATAAACTGGATCTTAAGGTGGCCACTAACGGTCCAATTTCTAGCGAAAAATCGTTTGAGCGATAAGAAATTTGGATCGGATTGGTTGTAAATAATCTTTGTTGGTGCACACAATCGATTGTGAATGAGTGAAAAAAATGTCGTCCGAATGAATTTTCGTAGAAGCAAAATTTGGATTTTCCTGTTGGTTGTGATAGATAGGAAGCAAAGATTGCTTCATTGATGGTGTAGTGAACGATGTATTACAATATTTCACTTCCGATTAGAATTTCTGATTGCTCAAACGATTTTTCGCTAGAAATTGAATCGATAGTGGCCCCCTTAAATCCAGTGCTTATCCAAATCCCCAAAAACTTTTTTGGCAGGACCAAATACATTTAGCATTGCCAAAGCAAATCAAAGCATTAACATGGGGGGGGGGGGGGGGGGTTATGTTGTGGGAATAAGGGAAGGGTATAGGGGGTTAGGGTATACTGTCAATAGGTGTGTAGAAGGTGTAAGGGACAGTATGGTGGCTGGAATATACAGCAGAGGGCGAGATTGAAAAAGATCAGCTGAGTGTAGAGCTGATGCTGCCCTCTACAGTCTGCTGCCCAGAATCACGCGATTCAATCTGCTTCATGGTAGCGCCGGCCCTGTCTTTATGGAAGCATCAGTGGTTAAATCTCACCTTTCAAGCTTCCAGAAAGTTTAGCAGATGACCAGAAAACAGATGTCAGTTTAAAGGAAGACTGTAGTGAGAGGTATATGGAGGCTGCCATATTTGTCTCCATTTAAGCAATACCAGTTGCCTGGCTATCCTGCTAATCCCTCTGCCTCTAATACTTTCAGCCATAGGCCCTGAACAAGCATGCAGGAGATCAGGCGTTTCTGAAAATTTTGACAGATATGACAAGATTAGCTGCATGCTTGTGTCTGGTGTGATTCAGACACTACTGCAACCAAATAGACCAGCAGAGCTGCCAGGCAACTGGTATTGCTTAAAACGAAAGAAATATGGCAGCCTCCGTATTCTTCTCACTACAGTTCTCCTTTAACCCTGTAGAAACTATAAGCATAGCTTCAATTCAGTGATCAGCACAAACTGCAGCTAGTTTACTATCACTATAAACACGGTGTGACAGCTTATGGCATACACACTGGGGGTGACGTGCCTATGACTAAAAAAATGGTATAAAATAAATATTGCTCACTTGAGAGATTGTAGACCGTACGATCTGAAGATTTGGTGTCTTATGGCCAGACAAAAGGAGAAAAGCACAAAATATTTGGGGAATTTTCGTTTTACTACCAACGTGAAATGGGGACTTTCCAATGTACGGTATGTGGAAAATATTTCCATTCTTAATAGAAAAAACAGTGAAATCGCCCTATTAACTCTCATGAATATTCCACAGTCCTCTCCGAGCCATGACGACTTCTGGAGGGTTAATGGCGTCGCTGGGCGGCGGAGTATACGGATTTATCCCAGTATCCCATGACTCATCACTGCAGCCTGTGACCAATATGGAAACACTTGTGAGGAGGGAGATTTGTGTTGGTGTTACTACGGTAACAGGAGAGGGTGGGTTCGGGCCTACTACTTCTCAGGCCTGCTATTTCCTCTCATACGCACAAACAGAAGCCCAGAAATAAACACCCGTCCTGTGAGGGCTCCAGCCAGGATATTTCCTGAGCTGCTAAAAGCAGGATGTCCATATTTAAAGGGTAATGCCGCTTTTAGGCCTCGTTCACGCTATACGCATTGCTGTGAGCATTTCAGCAACGCATATGATGTGCCATATGCAAGAAAATCGAGTGCATAGACTGCGGTGTTTGACGTTCACACCATGGGCCGTGCAGCAGTGCAATGCGCGCTTCCGGAAAAACGCAGTCGCTGAACCATTCATAGAATGGGATATCTTGTGTACAAAACGCTTGACCATCTGCTTTTGCTACTATGAACGAGGCCTTAAGATGCCCCTTAATGGTACAATATTTTCTTCAGATCCAATCATTTGATCAGATTTTTTTCAAACTGCAAAAAAAAAAGAAAAAAACAAAAACAAAAACACAGTATGTGAAGAAAATTGATTCTGTGGTCGATCGGAATGTTAAGCCCCGTCTAAACGGGGAGATGTGGAGGCGATCCGCGGGCTCGATTAGCCGCTGGATCGCCTCTTCCGCATCCCCACGCGTACCCGGATTCGATTCCCCACCGGCGCCACTTATCTTCCGCTCGATTCCCTGCCATTATCCCCTCGCGGGGAACAAGCAGGGAATCGGCGGTAGCAAGATCCAACCTGTCGGATCTTATCAATCGAGCCGCATCAGCGGCTCGATTGATGAGCCACATCGCCGCCTCATCTACCCGTGTATGTGTACGATTTTACAATTGTATCTGAAGAGAGAGAAAGTGCCCTGATTGACTTGTTTATGGGAACAACCAATACTTACCTTCCAATTATTTACAATCCTGCCAATCTGATCACATGATGCATCTAAGTAAAATATTGTATCGCTAATGGGCACTTTTAGTGTGTGCGATTTCTGTGTCCCGAACAACAAGACTTCCTGTCACTTTCCGTCCTAGATAAGCTCAACACACACCATACAATCTTGGTTGTACAGATTTACCAAATCTATGTAGTATAAGGGCCAACAGATTGAAAATTCCTTGAATGATTGATTGGATAAGCTCTTATACTACATGAAAGTGGTAAGATTGAACAACCAAGATTGTATGGTGTGTGTTCAGCCATACAGAGACAACTAACAGCAGGAATTGAGGGGACGACACTGTAATGGAAACACCAACAGCGACAAAACTCAGAGAAACTGTAACCCAGGATTGAAACTCATCCCAATCAGTAGCTGATACCCCCTTTCCCACAAGAAATCTTTACCTTTTCTCTAATAGATCATTAGGGGGGTCTGTATGGATGATATTGTGGTGAAACCCCTCCCACAATGTGATGTCATGACCATGGTCCTGACAGTTTCCTGCCTGTCTTTGCCTTGTGGGAAATAACAGCTTATCCAACTGCCAAGCAAGCAGTAAGTATCTCCCTCGGTGCATAGAACTCTCAGTAACGAACATTACGCACAAACCACCTGGCAGAGCTAATGATGTCACCACCAGTGATACATTTCAGAATGTAAATCAGGGAGAGGAAAGATTTTACAATGGGCAAACACTGACTAAATAATCTATAAATGAATATTGTAAACAATAAGCAATTTTATTCATTATGTAATTTTCACTACAGTTCCCCCCAGCATTGTGCAGCGCACGCCAATGCTGCTCTTCCAGTTCTGCTGACAGGGGCGTAGGAATAGGCCCTGCAGCCTCTGCGCCCGCGGGGGAGAACCCCCTGGGGCCCGCTCGGGGCCGTTTTGTGGGTGCTGGAGGGGTGGCAGCATGAGGGGAAAGCCTTGCCCACAGTCGGCGGGGAGAGGGGTAGTTCCCCCCTCTCCCTCACCTCGGGGCTCTCCCCTCTGCGCTCCCCTCCAGCTCGTAAGTGTGTGGGGCTGTGGTGGGCAGCGGCGGGCAGATACATACCTGCTTCCGTGCGTTCCATCGGAGACTTCTCCCTCTAGCGGCTGACGTCACTTCCGGAAGGGGGAGGGGGGGCCCGCTCTGAAAATCTGCAGGGGGGGCCCGGTGGGGCCTAGTTACGCCCCTGTCTGCTGATCTGCCATGCTGATTGCACTGCTATTACAAGTTGCAAATGTATATTTCTAGAACAAACAGCTGAGCGAGCGGATTGGTAACGACTCTGGGAAACGTTTCAGTTACTGGAAAACTGCAGGGCATATATCTGCTGCAGAGGCCTCATGTACATGACTGGTGTCTTAAAGGGGACATGAACTCAGAATTTCCTCTCTGCTCTAAAAAATAAGCAACAGCATAATAACCTTTATGCTAGTTACACACCAGGACATTGCGTTTTAGGGGACGTTATAGGGCACATAACGTGCCCCTAACGCAACACCTGGTGCTCTTCGATGTGGACTTCGGAGTGAGCCGCGTTGTGCAGCTCACTCTGGCGTCCGTGATGCCGTGATGCGTACTCTTGGACGCATGCGGCATCACGTGGTCCCGCCCAGCCAATCGCCGCACAGAGCGGCCGCTCCAGGAAGTAAACACTGCACGTCACACCGTGCAGTGAATATTAATTAGCCATGTGCCTGGCCGCTCTCCACTCCTCCCCAACACTACTGAGCATGTGCAAACAGTCTAACGCGGCTTAGCCGCACATAATGCACAGCATGCAGCACTCTCAACGGATGTGCTGGGTTACAATGTAACGCAACGTGGGCACTGTGAACAGCCCCATTGATTTTTCATTACTGTGAGTTGGGCTGCGTTACAGGCTGCTCTAACATGCGCCTGTAACGTCCCACTGTGAAACCATTTCTTTGTTACAGCTGATACAAATCGTGCAATAAATCTGCAGTGTGTCTACTTCCTGATTCATGGAAGCAGACATAGGGTTAACATCCCGTGTTTACAAATTAGCTGCTCTGCTGAGGCAGCTTGCTAACACAGCTGAGAGATCAAATTACAGTTGTGATTAGTCACAGATGGTGGGGAGTTAGACAGTGTTAACTCTCTAAATACATACAGGATGGATTTCTCTCCGTTTTCCTCTTATCCTGTGCAAGAGTTCAAGTCCACTTTAAAGGACATCCAAGCTGAAAATAAACGAACGAGAAAAACAAATTGTGTCTATCCTCCTTCTCCTAAAAATGACACTTTTTTTTTTTTTTTTTTTTTTAAAGATATCCCACAGTATTATTTTATATTTAAATCTAGTATTTAAGTTTTTACTGCTTCATGATCTCAGCTCAATGACACCTCCGTTGAAGTATGCCAGAGCTCAAACCTATGGATTATTGACCCTTTTTACCTCTTTCCTGCTCTCAGAAGCCATTTACTGACAGGAAAGTGTTTTATGGCTGTAATTACTTATTCGTGAGGGTAACGACTATAGTCTAATGGCCCATACTCAAGGGCTACAATTGTCGCCGCAACACGCGGCGCGCGCATGTTGCGGCGACAGGTCGCCCGTGAGTATGCGCCGTCGCACGGGCGCGCACCCCGAACTGTCGCCCGTCGCTGATGTCGCCAGGCGATTAGCGTGGTCACAACTCCGCCGCAACTGTCGCTAGTCCGCGTGAGTACGCGGACTAGCGACAGCAACCTCCATTGAGGTATGCGGAGCTTCCGGCGGGGGGAGGAGGAACGTCGGCGACAGCTTCCGTCGCGCCGCTGGTCCCTCTTCCGCGTGTGTACGCGGAGGGACCTGGCGAGGAGCTGTCGCCGGCCTGTCGCCCACACGCTCACCTGTGCTGGCGACAGGCCACTTTTGCAGCCCGTGAGTACGGGCCATTACCCAGTCTGACCCGGATAGAAACTGTCACTTGCATACCTGATGTTTAACTCTTTCAGGCAGTGAAAGTAAAAAAAAAGGAACACAGCCTAGATATTTGTGTGCTAGGCACTGTACATATGCGTCTCATGTCAAATGTCACCTCAGTTGTCTGCTTACAGTGAACACTCCCGCCAGGAGGGGGCAGCGTTACACAAATCCGTCCTGGCCAATTAGTGAGGAGATGGCACAACCTAGTCTGTGAAGTGTTATTCATGCTTTGGCTGTGGCAGGACGAGGCCTAGGGCGTGTTGACATAACAGGGGCACTCCCTTTTTCTCAATACCTCTCCGGCTCCTGAGTGAATTCCACATCCTGCAGAGAGCAGGCTGGTGTCTGGAGTACAGACAGAGGGAAGAGTCAATGGCCCGGGCGTGACGGACACGCTTTATTAACACTGCCACCAGCCGCGGCAACATGTCACCAGTCCCTGGCTTTACCCTATACCTGAAGTGACTCTAAAAGAAAAGGAATAACGATGGCTCCACATAGAGAGGTTCCTGCATTCATCCTTAGGGTTATTCCCCTCCTCATTATTACCCGGTAGTTCTTAAAGGACACCTGAACTGAGAGGTATCTACAATACCAGTTGCCTGGCTGTCCTGCTGAACTCTTGGGCATCAGTAGTGTCTGAATCACACACCTGAAACAAGCAGTCAGACTCCAGTCTGAAACACCTGATCTGCTGCATGCTTGTCCAGGCTCTATGGCTGAACTTTTAATGAATGCAGATTGCTTGGCTATCCTGCTGTTCCTCTTCCACTCCTCTAATACTTTTATCCATTGACCCTAAACAAGTTAAGATCAGGTGCTCCCCAGACGGAAATCTGACTGGATTTGCCAAATGCTTGTTCCAGGTGTATGATTCAGACAATACTGCAGAAATCAGCAGGACTGCCAGGCAACTGGTATTGTTTAAAAGGAAATACATGTGTCAGTCTCCATAGCCCTCACTTCAGTTGCCCTTTCACTCTTACCAGTAGCCCCTCCCACCCCCAGGAGCTCACGAGACACCTAGTGGACAAAAGGTTTTGAAAAAACCACCACTAAGCTGCACAGGGCAGCTCCTATGTGACAGCGGAGGAAATAATTCCCTCATCACAGTGAGGAGGATGCGCCTCCCTGGAGAGAGATCAGCCATATCTCTGGCTCTCTGAGAGGGTCTTTCCCACAAACGCTGCCGAGCTGGGCTGCCACATCCGCCTGCAGCGCCACAGATAGGCTGAGCTGTCAGAGAGCATCCTACGACAGTCCCCACCCCTCCATCTCACTGCTGTATTCTCAGAACACCCCGCCACAAGGAATTATCTGCTAAGAGGACCTGTCACCAAGCACCAGTGCCCTGACTCTTATAAGAACATACATCTAACAGGGAAATGCCTTCAATGAAAGAGTACCTACACCTGTAGCTGAAAGTGGACCTGAACTCTTGCACAGGACAGAAGGAAAACAGAGAAATGCACCCTGTATGTATTTAGAGAGTTTAGCCGGTCTAATTCCCCCTCATCTGTGACTAATCACAAGTTGTAACTTTATTTCTCTCGTGACAGCTGACTGCCACGGCAGATAAGCTCATTTGAAAGCACAGGATGTTAACCATATGTCTGCTTCCATAAAAGTAGGAAGTAGACACACTGCAGATTTATTGCAGGATTTGTATCAGCTGTAACAATGAAATGTTTTTCCTTAAAGGTCATTATGCTGTTGCTTATCTTTTAGAGCAGAGGGGAAGTTCTGAGTTCAGGTGCGCTTTAATTCAAGGCTGAAAAAGAGGAACTCTTCTGCTCATTATCATTCTACGGTTCGGTAATGCTGACGTGTGCAGATGACTCACTGTAAAATGTGACTCAGTTACCGTATAGAATAAATCATACCAGGGTGTTGCTAGACCATTAATAGAGAACCAGTCAGCTATATATGGATGCATAATTACCTGAATCTGCACAGGGGAGGTTTACCAGCATTGAAGTGATTATTTACCTGTCATTTCCCTGTAAAGTTTTTAACCTCTTGAGAACCGGACGTTTACACCCCCCTAGTGACCAGGCCATTTTCTTCCAATTCAGCATTTTGCAACTTTAACCCTTTATTGCTCGGTCATACAACTTAGCACCCAAATAATTTTACCTCCTTTTCTTCCCACTAATAGAGCTTGCTTTTGGAGGTATCTGATTGCTGCTCCGCTTGATTTTTTTTTTTTTTTTTTTTTATATGAAATTAAAAAAGATATTTTTTTTTTTTACAAAACTATATTCCATTTATTCCCCCCTCCCCCTTCTAAATTAGCCGTAGACTACTATGCATACACTATACATTACTTACAAAGGCATACGCCTATGATAGGAATTAGATTGTGAGGGACTGTTAAGTGATCAGGCTGTCCTCTGTACAGCCCCGAGCTAGATCCCAACGATGTACACGTTTTTCATCAATCCGCATTTAATTAGCAGCCTGCCAGCTCTGATTGAGGCTGGCAGGCTGATCGCAGCAGCCTGCTGGGTTTACAGCAGGGAATGTGAGCTCCAGCGAGTGCTTGTTCCCTGCAAATCTCTCTCCTTGCGAGATAAAGCCATATAACGTGATCGAGGAACGAGGAAGCCACTTTGCGGCCGCCACCCTGCGTCAGGTCCCCAATAAAACTGTCTAGTCTATTGTACTATCTAAGCCAAGTGCCATTACTGATATTCCCCCATTCATAATTAACAGTAAGGGCCGGATCACACTTGTTTTAAAAGCGTATTTGTGGAATACGTTTTTAAAAGCTCTGCAGAAACATGGATCGCACACGGATTTGTGTTGCACGTAACAAAAACGTTGCGGAGAGTCCAGACTTGGCACATTTTACCAGACTGGACACTTGTCCAATACAAGCCTATGAGAATGGACACTGACCCCTCTCACTAGGCTAGACGCCGCATCCGCGTTGCCCGTTTCAGCCACATCCCACCGTGACGTCACATTCACGTGTCTTGCCGTCCATCACCGCCGCTCAGTCCGTTCTGAAGAGCCCGGAGGCCGACAGAAGCATGGCTCTCCATAGGCTGCAACAGATCAATGGGATTCCTCAGCAACAGAGAGAATTCTCATTGGTTCATGTTGAACCAATGAAAATTCTCCCTGTTGCTAGGCAGAATTGGGCTGTTTTCAGAAAACCGGATCAGTTTGACATGGCTCCGATCTGGAACCCGACATGTGTGGAGCAGCCCTAAGGCCCCTTTTACACATGCACCTTAAACCTACGTTGCGTTACCCTATTTTACCGCAAGGTGCCTCAAAAAAGACCACCATCACCAAAAAAGTAGGCAGTTAAAATCTGACAGAACAGACGGGTTTTTGGCCAGTCAATCTCCTCATGGGGGATTTTTTTTTTGTTTTCAACAGCAGTTGCAAAGTCTTATGTTGGGAATGGCTCGATTGATAATATCCGACGCGTCCGATACCCCGCCGGATCGATTCCGCGCTCGATACCGCGGGCAGAACAATAGAATAAAACGAAAAGATGATAAGAAGTGCACGCGGGGACACGCTGGAATCTATCATGCGGCTCGATACACGGTACAGAAACGTACCGTGTATTCCCAGCATAACAGACAAAATAGTCTGCAAGTGAGTAGGGAGGCTGGCTGGTATCTTACTACTTTGGCAGTTAAACTGCTGTTCAGGAAACGCTGTTGAAAACAAAGAAAACCCTGAGAATTACCCATGAGGAGATGGACTGGCCCGAAACCTGACGGTTCTGTCAGAATTTAAGGGCCTGTACACAGTGCTGCGCTTGCGCTGCGCTTTTAAAATCGCATGTGATTTTTAAATCGCAAAGCCTTCATGAAAATAGAAAAACCGCATCGCACCAGTGTGTACAGGTCTTCACAATTTATGATTTTTCAAAAGACCTTGCGATTAAAAAGTGCATGGGATTTTAAAAGCGAAGCGCAAGCGCAGCAGTGTGTACAGGACCTAACTGCCTATTTTTTGGGCGATAGTGATCCTTTAACGCACGGTGCTCGGGGTAACGGAAGTCTATTGGCGACACCGTAAGTATAGAGGATGGAGCGTGGTGCGTTGTGGCGCGCATGCACGGTGGAACGGGAACACGTCTGAGTACTCTGCTGCAGGGTCATACGATTGTGCTCCTGCCACACACCACCAAAAACAAATGTAAAACTGGCCTGAAGTGAGAGGGATATGGAGGCTGCCATATTTATTTCCTAATACACAATACCGGTTGCCTGGCAGCCCTGCTGATCTTTCATGCTTCAGCAGTATCTGAATCACACACCTGAACCAAGCATGCAGCAAATCCAGTGAAACAGCCGATCTGCGGGCTTATTGATCGTCTACCGCTAAAGGCCTGGCTATGTGCATTGTTTAAAAGGAAATTAATAGGTCAGCCTCCATATCCCTCTCACTTCAGGTGTCCTTTAAAAAAAATTGTATTTTATCTGCACCCAAAAAGGCTCTTGAAGAGTGGCATTGTATGAATGGAACTCAAGTAGCTGATTTAGACACCTCTAAACATGAAACTCAGCGCCAGCCAGGCAAGAACATGTAAACACACACAAGTAACTTGTGGCCGGTAGCCAAATGAGACAAGTTAACATTTATACTGCACTTTTCTCCTGGCGGACTCAAAGCGCATGAGCTGCAGCCACTAGGACATGCTCTATAGGCAGAAGCAGTGTTGGGGTGTCTTGCCCAAGGACACCTTGCTGAATAGCTGCTGGCTTACTGAACTGGAAGAGCCAAGATTTGAACCCAGATCAGAAGGGTTAGCTGAAAAGCAGCTGATGCGGGGCTAGGACACCATAGAAGAGAACAGAGAAATCACGAATGCTCAGTCTAAAAAACCACTGGGGTGAGCCACAGTCATCTGCTGCATTTTTTCCCAGAATCCCTCAGGTTCCTCATGGCGCTTGTGCTGGAAAAATACCACACCGTTGCCTAGGAGACGGCAACACAAAGTCTGGAGGTCGCCACCTCAGCTTCCTCTTTCTATGTTTTAGGATTAGTGTACCTCTAACATAAACAGACATAAATACACCAAATCACTCCAAACTGATCCCTGCTCAGTAATGAAGTCAAAACCATGACAGATGTTACCACCTGTGATTTCTGGTAAACTCTGGCTGCCTATTGCCAACAAAAACGTTCCCAGTAACAGCAATCTGTACATAGACGTCCTTGGAGACCTGCCTTGCTGAGGGGTCTGTCTGATACCCCTGTAAACATTACCATGACCCCCTGTACACACACATATACACACATACACACACTTAACACCCCCTGTACGTACACACACACACACACACACACACACACACACACAGCTGTTAAGGAACTACAAGTCACACAATGCATTTGCCTTTATGAATTATGACTATGGCTGTCAGATTCCTGCAATGCATTGTGGGACTTGTAGCTGGAGAGCAAAGTTTGCCTATCACTGCACTAGATGAAACTCGGCCGAGGTAGACGATTATGGGCATCTCTGTAAAGCAGCCAGTGTGTATACAGCAGCCCCTGAACCCCCTCGCACACAGCAATCCGCCTGACGGCCGAGAACATTGTTCTATTCACTTACGCCATGCCCCATCCCACCTATACAACTCCCTTGTCCTTCTGCACACCAGCCCCCCCCACCAGAACAGTAATAGAACACAATGCTAGCCTGTAAACTTGCCACTATGTACAGCCTTAGCCCAGCCATGTCGCCTGAGGGGGGGTGTGTGTGTGTGTGTGTGTGTGTGTGTGTGTGTGTGTGTGTGTGTGTGTGTGTGTGTGTGTGTGTGTGTGTGTGTGTGTGTGTGTGTGTGTGTGTGTGTGTGTGTGTGTGTGTGTGTGTGTGTGTGTGTGTGTGTGTGTGTGTGTGTGTGTGTGTGTGTGTGTGTGTGTGTGTGTGTGTGTGTGTGTGTGTGTGTGTGTGTGTGTGTGTGTGTGTGTGTGTGTGTGTGTGTACAGGGTTTTAGTGTGACAGGATTACCGCATATCTGTGATCTGTTCACTAGGTCTGATGATCAGCTATCTGGCCAGACAGGACAGGGACAGATTACAGAGAGCAGAAAACAGACCTGATCTGTAGATAACAGATATGTAAAAAACAAAAAAAAAACAAAAAGAAGAAAATAAATCCCAGAGCAGTGCTGGTGTACCGTGGTGCATACCTACAGACTGACGGTAATGATTGGAAGCCTTCAAGGTGCAGAATTACTAATAGATTATACACCATTACTGAGAGCGCAATCTAGATCTAAAGTATCAAATTATGCAGCAAGTACACGTTGACTATGTACAAAATGCTTTGTTAAAGCGGACCTGAACTTAGAAAATCCTCTCTGCTCTAAGAGATAAGCAACAGCATAATAACCTTTAATGAAAAACATTTCTTTGTTACTGCTGAATCAAATCCTGCAATAAACCTGCAGTTTGTCTACTTCCTGCTTTCATGGAAGCAGACATAGGGTTAACATCCTGTGTTTACCAATTAACACTCTGCCTGGGCAGCCAGCTTACACAGCTGAGGGCTCAAATTACACTTGTGATTACTCACAGACGAGGGGAAATTAGCCAGGCTAAACTCTCTAAATACATACAGGGTGCATTTCTCTCTGTTTCCCTTCTGTCCTGTGCAAGAGTTCAGGTTCACTTTAAAACAGAAGTTATTAGCAAGTAAACAGTGTCACATGCGCAAGAAGTTACTCCCACAATTCATTGCTTCAGGATAGCGGGTAAATATGCAAATCATTCCTTTACGTCCCTGAAAAGCAGGGCATAAATCCTGAACAGCTAGTTTACAACAGGACTATAGCAGTGCGGTCCTAGCTGTTCCAGTTACCCATGACTTAGCGGTGTTCTCTCTATCCCCTATACCTTGCTGCACTGGATCTCGGCCAATCAAATATACTTTCCTGACGATTTAAATAGGCCAGATTCCAGGCTGCATTCAAATTGCATTAAATCTGCATACAAGCCGGAAATGTTAGCCTCTCATTCGCCAGCTCGGTTACCGACCAAAATAACGGCATCATAGGAGTGACTTCTCGCTCGTGTGAAGCTGAACACTGTTTTAGGCAGGCAGATTTTATAGCTACCCATTTATTACAAGTCGTTCACAAGCAGCAACGCTTTATTTTAACTCGCGCTCAGGCGTCCAGCTGTTCCTCGCCGCGCAGCGATGGCGGTTGGATGACTCAGTAATCGAGACGGCCGGACTCAGGAAGGAAAGTGGCTGTGTGACTGGGATAAGATCAGGATACAAAGTGTCCACCAGTAAACCATCAACAGCTTCTATTTCCTAACTCATTGTTCTGCGACACACACCCTGCGGTCGGGGAAGGGGGGTGATATAGAAGAGAGAGGGCACACCCACCTGCCAAAACCCCAAGTTATAATTCTTTCACTTATGGCAAATATCGAATCCACAGCTTGTATCCACTCCAATAGTAACATCGTTATTTCAGACCCCTAAAGTGTACCCGAGGTGAACCAAAGGAACAATACTTACCAAAGGAGGAGGAAGCCTCAGGATCCCGCTTTTAGGCAAGTATCTGTTGTTGGAGAGGGCCAAGTGTCAAGGTTTCATAGTTCTGGGACCCCTAAGGGTTAGTAGGTCATGATTATGGGGCCTCCCAAAGTACCAATGTGTTATTCTTGAACTTCCAATTGTCAACATGAATGTCATTGCTCAGCATCTTCCAATCAACAGCATGCTGTTGTTCTGAGATCCCCAAGAGTCAGTGCATTGTTCTGAGACCATCCATCCCCCCCGAGGTAATCCCCAGGTATTAGTGTCATTGTAGGAACCCCACGTGTCAGTGCTTCACGGTTGTATAATACTCAGGTGTCATTCTTCTGGACCTCCACCCAACAGGAGTAAGCCATTCTGGGACCCCTATGTGTCCGCGGGCCCCATTTATATGAAGTGGGGATCTGTGCACAGGACCCTATTTTTTCATTTTTTTCTTCTTTAAAGTAGTGCTCGCACCTTATCCATTCTATTTTTTGTCTGTTAAAAAGACCCTGTATTAAAA
Organism: Hyperolius riggenbachi; assembly: GCF_040937935.1. NCBI lineage: Eukaryota > Metazoa > Chordata > Amphibia > Anura > Hyperoliidae > Hyperolius > Hyperolius riggenbachi. The sequence goes on from NC_090654.1 coordinate 29,693,511, forward strand.
AAAACCTTCTGGGGGATACTTACCTCAGGAGGGGGAAGCTTCAGAGTCCCAATGAGGCTTCCCTGTCCTCTGAAGCTTGGGGGAATTATGTGCTGGCTCCCCCAAAACCCTCTCAACAAATCCCATCAAGGGTGTGCCTTCCAATATTTACCTACTGCGGTCCAGTGCAGGCGCAGTAGCGGCTCTTTGCTCGGGTTAAGGCGGAAGTAGCCGAAACACGATTGTTCCGCTCTACAGCGCAGGCGCAAAGGACTCACGCCTGCGCATTAGAGCGGATACATTCGGGCTCAGCTACTTCTGCCTTAGCCCAAAACAAAGAGCTGCTACTGCGCCTGCACTGGACCGCGGTAGGTATTTACCTCGCCGCTCTTCGGGGGGGTCGCAACGCTGGACTGCCGGGACACCGGAGGATGGGAGAGCCTCCTTAGGATCTTGAAGCCTCCCCCTCCCAAGGTAAGTGTCCCCCAGAGGGTTTTTTTTTTAGTTACAGGCTTTATTTAAATATTGTGTGTATCTTATCGACACATTTATAAATTGGTGGAAAAAAAATATTTTTAGCCAAAAACTAAAGCCGAATTTGCTGTTTGCCCCTAATAAAAGGGCTTCATTATTCTGGAATCATCAAGTCTCGGGATGACATTGTTCTTGGACTCACGTCAATGTGTCATTGTTCTGGAACCCCAAATGTCAGTATTCAGTAGCAACTACAGTCTGATTTGTTTCATCCAACCCACCATCCCTGCCGACTACGCCAATTGTACAGCCTACAACAGCTGAGGCGTCTCCTCTCCTAAAATCCCTAACAGGTTCCTTGTTCCAGCGCAGCGGCTGTCGCTGCCCACGCCAACTGCAAAGACTGCGGAGGAGGAGGAGAGGCAGCAGCTGCCTCCAGAGGGACAACTTGTTCTGTTGCTATTGTCATTCTGGCCCAATAAAACCTTCAAACAAAATATAGACCCTTCTTCCCGATTCTGCTCACTGAACAAAGAATCTTTACACTGCCTACAAAGCCGGGGATTACACTCCTTGTGTGCAAACCACAGAGCTAAAATCCAGAGATGGTTTCTTAAACGCAAGAAAAAAAGAGAGACAAACTGATTTCTACAGGGTGAGTCACGGCTGGCAGCAAGAACAAGGACAAAAAAAAAATATTCAAAAAATAACAACCGCAGTGGAAACTTCTATCGCATCCCTAAAGACTGCAGGGCTGGGGAAACTTCAGAAAGTTTTTAAAGGATGAAATAAAGAGGAAGAGAAATTAAGACGCTCCGTGAGTAGTACAAGCTGTTCCTTGTTAGGATGGAGAGCGAGACATGGAGATTGAGGTCTGAGCTAAACTCATGTTTGTATGAGGAAACATGTAACCGACCTCCAGAGCTGAGTCTGCATGCTTGACTTAGTCTGTGGCCAAGGCTAGAATCTCCTACTCACGCTAAAGCTCGGTTGTCCTAACCTTCTGTAATGGAGAGACCCAATGCTTGGCTGCAGCATATGCAGGGGCGGGACTCCAGCACTAGAGGCGAGATTCAAACGTATGCCCCCTTCGAACTGTACCTGCCCCAGTATAGGTAGCCAGATGTACATGTACCCCCAGTATTAAGTAGGATGCCTCCCAAGTTTAGGTAGCCAGATCTGCCCCCAGTATTAGGTAGGTTGCCTCCCAAGTTTATGCAGCCAGATCCGCCCCCAGTATTAGGTAGGTTGCCCCCAGTATATTTAGCCAGAAGTGCCCCCAGTATTAGGTAGGTTGTCCCCCAATATAGGTAGCCAGATGTGCCTCAAGTATTAGTTAGGTTGCACCCCAGTTTAGGTAGCCAGGTGGACCCCCCAGTATTAGGTAGGTTGCCTACCCAGTAGGTAGCCAGATGGGCCCCCAGTATTAGGTAGGTTGCCCTCCACTATAGGTAGCCATGTACTCCAAGCCATGTGCCCTCATCCCACCATGTCACGCAGTTTAGCGTCTCCTCACTGACTGCTCCAGTGGCGCAAGTAATGAGAGATGCCACTAGAGGACATCAGTGTGGAGATGCTAAACTGTGCAACATGGTGACGATACTGATGACACTGACAGATGCATGGTACGCTCCGAGTCTGCTCGCATTCTCTGCATATGGCCGGGTGAGGCGCGCCCACTAGGTTCTGTGCCTATTGGCTGGGGCCTCCCCAGTCTCTGCCTCAGCCTGGCCCTGGTTCTATGGATACGGGAGGAGGAACTCTGGGCTAAGAAACACAAGAGCGTTCTCCTGTGGCGCATGGTACAAAAGAAAACAATGCGCTTGTTCGCCTCTTATTTCTCAGTCCGTTAAATGATATGGTGGGTAAGCTGTACACATGCAAGATTTTCAGCAGAGGGCTTCTAAAATAACCATCTCAGCCGAGGATAAAGGACAGGTTTAAAAAGATTCCCCTCTGGAGTAGAGCGGCCATGCAGAAGATCAGAGAGAGGCTTTTGTGGCAGGTAATGGTTAAAGGTGTTTCAGACATGATATCCTCCGTACCCCTAGGCTTTGTGGGAAACTCTGTAAGGTGCCACAAACAAAGGGGTAAGATGAGAGTTATCTCGCTTCAGGGCAAGGAGGAGCTCAGGGCCACCCAATAGAGATGAAGCCAAGGACTAGTCACAGCAAAGTCTGGAATGGAGACCCCACCACACCGGATTGGAGAGGCAGAGGGAAAACGGGAAGGTAAAGAGAAGGAATAAATAAAAGGAATGGTTAAAAGGACACCTGAAATGAGAGGGGTATGGAGGCTGCCATATTGGTTTACTTTTGAAAACAAATCCGGTTGTCTGGTAGCCCTCACACACCTGAAACAAGCAATGCAGCAAATGCAGTCACACTTCAGTCAACCATCTCATTTGCATGCTTGTTTAAAAAGATAAATATGGCAGCCTCCATATCCCTGTCACTTCAGGTGTGCTTTCAGGTTCCTTTTACACTGGTGCAGTTTCCACAAACTTTGTTACATGCGGCAGATGGGGAATGCAGAGGCAACGTTCCCCCCATAAAGTCTCGCAGCACAGTCATATGTGCTCACCCTCAGCGTCACCTGCGCTCACCCTCACCTGCGCTCACCCTCAGCGTCACCTGCGCTCACCGTCACCTGCGCTCACCCTCAGCGTCACCTGCGCTCACCCTCAGCGTCACCTGCGCTCACCCTCAGCGTCACCTGCGCTCACCCTCAGCGTCACCTGCGCTCACCCTCAGCGTCACCTGCGCTCACCCTCAGCGTCACCTGCGCTCACCCTCACCTGCGCTCACCCTCAGCGTCACCTGCGCTCACCCTCAGCGTCACCTGCGCTCACCCTCAGCGTCACCTGCGCTCACCCTCAGCGTCACCTGCGCTCACCCTCAGCGTCACCTGCGCTCACCCTCAGCGTCACCTGCGCTCACCCTCATGTGCGCACACCCTCAGCGTCACCTGCGCTCACCCTCAGTGTCACCTGCGCGCACCCTCATGTGCGCACACCCTCAGCGTCATGTGCGCACACCCTCAGGGTCATGTGCGCACACCCCCAGTCACTTGAAAACACCCTCAGTCGGTCTGGACTTCGCATGGTCACTGCACCACAATGTAAATGTGTGTATTACCAGAGATTTGCATTGCTTTCAGGCCCCCGGCATTACAGCGCACAATGAGCAGTAACGCACTGTGTCAGCTGGAGCATTTCTATCACACCGCAGGAAGTGTGGCATGGCCCATTGACTATGATGGCCACCGTGACCAGCTGGGGTGGGGGAGAGTACTGCGATGTGGTAAGTGTAAAAGGGGCCTTAGTAGAAAGCATAATAAGGGACAGAAAGCAAATAACGGGACGACCAGGTGAACTGTGTGGCCACCTGGCAAACAATGCAGCTAGCGGTGGGCTTACCAGTCCCTAAGGCAAGGGCGTAACAATAGACCCTGCAAGGGATGCAGTCGCAGGGAGGCCCAGAAGCCACAGGGGGCCCCGTCCTGAGAGACTGAAAACTAAGGGCAGGAAGAGATAAAACTTTCTGCCCTCTGCACAATTGTTCTAATTACTGCATCTGCTCAGCCACTGATAATGAATCATACAAAGTTTGGCAGACAAAGATTTGTAGACAGTCCCTAATCAGTGGGGGCCCCATCCAAAGATTTGCAGGGGGGACGATAGATTTCTAGTTACGCCCCTACCCTAAGGACTCAAATTTGTGATTCAAATTAGGCTTAATTGCCTCAGGTGTGCGGCTGGGAGAGAGGGGGTTAATTAGCCATAAGTCCATCATTTTCTCTGCGTACCAAACGTGTTGCATGCAGCCTATAGGACGCATTGCAAGACTCACTACCGCGCACTTCCTCCTTTGGGCGTGCAAGACGTTTGGAACGCAGAGAAGACTATGGACTTATGGGTAAGTAACCCCCTCTCTCCCAGCCGCACACCTGAGGCGATTAAGCCTTATTTGAATCACAAATTTAAGTCCTTAGGGCCTGGTGAGCCCACCGCTAAATGCAGCTAAGTGGTGGTGTTGATGTCAGCCAATGACAGTGCTTTGTGTAAGAGGCTGACAGACAGGCGTTTACTGGGCAGCCAATGGGTGCAAAGCACATAGTCTGTCAGCCAATCAGATACACACGCATGGAACCAACCACCGATTCTGAACACCGCGAGAGCTGTTGACAAGTGGTGACCCCTCCGCTGCCAACCATCCACCTGAACTGGATGGCTCTAAGAAAAGAGGAGACAATAAGATAGAGAATAAGTAACAAGAAAGCGTAATAACGGTCACAGTTAGAAGTTCTAGTTACGCCAAGTGACAGGTTCACTTTAGAGGTCATGTAGTATGAAGCCCCCCCTCCCCTGTGGCCATTCTGGATCACAGGATTCCTCCCCAGCCAACAATTCAGGAAGTCATTATTTGCCTCTCCTTCCTATATTGATACAATCTGCTGCTTCTGCACAACCTCAAGGGGAATCAGCCACAGAAAGGGGGAAGTGAATCTGTGGTGAAATATACAGAGGAGCGCATTATTATGTATTTATATAGCAGTGACCTCTTCTGCAGCACTATACTGAGTACATAGTCATGTCACTGACTGTCCTCAGGAGCTCACACTCTAATCCTACCATAGCCATAATCTAATGCCCTACCACATTATTATGTATTTATATAGTAGTGTTATCTTCTGCAGCACATTACAGAGTACATAGTCATGTCACTGACTGTCCTCAGAGGAGCTCACAATCTATCCTACCACAGTCATAGTCTACTGTCCTACCATACTATTATTATGTATTTATATAGCGCTGACATCTTCTACAGCACTTCAGAGTACATAGTCCTGTTACTGATTGTCCCCAAAGGAGCTCACAATCTAATCCCCCTACCATAGACGTCATGTAACGTTCCTACCATACTGTAGCTTAAACTTTAAGGTGCGTACACATGCACTACCGCCGGCAACGACGGGTCCGCCGGCCCCTCCAGCTGGGCAAGCGTTCCAGCAGACAGTAGTGCGTCTGTCAGGCAGACTGAGAAGGCTGTTTCTGAATGATCCGCCGAGCAGATCGTTCAGAAACAGCCTTATCAGCCCGCCGACAGCGTGTACACACGCTACTGTCGGCTGAACGTCTGCCCAGCGGGAGGGGCCGGCAGACCAGTCGTTGTCGGCGGTAGTGCTTGTGTACGCACCTTTAAAGCCTCATACACACACTAGTCTAAACTAATCTAAAATAAATAGTGCAGAGGCCAGACTGATAAGGAAACCTGAAATAAGAGGGATATGGAGGCTGCCATATATACCGGTATTTCCTTTTAAACAATACCAGTTGCCTGGCAGTCCTGTTGATCTCTTTGGCTGCAGTAGTGTCTGAATCACACCAGAATCAAGCATGCAGCAAATGTAGTCACATACCAGTCAGAGCACCTGATCTGCATGCTTGTTCTGGGGGTCTATGGCTAAAAGTATTAAGAGATTGAGGATCAGCAGTGCAGCCAGGCAATGTGCATTGTGTAAAAGGAAATAAATATGGCAGCCCCCATAATCCACTCACTTCAGGTGGGTGTTAAAGGACAACTGTAGCAAGAGTGATATGAAGGCTGCCATTTTTATTTCCTTTTAAGCAATACCAGTTGCCTGGTTCTCCTGCTGATCCTCTGCCTCTAATACTTTTAGCCACAGCCCCTGAAAAAGCATGCAGCAGATCAGGTGTTTTTGACATTATTGTCAGATCTGACGAGATTAGCTGCATGCTTGTTTCTGGTGTGATTCAGACACCACTGCAGCTAAATAGATCAGCAGGGCTGCCGGGCAACTGGTATTGTTTAAAAGGAAATAAATATGGCAGCCTCCGTATTCTTCTCACTTCAGTTTCCACGAAAGCATGGAAGGAATATAACATTAGATGATTTAATAAAGTCAGTGTCCCTGTCACTATCTGGAGTGAACCAGGCGCAAGTGGCAAATACCTTTCGTTCAAAAAAATAATAATTTCAAGTATACTGTAACAGCAGACATAATACAGTTGACATTGGTTGGATCACTTAGGAGTTCCTCCCAAAAGATAGCCAGAGATCTCTGGAAATGCTAGGGGGGAAAATAAATCAGGCCCATTGCTTCGCACTATCGGTCACTTTTTGCATTTACATTTTTACAATAAATGTTCTCGGTTCAGGAAATCATTCACATTTATCTGTGATCTCACAACTATGGCCGATATGATCAGTGTTCGAGGTTTAAGGGAAATCTGAAGTGAAAATAAACTGATGATATAATGATTTGTACGGGTAGTACAGCTAAGAAATAAAACATTAGGAGCAGAGACATAAGTCTATTATGGTTTCCAGTACAGGAAGAGTTAAGAAACTCCAGTTATCTATGCAAAAGAGCCATTGAGCTCCACGACTTTCAAAGTCTCAGAGAGCTCTGTCTTCTGAAGCTTATCTCAACTGTCTGTCACTGTATTTTGTATTTTTTCTGCAGAGGAAAGTTCAAAAGTTCATAAGCCTGCTCTGTGAAATCATTTAGAATGCTGAGTGTAATATGTAAACTGCAAATATTACAGAATTATGCAATGTTATAAAAAAAAAATTAAAAAAAATAACTGAAAATAAAAATAAGACTAATTTATTTGCTACAAATGTTCTATTATTTATCCATACTACACAACCAATTCATTGCATCATATTTTTTCCTACTTCAGTGTCACTTTAACATACTGTACATACAGTTACTTTGAACTGCAGTATAGTAAAACAACTACAAGATGTCCCTATGTGTAAAACATGATGTTGATCTCTACGGTATTGTTATTTCCTGTACTCGCTCTGCATTCTCTCTGCTCTAAGTAAGCTGCATTGTCCTGATGGTTGTGTACGATTTCATCTCTGCATGTTTTTCTTCAGTAAAGTGTTCTAACTTGTTATACTGGTTGCCTATCTGTGTCTACAGAACCCTATGATCCAACATCAGCAGAACATTGATTTTATTTATTTTTTGGCGCAAGTAACCGGTCAGATTTAAAAAAAAACAAAACAAAAAAAAACACACAGGCAAGGAGTCAACGCGCAGGAGATGTACAGAAGGAAATCATTCATCATGGAGAGATTCCTAACTGTCTCGGCTGACAATGACTGTAACCAAAAGTGAAAGTATTCCTAGTTTAGGAAATCGGACATTATCAGTGTTTTTTCTTCATCTTCCAACGGTTGGCGGGATGATCTGCTGGCGCGGAGCCAGAGGTATCCAACCTCTGGACGGAAATTTGAAAACAAACAGTGATTTGGGCGTGGCCATAAGGCGAGCGTAGGAGGGTAAAGTCCGTCTGCGGAGGTGGCAGGTGCTGCGTCTGCACAACGTGGATCCACAAACAAACCTTAGATCCTCATTACTGAGAATAACGCACTGTCATGATCCGGGCAAGACTTGTATCCTGGAGGGCTTTATACAGCAGAGGGTTAGCCAGGGCCGGCCCTAGACTTTTTGCTGCCTGAGGCAAATTTAGAAAAAATTTACGCCCCCCCCCCCCCTCATGGGGGGTTGCCGAGCCGGAGGGGTAGTGGGCAGGACAGGGGTATTGGGCCTAGCAGTGGAGGGGGGGGTGTCGGACCCCCCCCCCCTCCCTCGCTGGGTCCCCCCATCTGCGCTCCCCTCCAGCTGTAAATAGTTAGGAAGCAGTTGATAGTAAGAGGCACTTCCTGCAACGCCGCCCACTGTATTGTAAGTGGACGGCTTTGCAGGAAGTGACGTCAGTGGAGCGCACGCTGGAACGCGGAAAAGGTGAGTCCTCCCCGCCCGTGCCTCTTACTATTGGCTGCTTCCTAACTATTTACAGCTGGAGGGGAGCGCAGATGAGGGAAGGGGGGTCCGACCCCCCTCCCCACCGCTAGGCCCAATACCCCCGTCCTGCCCGCTACCCCTCCGGCTCGGCGGCCGGCCCCCCGCACCCATGGACGAGCGGGTGCCGCCCCTAGAAGTTTGCCGCCTGAGGCAAAAGTTTCACCCCGCCTCATGAGCGGGCCGGCCCTGGGGTTAGCTAACTTAAACAGTACTAAAACCAATTATTGCCAAGTTCAATTGTGAGTCTAAAGACCAGTACACCATCAATTTTCATTGGCCAATGCCCAACCAATTTTACCGCATCCATGTAGCTTACATACACAGGGCTCTTTCACGCCAAAAATAGCAAAACGCAAAAGCATTTTGCGGTTTGCGATTTTCACTATGTTGGCCTCAACCAAAAACGCAGGAAAAATGCAGAACTAGAATTGCCTTTTTAGAAAATTACAAATGCGTTGATTCCAATTGTAACTTGTACTGTACCTGCGTTTTAAAAAAAAATAAAAAAAAAAAAAAAATCACCTTTTCAAAAATGAAACTGAATGCAGCTGGTGTAAAAGGGCCCTTATTCTGCCCATAATTTTCACAATATGTTGGCCCCATACTACATAGCAGTGGCTGGATAGTGTAATGGTTAAAGGGACCCCAAGTAGTACCTACAATCAAAAATTTCACTTACCTGGGGCATCCTCCAGCCCACCGTAGGCCACGAGGTCCCCGGCGTCCTCCTGGTTCCTCTCCGTGTCCCGCTGGCGGCTCAATTACCGGCGACAGCCGCCTTGGGTGTCAGGCCGACTCTTCCTGGATCCAGACGCTCGGCGTCATCACGCCGGCCGGCGTGACAGTCCTGCGCATGCGCGGTTTTCTAACTCTAAACAGCGCATGCGCAGGACTGTCACGCCGGCCGCCGTAATGAAGTGTAGCTGCCGGCGTGATGATGCGTAGCATCATGATCCAGGAAGAGTCAGCCGGGTTTCGCCAGTAACGGAGCCACCAGCAGAAAACTGAGAGGAGCCAGGACGACGCCGGGAACCTCGCGGCCTACGGTGGGCTGGAGGAAGCCCCAGGTAAGTGAAATTTTTGATTGTAGGTACTGCTTAGGGCCCCGTTAAGGGCTCTGCCTCTGACACAGGAGACCTGGGTTTAAATCTTGAGTCTTCTTCCGTAAGCCAACACCTATTCAGTAAGGAGACCGTGGGCAAGACTCCATAACACTGCTACTACCTATAGGAGCGCACCCTAGTGGCTGTAGCTGTAGCTCAAGCATTTTGAGTTCTGTGTCTTGTCTACACGGAGGTGGAAAAACTGGTCAGTGATTGGCCAATCATAATTGAAAGTGTGTACCAGGTTTAAAGTTCGTAGGCACTCACAATCAGAGATCGGAGCTGGATCCCTAGAGTGCTTCAGGGTGGTGCTTAAAGAGAACCAGAGGTGAAGTTTTACAGAAAAAAAAAAACATACTTACCTATGAAGAGGGAGGATCCCCATATCCTCCTCGCCTCTACCTCTGCTTGCTGGGATCCTCTTTTAGATCCTGCGCAGTAGTACGAAGGCACTGATCCTTACAGGCTGCCAACAGGACTCTGGAGAGGACCAGAACTGTACGGAGGGACCCAAATGACTTATAGGGGCTGGAAGAAGCCCCAGGTAAGTAAAACTATTTTTTTTTTGTGTGGCCTTGTGAGTCCTTTAACCACTTAATGACAAGCTGACTTATAAATGTCCTGCTAGAGCCTCTTAACGGCTCCAGGACGTTTTTTATAAGTCAAACAGTGCTGCTGCCGCTGTGCACATGCACATGCGTGCTCCCGCGCGTGCACGTGAATTCCTGTGCACGAGAGATTAGAAAGGGGGGAAAAAAAAAACACCATAGAAAAAAATACACCTTTATTTCCAAATACTATATTGTCACCATACTTTGTACTTGGGATATTATTAAAATCTTGTGATAACCAGGACAAATAGGCAGATAAAATGTGTGGGTTTTATGCACAGTAGCAGTGTTTATATTAAAACAATAGGGGAAAAAATGTATTTTTTCATTTTTTTCCCCTTGTTTTTCTCTTTAAAATGCATAGAAAATAAAGTAATTACTGAAAACAAATATCAACCCCAAAAAGCCCAATTAGTGGTGAAAAAAACAAAAAAAAACAAAGATATATATATCATTTCATTGTGATAAGTAGTCATTAAAGGGATACTTAAGTGGAAAAAAAAAAAAAAGATTTTTACTCACCTGGGGCTTCCCTCAGCCCCCTGCAGCTGTCCGGTGCCCTCGCAGCCCCGCTTCGATCCTTCTGTCCCCGCCGGCGGCCACTCCAGGGTTCGGCGACAGCCGTCGACAGGCTAGGAACGCGAGTGATTCTTTGCGTTCCCAGCCACAATATATCACCCCCTATGCTGCTATTGCAGCAAGAAGGCAATAGCAGCATAGGGGGCGATATATTGTAGCTGGGAACGCGAAGAATCACTCGCGTTCCCAGCCTGTCGCCGAACCCAGAAGTGGCCGCCGGTGGGGACAGAAGGATCGGAGCGGGGCTGCGAGGGCACCGGACAGCTGCAGGGGGCTGAGGGAAGCCCCAGGTGAGTAAATTTTTTTTTTTTTTTTTGCTTAAGTATCCCTTTAAGCTATTGGCAAATGAAAGGGATGAGCACAGAAAGGTGAAAATCGCTCTTGTCCGTTAGGGTAAAAAACGCTTTGGGGTGAAGTGGTTAAAGAACTGTAGTGATGATAACGCATGAAGTGGGTGATGGGTGAAAACAGTAGGAAAGCACATAGTTTGTGAGAGTGTCGGGGACATGGTAGGAATAACAGCTTCTATTCCACTGCAAAGGGAAGGTGTGCAGACAAAGTTAATTGGTGGTATTTTATTTAGCTGATGAGGGACACACGCAAAATACTAAAAGCAATTTCCCTCACATTGAAAAACATTTGAAGACCACAAAACTTTATTCCCGTCTCCGTTGACTGAACACACGAGTTATTTTTAGAGCTTTATTTTTAGTTTTTCTCCGATCGGCATTCCCAGGATGCTATACAGCTTTCTCCAGATGTTCCGGGTACCGCCATTTCCCCAGACGCCGGCCTCCATACATCGCAGGGCGGGATCAGTGTGCCGTGATTGGCAGGTCAGAGGACCACTCATACGTACAGATGGGGGAGGGAAGGGCCTTGAGCTGTGCAGTGTTTACTCAGCACTGTACAGACACTTGTGATATGCAAAGAATGCGAAAAATGAACAAAAAAGTGAATCTGGTACAGAGGTGGAGAAACAGAATGATCACTGTAAAGGAATGTCATTTCTCTAATGCAACACCCAAAGAACGTGGAAGGAGCCACATTCTCCAACAGCAAGCTTCACTCTCCTGATATACTCTGTGCTGCTGGAGGACTCTGCTCCTTCCTCTATCTAACTCTCCTCTCCTGATATACTCTGTGCTGCTGGAGGACTCTGCTCCTCCCTCTATCTAACTCTCCTCTCCTGATACACTCTGTGCTGCTGGAGGACTCTGCTCCTCCCTCTATCTAACCCTCCCCTCCTGATATACTCTGTGCTGCTGGAGGACTCTGCTCCTTCCTCTAACTCTCCTCTCCTGATATACTCTGTGCTGCTGGAGGACTCTGCTCCTTCCACTATCTAACGCTCCTCTCCTGATATACTCTGTGCTGCTGGAGCACTCTGCCCCTTCCACTATCTAACGCTCCTCTCCTGATATACTCTGTGCTGCTGGAGCACTCTGCCCCTTCCTCTAACTCTCCTCTCCTGATATACCCTGTGCTGCTGGAGTACTCTGCTCCTCCCACTAACTCTCCTCTCCTGATATCCTCTGTGCTGCTGGAGGACTCTGCTCCTTCCACTATCTAACGCTCCTCTCCTGATATACTCTGTGCTGCTGGAGCACTCTGCCCCTTCCACTATCTAACTCTCCTCTACTGATATACTCTGTGCTGCTGGAGTACTCTGCTCCTCCCACTAACTCTCCTCTCCTGATATCCTCTGTGCTGCTGGAGCACTCTGCCCCTTCCACTATCTAACGCTCCTCTCCTGATATACTCTGTGCTGCTGGAGCACTCTGCCCCTTCCTCTAACTCTCCTCTCCTGATATACCCTGTGCTGCTGGAGTACTCTGCTCCTCCCACTAACTCTCCTCTCCTGATACACTCTGTGCTGCTGGAGGTCTCTGCTCCTTCCTCTATCTAACCCTCCCCTCCTGATATACTCTGTGCTGCTGGAGGACTCTGCTCCTTTCTCTATCTGACTCATTTCCCACAATGCCATCCTTGCCCCACCACAGTCATGGCGTTTTGTTCCTTGGCATGACCAGGTATAATGGGTGCAGTAAATGAGGGCAAGTCGCCAGGGACAGCAGCCCTTTCTCTAACAATCTCTCAGCCATGTTTGGACAAAGGAACTTTTATTGGAGGTTGTGGGAGAGGCGGTTTCCATGCAGCTGCCGGGAGGACAAAACCAGGAATGTCAGCAGCAGATACAGACATCTGACATTGGGCATACAGTCACATGGACTTATGTGGATCTACAAGCCTGGAGAACAAACAAACTCAATTTCTCACCGACTTCAACCATCTACAGCAAACGTCCCCTGCCAGCCTCTTTTTCAAATACAGTATCATCTCGTTATAGTAAACTCTGGTATAGTAAACATTCGGGTATAGTAAACTAAATGTCCAGGTCCCGGCCAATCTCCATTATAAGTATATCGGAGTAACGCCTAGTATAGTAGAACTTCAGTCATGGTGAACCTGGTTTTTGGCCCCTGCGGTATTCTGTATCCGGCTATAGTGGAAAGTGGGCTGGAGCATGAGTCATACGTCAGTCAGAGACTCATGAGCTACCTGTGCCCTGCTCACTAGCTTACACAGGCCGCATAGTGAGACCTATGCTGCCTGTGTAAGCTGCGGCCTGGCTACTGAGGGCATTGCCTGTCATCTGTGACTTGCTTGCAACGCTACAGTATCATCCAGGCAGCACGGAAATATGGACAGAGGAGCACACTATCAGTACTGTACCTACATTAGCTGGTCAGACCTATGCTTCCCGTGCAAGCTGCTGCCTGATTACAGAGGGAATTGCCTAATACCTGTGACTTGCTTGTGCATGGCTGCAATGCTACAGCATCATCCAGGCTGCACAGAATATGGACAGAGGTGCACACTATCAGTACTGTACCTGCATTAGCTGGTCAGACCTATGCTTCCCGTGCAAGCTGCTGCCTGATTACAGAGGGAATTGCCTAATACCTGTGACTTGCTTGTGCATGGCTGCAATGCTACAGCATCATCCAAGCTGCACAGAATGTGGACAGAGGTGCACACTATCAGTACTGTACCTGCATTAGCTGGTCAGACCTATGCTTCCCGTGCAAGCTGCTGCCTGATTACAGAGGGAATTGCCTAATACCTGTGACTTGCTTGTGCATGGCTGCAATGCTACAGCATCATCCAGGCTGCACAGAATATGGACAGAGGTGCACACTATCAGTACTGTACCTGCATTAGCTGGTCAGACCTATGCTTCCCGTGCAAGCTGCTGCCTGATTACAGAGGGAATTGCCTAATACCTGTGACTTGCTTGTGCATGGCTGCAATGCTACAGCATCATCCAAGCTGCACAGAATGTGGACAGAGGTGCACACTACACACTATCAGTACTGTACGTGCATTAACTGGTGAGGCCTATACTTTCTGTGCAAGCGGTTGTGTGATTATTGCATACAAATTCCTGCATATTGCGCACTGTGCTTTGTTTTCTAGTTTAGACGGTGTCTGTGCTTGCTAAATTATTGACGGAATTCAAATTCAGTACTAGATCATACTTTATGTGCTTATGACCATTTCTGATACAGTAAACTTTTCAAATAGTAAACTATTAGTCCCAGTCCTATGGAGGATACTATAAAGGGATTCTACTGTATTCCCAATGGTCTTGGTAGACTCCTGTGCAGCAGCCACAAGTGGTTAAATACAGCGCAGCTCTCAGCAGTCTCATAATAGCAAGTCTGCAGATTTTTTTTTACATTTAGCCCCGCCCACAGGACACCACAGTCTGAGAAGTAACCAGGCACAGATGTTATTAATGCAAACATTAAAGTCCTGGGGGGTAATTTTGAAATAATATATACAGTCGTATAAAATTTATGAGCATATGGAATGCATTTTTATCCCATCTTGCCTTCCGGGTAAAAGGCGGAGCGTTCCTTTAAATGATCAACAGCACCCCCAGTGGTCAAAAGGTGTAACTAACACATTTCAAAAGATAGTTTGACATTGACAATGCAACAACCGCCCAGCAGAAGCCCTGTAATCATTTGAATAAGTCCCAAGTGACAGATACTTAAATCCTTGTGACACATTGCCTTCACGCCTAGGAATTGGGGTGTGCCACACAGATAAGGTGTGCAAGTATTTAAAAATCCCAGGATGCACCTGGGCGCGGTATAGGCAGCTCTGATTAGGGTGCAGAGTACAATTGTGCAAGAAAAAGCATTGTTGTCATGGAGACAAATAAAACACTGGTAATAGTAAAGTTGGGCGTTGGCAAGGAATCTGCCACAAGAAGAAAATAAATCTTTCTGATGAAGTGTAGTGACCTGATGACGTTTCACAGAAGAATGTGGCTTATTTGGAGAATTTACCACCAGAATGCAGGGGTCAGTCAGACTAAAAGGGAAGTGACCTGACTACCAGGAGGGCGAAGCAAAAACAACCATGAGGCTCCATTCACACTTACAAAATGCAAAACACCGGCGATTTTTACTGGCAGGAGTGATTTTTCCGGGATTTCACGCGGATCACTGAACACTGCGGCGATTTTGGCACGCTCGTGTGTAGCGCTTCTATAGCACTGAAACGCGATCGCCGGGAAATTGCCTGAAAATGGTGCAGGCGACGAGTTTGCGTTTCTTGTTTTTGCCCGTTTTTGGGCGATTTGTGGCGAGTAGCGCAAATCGCTCAAGTAAGAACGGGGCCCATAGGGTTTCATTACGCTAGCGCTTTTGAAAAGCGCTAGCGTTTGAGCGTTTTGCCGAAATCGCGGCAAAACGCTCCAGTGTGAATGGAGCCTAAATAATAATTCCTAGGGCGACCAAGTGCACAAATCAGCACTTGATAAAACATGATAAAAAGTACCATGTAGCAAAAAGTTAATGAACAAGGCAAAAATGAAAAACAGCCTAGCCATAACTATTCCTCACTACTAAAATAACTTCATTCATGAAGCAAAAAAATACAATAAAAAGTTTGAAAAAAATCCACAAAATCATTTGCAATTAGTGTATTGCTAATGGCACAGGTGATAATTAAAGCTAGAGTGTTAAAGGGAAGGTTCAAGCAAAATAAAAAAAATGAGTTTCACTTACCTGGGGCTTCTACCAGCCCCATGCAGCCATCCTGTGCCCTCGTAGTCACTCACTGCTGCTCCAGTCCCCCGCTGGCAGCTTGCCGACCTCGGAGGTCGGCAGGACGCAATGCGTACATTTTTACGCATTCCTGCTAGTGCAGGAACATTAGCACATACATTTTTACGCATTACTGGTTCAATGCGTACATTTTTACGCATTGAACCAGTAATGCGTAAAAATGTATGCGTTAATGTTCCTGCGCTAGCGGGAATGCGTAAAAATGTACGCAATGTGGCCCGCCGACCTCCGGGGTCGGCAAGCTGCCAGCGGGGGACTGGAGCAGCAGTGAGTGACTACGAGGGCACAGGATGGCTGCATGGGGCTGGTAGAAGCCCCAGGTAAGTGAAACTCATTTTTTTATTTTGCTTGGACCTTCCCTTTAGGCTTCTTGCACACCAAGACGTTGCGTTAGGTGGCACGTTAAGGTCGCATAACGTGCACCTAACACAACGTATGGCGCTGCAAGAGCCGACGGTAGAGTGAGCCGCGTTAGGCGGCTCGATTCCTATAATGTCTCCCAGAGTGGCGCTGATTGGCCAGCGTGACCACGTGATGCGGAGCGAGACACTCCGCATCACGTGGTCCCGCCGGCCAATCAGCGCCCGCCAGTGCAGTGAATATTAAGTAGCCATGTGCGCGGCTACTGTAGCTGCATCTCCCCGCCTCCTCTCCGCCCCCCACTGAGCATGTGCAAACAGTCTAACGCGGCTATAGCCGCTCCAACGCCGTAGCATGCTGCACTTTGCGGAGAGCGTGCAGCGTTACATGTAACGCAACGTGGGCTGTGTGAACAGCCCACTTGTGTTACATTGCTGTGCGTTGGGGGAGCGTTACAGGCGCACTAACGTGCGCCTGTAACGTCTTGGTGTGTAAGCAGCCTTAAGGTAATTTATTATAAATCACTTATAAAGCGGGTCGGAGAAGAGGGGGCTTGAGATGCTGGACAGAGTCGGCACAACTTCATGGAACATGACCTCACAACCATTATAAACTCATCAGACAATACTAAGAAGTAGTAGTTCTAAGTTTAGATGAACAAGTCATGGAAATCCCCTCCTCAAAGGAAAATACATATACCATTTTCCTTATTTTCCAGAATGGATATAATGTAGTTGCCGTTCCAGGTTTGGTGTTTTTGTGATAAAAAAAAAAAAATTAAAGAGGAACTATAGTGAAAATATTTAATACAATTACTTATTTTTCTTTTTACAATATTCAATTATAAATTACTTAGTGGTTGCCCATTGTAAAAAAATATTTCCTCTCCCCGATTTACATTCTGAAATGGATCACTGATGTTGACATCCTTGGTCCTGGCAGGTGCAGCTCTGTGGAAGGTTTGGTTACTGAGAGTTCTAAAGAAAATAGAACATACACCTAGCATCCCAGAATTCTCAAGAGGGGGATTCTGCATAGCTAATCAGCCTAGGCTTAGGAAGTGTTTCTGATACTGTAACCAGGAAAAGTACCCTAAAAGTGGGTATAATTAACTATATTCTACGCAGTGTTCCCCAACCCTGTCCTCAAGGCCCACCAACAGTGCATGTTTTGTAGAAACCCACACAGGTAGTTAATCAGCTCTGCTGAGACACTAATTACCCCACCTGTGATTGTGTGTGGTTTTCTGCAAAGCAAGTACTGTTGGTGGTCCTTGAGGACAGGATTGGGGAACTGTGCCATACAGGGAGCGCAGAATTATTAGGCAAGTTGTATTTTTGAGGAATAATTTTATTATTGAACAACCACCATGTTCTCAATGAACCCAAAAAACTTATTAATATCAAAGCTGAATATTTTTGAAAGTAGTTTTTAGTTTGTTTTTAGTTTTAGCTATTTTAGGGGGATATCTGTGTGTGCAGGTGACTATTACTGTGCATAATTATTAGGCAACTTAACAAAAAACAAATATATACCCATTTCAAATATTTATTTTTATCAGTGAAACCAATAGAACATCTTAACATTCACAAATATACATTTGTGACACTCAAAAACAAAACAAAAACAAATCAGTGACCAATATAGCCACCTTTCTTTGCAAGGACACTCAAAAGCCTGCCATCCATGGATTCTGTCAGTGTTTTGATCTGTTCACCATCAACATTGCGTGCAGCAGCAACCACAGCCTCCCAGACACTGTTCAGAGAGGTGTACGGTTTTCCCTCCTTGTAAATCTCACATTTTATGATGGACCACAGGTTCTCAATGGGGTTCAGATCAGGTGAACAAGGAGGCCATGTCATTCGTTTTTCTTCTTTTATACCCTTTCTTGCCAGCCACGCTGTGCAGTACTTGGATGAGTGTGATGGAGCATTGTCCTGCATGAAAATCATGTTTTTCTTGAAGGATGCAGACTTCTTCCTGTACCACTGCTTGAAGAAGGTGTCTTCCAGAAACTGGCAGTAGGACTGGGAGTTGAGCTTGACTCCATCCTCAACCCGAAAAGGCCCCACAAGCTCATCTTTGATGATATCAGCCCAAACCAGTACTCCACCTCCACCTTGCTGGCGTCTGAGTCGGACTGGAGCTCTCTGCCCTTTACCAATCCAGCCACGGGCCCATCAAGACTCACCCTCATTTCATCAGTCCATAAAACCTTAGAAAAATCAGTCTTGAGATATTTCTTGGCCCAGTCTTGACGTTTCAGCTTGTGTGTCTTGTTCAGTGGTGGTCGTCTTTCAGCCTTTCTTACCTTGGCCATGTCTCTGAGTATTGCACACCTTGTGCTTTTGGGCACTCCAGTGATGTTGCAGCTCTGAAATATGGCCAAACTGGTGGCAAGTGGCATCTTGGCAGCTGCACGCTTGACTTTTCTCAGTTCATGGGCAGTTATTTTGCGCCTTGGTTTTTCCACACGCTACTTGCGACCCTGTTGACTATTTTGAATGAAACACTTGATTGTTCGATTCAGAAGCTTTGCAATTTTAAGAGTGCTGCATCCCTCTGCAAGATATCTCAATATTTTTGACTTTTCTGAGCCTGTCAAGTCCTTCTTTTGACCCATTTTGCCAAAGGAAAGGAAGTTGCCTAATAATTATGCACACCTGATATAGGTGTTGATGTCATTAGACCTCACCCCTTCTCATTACAGAGATGCACATCACCTAATATGCTTAATTGGTAGTAGGCTTTCAAGCCTATACAGCTTGGAGTAAGACAACATGCATAAAGAGGATGATGTGGTCAAAATACTCATTTGCCTAATAATTCTGCACTCCCTGTATACTATAAGGAAATCGTATGAAAAATGTAATTTTTAATTATTTGTTCTCTGGCTGCATAACTGGGGCACAATCCATTTGTAACCTGTAATTTCTAGAAAGGTGACTTGTAAGAAACCACGTGGAGGAAACGTGCAGCGCTGCGACGCCACGTGACTAGCCTGCTCGCCGAGTCACACAAGCTGCGTTTACCAAACTCCTGACTGCGATATTTTAATTTTGGACTTTTTACACGGCAAAATGCGTTTTATAAAAACACTTTGCTGGCTTGTAAATTCACAATATGCTTCAAATTAAACATCACCTTTTACCGAAGACGTGTTATTAAATTCATAAAAGTAGTTTTTCCTGGGCGCAAACTGCCTACGCATTCATCAGCATGGCTGCCGGCGATCTAGTCAAAATGAAAGTGTTTCTTGCTCAGCACTTTTAAAGTGAGGGATTAAAGTGGACCTGAACTCTTGCACAGGACAGTTAACCCTAGGTCTGCTTCCATG
The DNA here is from genome assembly GCF_040937935.1 of Hyperolius riggenbachi. Lineage (NCBI taxonomy): Eukaryota > Metazoa > Chordata > Amphibia > Anura > Hyperoliidae > Hyperolius > Hyperolius riggenbachi. The sequence goes on from NC_090654.1 coordinate 29,712,946, forward strand.
CAAGCAGCAAGTAGACACACTGCAGATTTGTTGCAGTATTGGTATAAGCTGTAACAAAGACATGTTTTTCTTTAAAGGTTATTATGCGGTTGCTTATCTTTTAGAGCAGAGAGGAAGTTCTGAGTTCAGGTCCAGTTTATGGACCAGACATACATCATAACTTGTATCTACATTACAACTGAAGTGTACCACGTGGCACAAGTCACACACGCACCTGGTGCCACAGGGTACAGGCACTTAGAAATGGGGGTGACAGCCAGGGCTGTGGAGTCGGTACAAAAATCATCAGACTCCAACTCCGACTCCTCAGTTTATGAAACCACCAACTTCAACTCAGACTCCGGGTACCGAAAATTGCTTAGACTCCAAGAATGTGACTCCAGCTCCGACTCTACAGCCCTGGTGACAGCAGAGTGAGCCATGAGTTATGCCAGCAGCACTGGTGAGAATTTACACAGCAGGGGCACTGGTAGGGACAACGGCAGGAGGTCTGTTGAGTACGGCAGTCACCGCGATATCGAACGCCATTACCACTGCACACCCGATCAACCGTGTGCAACCAAGATTTTCAAGAATGCTAGATTGATACATTCCTCTGATTTCGGCCCGAAATTGATCAAATTATCGATCGAGTAGACATGCTGCAGCACCAATTTTCTTCTGATTCAACAGAATATCAAATCGTCTGGTCGATCAGCCCCCTAAATTGCTAGATTTATGGCAATCTTTAGTCATAGATGCTGAACAAGCATGTAGATTGGGTGCTCTGACCCAAGTCTGACAAGATTAGCTGCATGCTTGTTTCTGGTGTAATTCAGACACTACTGCAGCCAAAGTGATCAGCAGGGCTGCCCGGGAACTGGTATTGTTTAAAAGTAAATAAATATGGCAGCCTGCATATCCCTCTCACTTCAGGTGTCCTTTAAACTGAAACAGACCACCCATTGATGGGCTCTGATGTACTGCTTAACATTCTCCTGCTGGTACTAAGGTCCCTTTCATACTGGTGATCGCAAAACGGTAGCAAAATCAATAGTTTTGCGATGGGGATTTTTTTGCAATTAACGCATATCTTTTTTTGGAAATTTTCACAATTTTTGAGCGATTGCGATTTGCTTTTTTTAACATTGCAATTGCAATCGCTCTAAAGTCGCAAAAAACGACGCTGCATGCACCGCTTTTGCATTTATCGCAAATCGATGGCAATCACGGCAGTGAGATCGCTGCCGTATACTTTTAATTACACTAGCGCTTTTGAAAACGCTAGCGATCACCGGCAATTGGCGGTAAACGCCCACTAATCGCCCTAGTGTGAATGGGACCTGATAACGGCTTATCACCTTAGTGACTGCTGTGATATTCTGTATCAGAGCCTGAAAAAGCACAGTGCAGTGTTTCCCTAGTAACTGCTCACTGACTGATAGTGTCTCCAGGTTATAGCCCCGCCCCCTGCTGAAGGAACAGGGACCAGCACACTGCATTACTGACACATCGGGCCCACAAACAGGAGCTGTCACATGTGGCATAACATGCAGTGTTTCCCTAGTAACTGCTCACTGACTGATAGTGTCTCCAGGTTATAGCCCCGCCCCCTGCTGAAGGAACAGGGACCAGCACACTGCATTACTGACACATCGGGCCCACAAACAGGAGCTGTCACATGTGGCATAACATGCAGTGTTTCCCTAGTAACTGCTCACTGACTGATAGTGTCGCCATGTTTTAGCCCCGCCCTCTGCTGAAGGGCCAGGGACCGGCACACTGCATTACTGACACATCAGGCCCACAAACAGGAGCTGTCACATATTCCATAACACGCAGTGTTTCCTAGTAACCACTCACCGACTGATACTGTCGCCAGGTTTTAGCCCCGCCCTCTGCTGAAGGGTCAGGGACCGGCACATTGCATTACTGACACATCAGGCCCACAAACAGGAATGGTCACATGTTGCATAACATGCAATGTTTCCCTAGTAACCGCTCACTGACTGATAGTGTCCCCAGGTTTTAGCCCCGCCCCCTACTGAAGGGCCAGGGACCGGCACATTGCATTACTGACACATCGGGCCCACAAACAGGAGCTGTCGCATGTTGCATAACACGCAGTGTTTCCTAGTAACCGCTCACTGACGGACAGTCTCTCAGTGAATCTTGTAGTAATGCTGCTCAGACAGGCAGAGCTCATCATTGCCTCATTCTAGATCAATGACAATGACGTTACACTCCATTCCATTCTGATTCATCTTCGCTTTAAGTGACCCTCCCAGACTTCTAAAGCAGCATCCCTATGTTCTTTAATAATGCTCTTAACGTGCAACCGTGAAGACGAGAGATTGTGAAAGTTATTTTTTCAAAATCTGCTCTTTCCTGATGAAGCAATTACATTGCCCTGCCAGTCTGCCTTGTAAAACTGGACAGGGCACTGAAGCACTTTCTATTATTTACATGCTGATGGCTACACAGCGATTTCACTTCTCTACCCCAGTCATTTCCTCTTCTGCTCCACTCTGCTCCTGCTAAACACTCCAACTCTACCTCTATAGGTATTCCCAACCACTCCCTGCTCTGCTACTGCTTCCCTGCTCCACTCTGCTCCTGCTAAACACTCCAACTCCACCTTCATAGGTATTCCCAGACACTCCTTGCTCTGCTACTGCTTCCCTGCTCCACTCTGCTCCTGCTAAACACTCCAACTCCACCTTCATAGGTATTCCCAGACACTCCTTGCTCTGCTACTGCTTCCCTGCTCCACTCTGCTCCTGCTAAACACTCCAACTCCACCTTCATATGTCCTCCCAGCCACTTCCTGTCCCAGTACTGCTTCCCTGCTCCACTCTGCTCCTGCTAAACACTCCAACTCCACCTTCATAGGTATTCCCAACCACTCCTTGCTCTGCTACTGCTTCCCTGCTCCACTCTGCTCCTGCTAAACACTCCAACTCCACCTTCATATGTATTCCCAGACACTCCTTGCTCTGCTACTGCTTCCCTGCTACACTCTGCTCCTGCTAAAAACTCCAACTCCACCTTCATATGTCCTCCCAGCCACTTCCTGCCCCAGTACTGCTGCCCTGCTACACTCTGCTCCTGCTAAAAACTCCAACTCTACCTTTATAGGTCCTCCCAGCCACTTCCTGCCCCAGTACTGCTGCCCTGCTACACTCTGCTCCTGCTAAAAACTCCAACTCCACCTTCATATGTCCTCCCAGCCACTTCCTGCCCCAGTACTGTTGCCCTGCTACACTCTGCTCCTGCTAATCACCCCAACTCCACCTTCATATGTCCTCCCAGCCACTTCCTGCCCCAGTACTGCTGCCCTGCTACACTCTGCTCCTGCTAAAAACTCCAACTCCACCTTCATATGTCCTCCCAGCCACTTCCTGTCCCAGTACTGCTGCCCTGCTACACTCTGCTCCTGCTAAAAACTCCAACTCTACCTTTATAGGTATTCCCAGCCACTTCCTGCCCCAGTACTGCTTCCCTGCTACACTCTGCTCCTGCTAATCACCCCAACTCCACCTTCATATGTCCTCCCAGCCACTTCCTGTCCCAGTACTGCTGCCCTGCTACACTCTGCTCCTGCTAAAAACTCCAACTCTACCTTTATAGGTATTCCCAACCACTCCTTGCTCTGCTACTGCTGCCCTGCTCCACTCTGCTCCTGCTAAAAACTCCAACTCCACCTTCATATGTCCTCCCAGCCACTTCCTGCCCCAGTACTGTTGCCCTGCTACACTCTGCTCCTGCTAATCACCCCAACTCCACCTTCATATGTCCTCCCAGCCACTTCCTGTCCCAGTACTGCTGCCCTGCTCCACTCTGCTCCTGCTAAAAACTCCAACTCCACCTTTATAGGTATTCCCAGCCACTTCCTGCCCCAGTACTGCTTCCCTGCTCTACTCTGCTCCCACTATTCACTCCAACTCCACCTTCATATGTCTTCCCAGCCACTTCCTGTCCCAGTACTGCTGCCCTGCTCCACTCTGCTCCTGCTAAACACTCCAACTCCATGGCATACATTCAGAGCCAGATCATTTACAAGGCAAGCCTAGGCAGTTGCCTAGGGCACGGAGAGAGAGTCTAGGGGGCGGTAGGTGCTAACCAAAAAGCCAGGTGACCATCGGCAGTGGGCAAAATCTACTACCTTGGCTAGGGCCCCATTTCATGTGAATCCTTTTCCACATAAATCTGTCACACTGGGCGACTGGAATGAGCCTGTTTACGTATGAATCATGCCAGGAAGGACTCTCACACCTGCCCATCCAGCCATTACCTCTGCAGCCGCCTTTGCTTGGTTAACCATTAACTGTGACAGGGTCTCTTTATAGCCAGGATGACACTAGCGGATGTGCTGCGCTGCCTTGGTGTTGTCCAATCACTGAAGCTCACTTGCTGATAACAGTGTACTGTGATTGCTGCACAAACACTTGACAAGCACCTGCTGTGCAGTACATGAAGATTCCTATTAGTTTATGCGGCGCGGCCATCTGCACTCATTCATTCTATGTTTGCCTGCAAGTCTATTACAGCGCTCATCACCGCTCAGGGGGAGTAGATGGGCATTGGATGGCGCAGCTGATGCTCGCCAGATGAGCTTCTGTCTGCAGGACTTTCACCGATGGTAGACAGTCCTGGTTTATTTGTTAAAGAGAAACAGTGACCAGGAATTGAAGATCATCCCAATCAGTAGCTGATACCCCCTTTCCCACCAGAAATCTTTACCTTTTTCTCAAACAGATCATCAGGGAGCACTGTATGGCTGATATTGTGGTAAATCCCCTCCCACAGTGTGATGTCAGGACTGACAGTTTCCGGTATGTGAACCTCACTGCATTGTGGGAAATATCATCTGTTTACAGCTGGATCCAACTGCCAAAAAAGCAAGCAGCATCTTCTTCCACTGACATCACCTGCCAGCAGTAAAAATGTCACCATGTGGTAAATGTCAGAATGTAAATCAGCGAGAGGAAAGATTTTACAATGGGAAAACCCTGACTAAATCTTTTATACATAATTATAGTAAAAATGAAGCACTTTTTTCATTAAATTATTTTCACTGGAGTTCCCGCGTCCTTTAAAGTAAACCTGAAATGAGCCAGAAAAAAAAGTTTTATGCATACCTGGGGCTTCCTCCAGCCCCTTTAAAAGGTGGGTACACACATCAGATAAAAGTCTTTGGAAAATGAAAGATCACAGACTAATTTTACCTCCTTCCATGTAGTATGAGAGCCATACCTACACAGTCTATTCTATGGAGCTGAACTCCCCATCAGACAGAAATCTTTGCAAATTGCTGCAGACAAAGATGCTGTACACATGCAACAGATCAGTATCTGCAAAAGATCCGTTCCTGCAAAATGCATTCATAGTCTATGATATCTGCAGATCTCATACACACCTTGTTTAATGGACATTCATCTGCAGATCAGACAATTATCTGCCGATCCAAAGATCCATCCTGGTGGGGCAAGGTGTGGCCTGTGTCACCTTAGGTCCAGGTAAAAAAACTGGGGGAGGGGGGGGGGGGGGTGTGGCCTGTGTCACCTTAGGTCCAGGTAAAAAAAATTGTGGGACAGAACTTGTTCTATGACCAATTTAGTGGTCCTTAGGTACGCCAACTGCTTATAAAAACAATATAGCAGATGAAAGGTTCGCTACAAACTCCCGCTCGCTGCAAACCGTGGCCAGGCTAAATGCTCCACTAAGCCCCGCTTGTGAACAGGATCCAGACAAAACAGCGCGCAGAGACGCCTGCAGGGCACACAGCACGTGTGTCTTTGTTTAAGCTGAGCTCCCGGCCCCCCCATACTCCGTATTTAGGTAATTGCGGGGTAGCCAGGGAGCCTGGTAAGGCAGGATGGGAGGATTTGCCAGGAATGTGGTGGAACGCTCAGGAAAATTAGAAGCACAGGCTCAGCAGAGCTGGGAAGGAGCAGCCCAAAGCTGCTGACCTCTCTGCACGACCATATACGGAAATCATTGCAAATAAAAACCCAGACGGAAAAAAAAATGAATACCCATAAAGAGGTTATCTGCAAAACCTGGTCCACAGCACCAGGAAAGGAAAAAATATTTTATAGATTTGTATACCATAGAAATTGGTTAAAAGCTCTTCAGCTTTTATGGCTGTCTGTACCCCCAGTAGAAAGTTTTCTTCATTTCCTGCTTAACAGGAAGTGCATAAATATGCATGAAAAAAGCAGCGCGTGCGCATGGAGAATTGTTTTACGGCTGTCCCCATTTCCTGCCCTTGGGACCACACAGGTTCCGTATGACACCCAGGTGATCCGAAAGAGGCCAAGACAGAGGAAGTATACCCCCAGTAGAGACAAAAACAGCGTTAAAAATCCAAAAGTGATTCAACCTTTACTAAAACAAAAAAGGTTTTACTAGAGTTATTAATGGGAGACAAACTAAGCAAAGTTCCAATCCCTGATACCCTTACAAACTATGTGTCTGTCCATAATGGATACAGAGCAGAAGCAAGTTATTCTTCTGCTGCAGAGGAGTTGTGCAGACAGACAGAAGCTGATATGTAAATGTTGCACGTTTATCTAGTAGTTAGGGAGCGCCACCCTTTTACCTCTTCCCCCCCCCAGACAGCAGGGGGCCGTAGGCTTTCTAAATGAAGGAAGTGATGTCACCTAATCATTTTACAAACAGGGTTTAGCTGTACTCCTTTACATAACATTTATTAATGGGGCTTTTAATAGCTTGGCTTTTCTACAGCACCTTGAGAGACCTTCTGGTCCTATCGCAGTCACACATACTGCTGGGTGTGCCCTTATCAGCCCCGCCGAGTTGGCATCAGGCTGCCCAGACACGCCAGAGCGGTGAAATGACAGAGCATAACACAAGATGGCACCATTTCCTCTCCGGCTTGGCAAAAGCTGCCTCTCGGCAGCTCTGGTGCCAGGACAGGCGGGCACAGACCGGAGATAAATCATAAGACAGCTGCTACACAAACAGCTGCCCGTACGCGTCTGTAGCGGCAGCATTTTGGTGTAATGGTCCGGTGAATGATTCGGTGGTCAACAAACCAGCCTGGCGCAGGATAACTGACTTACGAGAAGCTGCGTTATAAGGATCTTCACATAAGCAGGAAAAAATGTACCCAGCATGCCAAGTGCAACACAGACGACAGGGAGGAGGGTGGCGAGGGGGGTACCAAAATTGTAGCTGTGTGCAGGGGAGGGGGGGGCAAGGGTAGGGTGGTCATGTGATGACACATTCACACTGCAACATGCTTTAGTGGTGACTCGTTCAGCGATGCCTGTACCAGTCAGCGCCGGAATGGAACTACAGATCCCAGCATGCCGTGCCAGCTTGGCAATGGCTTGTAGTTCAAGCTCAGAAGATATATTTACTGGGCACCCGGCAAAGGAGACGTGCGTCACTCAGTGCAAACAAACGTGGCGCAGGCGTGGAGAAACAAAAATTATCCTCAGCTGCTGCCCGACCATTTTTTTTTCTTCATCACAACGACGCGTCGCGGCGAGCCCCGTCTACAGAAATGTCTGCAGGCTTCAGCCAAAAGCAAGTTCAAAATCGCAGACTTTCCTTCAAAACGAAGCAACGTACAAACAGAAGACCCGACTTGACCAGAACGTTTTGGAACGATAGGTTTCCCAAAGTGTTCTTTAAATCTTTAGACAACTGCGTAGAGAATGAAGGCGCTCACATGGCTGCTCAATGCCGAAAAGAACATTCCACCCCAGATTTTATCAGGGTCTATTTTTAAAAGGGGGGACGTCAAACTTGGCCGGCCGTTCGTCGTTAAAAAAAACCCCATTTATAAAGCCGCTTTGCTGACTGTTTTGCACCAACAAATTAAGCCCGACAGTCGATCTATAAAGCAGTAAATGCTACGTCCGTCTGAGAACTCGCCGGTAAGATTTGGCAGCTCGGACCCAGCGGAGATATCTGTGGAGGACATTCCGCGGAGTTCATTTTTAAAGTTTCAGTAATAAAGTTGGTGAAACCCCCAATGTGCTAAATCTTCTCAGGCTGGTTAACCGTCCCCTGGTATAATTAGCCAGGCGGGGTGAAAGGAAGGAGAGGTGTGTTATTAGTCAACCGAGAAAGGAATTTTTAATGAATGAAAAGGTCGTGGGCTTTCCCTGCAGAAACCGAAAGTAGCATTTCTAGTAAAAAATACTTTCAATTTCAGGATATGAAGGTTGCGGTGGAATACTAGACACAAAGTGTGAATGGTGCCAGGGAAATATGTACGGGATGTGCCGGTGCCTCGTGGATTGGCATATGGTGAGCGCCAAAGCTGGCATGGGTCCTTACCTTGCTTTCAGCTCGTTGTGTTCCTCCCGGATCTTGCCCAACTCCAGCTGCAGACGGGCCCTCTCCTTGGCCACGGAGTCCAGGGTCTTGCGGGCATCGGCCAGCTCCGTCTCGTAGGCGCCCTTGATGCCGGAAACCTCTCGGTTCACCACCTCCTCGGATTCGGTGATTCGCAGTCGCAGACCGGCGTTCTCCGACTCCAGCGAGCGCACCTTGTCGATGTAGGTGGCCAGGCGGTCGTTGAGCTCCTGTAAGTCCTCCTTCTCCTGCAGCCGGGTGATGCGGGCTGGGGAGAGCGGCGTGGACGAGTGGCCGCGGTTGTTTCTCCTCTGGCTGGAGGACTCCATGGCTGGGGCGGTTCTGCGGAGAAGAGAGAGACGATGTGAACAGAGCTGAGCTCTCCTGCCTCTCTGGCTGTCAGAGGCTGCGTGTGATTATCACATTCCCTGGGAGGGGCCAGAGGAGGACGGGGAGAAGCCCTGATCTCTCCCAGCCCAGCTCCTCTGCATTGTTCAAACCACTTCCCCACAAGTCTGCGTCCGCCAGCTGCTGCAGCTCATCCCACAGACGCTAGGCACACAACTGCTGCCCAAGAAGCTCCGCAGCAGCTGAGGCCAGATCCAGACTAAAATCCTAAAGTGCGGGGAATAGGAGGGCTGCCATTGCTAGAGTTCATTTTACAGCTCCCTTCCTATTATTATAATCATCAATCTATATCGCAGCACATTCCATAATTCTGACTGTTCACAGAGGAGCTCACAATCTAATCCTACCATAGTCATAGTCTAATGTCCTACCATATTATTATTATGTATTTATATAACACTGACATCTTCTGCTGCACTTTACAGAGCACATAGTCATGTCACTGACTGTCCTCAGAGGAGCTCACAATCTAATCCTACCATAATCATAGTCTAATGTCCTACCATATTATTATTATGTATTTATATAGCACTAACATCTTCTGCAGCACATTACAGAGTACATAGCAATGTCACTGACTGTCCTCAGAGGAGCTCACACTCTAATCCTACCATAGTCATAGTGTAATGTCCTACCCTATTATTATTATGTATTTATATAGCACTGACATCTTCTGCAGCGCATTACAGAGTACATAGTCATGTCACTGACTGTCCTCAGAGGAGCTCACAATCTAATCCAACCATACTCAGTCTAATGTATCTGCAATATAAATAAATATTAATATGGTAGGGACATTAGACTAGGACTATGGCAGGGATTAGACTGTGAGCTTCTCTGAGGACAGTCAGTGACATGACTATGTACTCTGTAATGTGCTGCAGAAGATGTCAGGGCTATATAAATACATAATAACTAGCCAACCTGCGTCGTAGCATACGCCGCATCTATCTATCTAATAGAGTACGTGCCTCAACCTTGAAGCAAGAAGAAGTAGGCTTTCCATGAGAAAATGTATGCGTGCTCAAACACCAAGTTTAACCCTAGCAAGTCTGGCTTTCCAAATCTGGCCTAATTGGCTATTCATGAGGCAATTCTCATGCAAATATGCATTTGCTTTCGCATGCCAAACTATGCAGGGTCAAAAAACCAATACCGCAAAGTGCTCTCTCGCTGCCTGGGAACCACAGCGGCACCCCGGAGTGGGAGGCTGGGTGGCGCAGAAACACCCCCCCCAAGCGTGGCCAGCGCTGGGAAGAGCCGTCCGCACCCACCTCCTAATATTAAAAACAGCCACTTACCTAAACGTCCATTGGGTTCTGCTACATGCGCATTCATTTTCTCATGGAAAGCATTTCGTGCAGTTTGTATCCTTTGGAGGCAGGTGGTGGATGGCTTGCTCCGATGGTGTGAACCCTGGAGTGAGTGCGCCTGTCCTTCCCCCCCCCCCCCCCCTCTGGAGTGCTGTATGTGAGCCAGCCCTGAGCTCTAAAGCTCGGTGTGACCCATGCTTCTCTCCTTTCTCATGTGGTGCCCCCAAATTAATGCGCATGTAGCAGAACGCAATGGACGTTAAGGTAAGTGCCTGTTTTTAATATTGGGAGGTGGGTGCGGGCGGCTCTCCCCGGCGCTGGCCACGCTTGGGGGGGGGGTTCGTCCACGCCACCCAGCCTCCCCCTCCGGGGTGCCGCTGTGGTTTCCAGGCAGTGAGAGAGCCTGGGACCCTGCGGTCCTCCCAGTTGTATAAAAAGGGGGCATTGGGAATCCTCCCCATGGCGCTCCTGGAGGCCTGGAGCACACCAAAAACTGCTAGCAGATCCGCAAAATGCTAGCAGATTTTGAAACGCTTTTTCTTATTTCTCTGTAGCATTTCACCTAGCATTTTGCGGTTTTGTAAAGCGTTTTTGGTGTAGTAGATTTCATATATTGTTACAGTAAAGCTGTTACTGAACAGCTTCTGTAACAAAAACGCCTGCAAAACCGCTCTGAACTGCCGTTTTTCAGAGCGGTTTGCGTTTTTAATATACTTTACATTGGAGGCAGAAACGCCTCCGCAATCCAAAAAATGCCTCACCCCGGGAGTATGCGTTTCAGCAAAACGCAAACCGCTCTGGTGTGCACCAGCCCATTGAAATACATTACCCAAGCGTATCCGCAGCCGCAAGTGGATCGCAAAACGCTGCCGAACCGCTCTGGTGTGCACTAAGCCGGATAGTGCTAATGTAGAATGTAGCAGGGTGACTGCTTTGTGGTATTGGTTTGTGCATGCATTTGCATGAGCATTGCCTCATGAATAGCCAATTAGGCCAGATTTGCAATGTCAGACTTGCTAGGGTAAGGCCTCTTTTGGACTGTGAATAGGCAGTGAAATGGCTCTCAAACTCTCACAACTGCTCGCTGCTGCCTGGTAACTGCTCGCTGCTGCCTGGTAACTGCTCGCTGCTGCCTGGTAACTGCTCGCTGCTGCCTGGTAACTGCTCGCTGCTGCCTGGTAACTGCTCGCTGCTGCCTGGTAACTGCTCGCTGCTGCCTGGTAACTGCTCGCTGCTGCCTGGTAACTGCTCGCTGCTGCCTGGTAACTGCTCGCTGCTGCCTGGTAACTGCTCGCTGCTGCCTGGTAACTGCTCGCTGCTGCCTGGTAACTGCTCGCTGCTGCCTGGTAACTGCTCGCTGCTGCCTGGTAACTGCTCGCTGCTGCCTGGTAACTGCTCGCTGCTGCCTGGTAACTGCTCGCTGCTGCCTGGTAACTGCTCGCTGCTGCCTGGTAACTGCTCGCTGCTGCCTGGTAACTGCTCGCTGCTGCCTGGTAACTGCTCGCTGCTGCCTGGTAACTGCTCGCTGCTGCCTGGTAACTGCTCGCTGCTGCCTGGTAACTGCTCGCTGCTGCCTGGTAACTGCTCGCTGCTGCCTGGTAACTGCTCGCTGCTGCCTGGTAACTGCTCGCTGCTGCCTGGTAACTGCTCGCTGCTGCCTGGTAACTGCTCGCTGCTGCCTGGTAACTGCTCGCTGCTGCCTGGTAACTGCTCGCTGCTGCCTGGTAACTGCTCGCTGCTGCCTGGTAACTGCTCGCTGCTGCCTGGTAACTGCTCGCTGCTGCCTGGTAACTGCTCGCTGCTGCCTGGTAACTGCTCGCTGCTGCCTGGTAACTGCTCGCTGCTGCCTGGTAACTGCTCGCTGCTGCCTGGTAACTGCTCGCTGCTGCCTGGTAACTGCTCGCTGCTGCCTGGTAACTGCTCGCTGCTGCCTGGTAACTGCTCGCTGCTGCCTGGTAACTGCTCGCTGCTGCCTGGTAACTGCTCGCTGCTGCCTGGTAACTGCTCGCTGCTGCCTGGTAACTGCTCGCTGCTGCCTGGTAACTGCTCGCTGCTGCCTGGTATCTGCTCGCTGCTGCCTGGTATCTGCTCGCTGCTGCCTGGTATCTGCTCGCTGCTGCCTGGTAACTGCTCACTGCTGCCTGGTAACTGCTTGCTGCTGCCTGGTAACTGCTTGCTGCTGCCTGGTATCTGCTCACTGCTGCCTGGTAACTGCTTGCTGAGCACACAGCTCAACAGTCCGTGGAAAAGAGGCCTTAAACTTGGTGTTTGAGCACGCATAAATTTTCTCATGCAAAGTACTTCTTCTTCTTGTTTGAAGGTTGAGGCACTTAGTCTATTATATATATAGATAATATGGTAGGGACATTAGACTAGGACTATGGCAAGGATAAGACTGTGAGCTTCTCTGAGGACAGTCAGTGACATGACTATGTACTGTGTAATGTGCTGCAGAAGATGTCAGTGCTATATAAATACATAATAATAATATGGTAGGACATCAGACTATGACTATGGTAGGATTAGATTGTGAGCTTCTCTGAGGACAGTCAGTGACGTGGCTATGTACTCTGTAAAGTGCTGCAGAAGATGTCAGTGCTATATAAAAATACATAAAATAAAAATAATAATGTACTGACATCTTCTGCAGCACTTTACAGAGTACATAGTCATGTCACTGACTGTCCTCAGAGGAGCTCACAATCTAAACCCCATCATAGTCCTTATCATGGTGCAAAGCCAATTCTGATACAACCTTTGTAATTTATCAGTGTGTTTCTTGAATGTAGGAAGAAAACGGAGTGTCTGGAGGAAACCCACGCACATGAGAACATACAAACTCCATGCAACTTGCCCAGATTTGAACCTTGGACGTGCTATCCACTTCACCACTGGGACTGTAGTATTCATCCTGTGCTTCTAACCCAGATAAAGAATGCAGAATGGTGTCGTCACTCCACTAGCTGCATGCTTGTTACAGGTGTGACTGCGCTGAAGCCAACATGTCCATATGACAGCCATTTCTCCATCCATCATTCCACAATTTACTTCAATCTGCTTGTGGAGAGTCCATGGATAATTATTAAAGTGGACCCAAATTAAAAATACAAGATTTCAGAAATAAAATCTATTTTGTAAATTATAATAATAAATAGCAGCCTTTTTTCGGCTGCATGATGACAAATATAAAATATTTTACATTGGAGGAACCCCTCCCTTTCTTTCATATTGCCGGGACAGAATCCGGCAAACTGGTGGAGTAGGTGGTGTCTGGCAATGGAGGAATTGCTATTGGCTGCCACCTGTATAACCCTAGTTATTAAAAGAGAAGGGTGAAAAGCATGCACTGAAATGCTCATAGGCTTGAAGTAGTGTTTATTTATCTTTGTATGTGTCAGAGTGCTGCAACTAAATATTTTGAATTAAAAAAAATGTTTAGTTTGGGTCCGCTTTAAAGGTATTAAAAGGAATCTAAAACGTAAATAAACTTATGCGATAATGAATCGTATGTGTAGTACACTTAAGAAACAGAACATTAGTAGCAAAGAAAATAGTCTTATATTGTTTTCTAGTACAGGAAGAGTGGGGGAAAAAAAAAAAAAAAAAAAAAAAAAAAAAACCTGCGTTATCTATGCAAGAGAGCTTCTCTGAGCTATTCCACCAACTTGATACAACTCAGTCCTGTTTTCTGAGGAGCTTAAAGGGAAACTTAAGTCAACGATAAAAAATGTGATTTACTCACCTGGGGCTTCCCTCAGCCCCCAGCAGCCGATCGGTGCAGGCATGGGAACGCGAGTGATTCTTCTCGTTCCCAGCCTGTATATCGCCCCCTATGTTGCTATTGCGGCCAGCTGGCCGCAATAGCAGCATAGGGGGCGATATTATTGCTGGGAACGCGGAGAATCACTCGCGTTCCCATGCCTGTCGGCCGATGACGGCCAAACCGGAAGTGTTCGCCGGCGGGTCCTGGAGCGTCAGAGCAGGGCTGCGAGGGCACCGATCGGCTGCTGGGGGCTGAGGGAAGCCCCAGGTGAGTTAATCTCGTTTTCCCTTTAAACAGCCAAGAAACTGAGAGAAAGCTTGTTATAAGGTTTTAGTGCAGGAAAGTCCAAAAGGTCGTTATCTCTGCTGTGTTTAATAGCTTAAAATACAGAGTGCGAATGCTAAACTGCAACTGATGCAATGTTATAAATAAAGCTATGTAATTGAAAATAAAAAATATGAGACTCATCTTTGCTACTAATGTTCCATTTATTATCCCTACTACTCATACAATTGTTATATCAGAAGTTAATTTTCGCTTCAGATTTGCTTAAAATGGCGTAGAATTAACTAACTACAGGTGGTCAAAGCACTGTGCTACCTCCATGTCCTGAGCCTGCTCTGCGCCATCCTGAGCCTCCAGTGTCGCATGCCTATGAATCTGCTGCCAGGAGATTTGAGCGCAGGATAAAGCCGATATACAGCTCAACCTGCTCCTGCACAAGTCAATGCTGCGTTTATTACGTGGATAGTGGAGAATGCTGTAATTTAGCTTCCAGCTATTGCTGGCGGACGAATGACAGTGTTTTAAAAGTAATTTGAGCTCAGTCTTTTGACGGCGCCCAAATTACTCCCTGTGCGCTGCTATAGCCGTAATTCCTATTATGGCCTATGGTGGCGCCGGCTGCGCCCAAATCTCCTGCACTGCTTTAACAGCGTACCCGTCTGTGCCACCTGTCACCTGCGTCCGCCCTCTGTGCCATCTCTCACTCCAGGGCTCCCATGCCTGCAGTGTCCCACTCTGTGCCACCTCTGACCCCTGTGCCTCAACTGTGTTCCTCTCTGGGCCACCGCTGTCCCCTGTGTACTCTGTGCACTTCCCCCCCCCCCCCTCCCCAATCGCTTGTAGTGTTCTCTGTGCCATGTCTGACCCTCTGTGCCTGCACTATGTCCTCCTCTGTATCATCTATGCCCCCTGTGCCCCCCTCTGACCCCTGTGCCCTAAGTGTGTTCCTCTCTGGGCCACCACTGTCCTCTGTGCACTAACCCCCCATCGCTTGCAGTGTTCTCCTCTGTGCCATGCCTGACCCTCTGTGCCTCTATGTCCTCCTCTGTGTCATCTATGCCCCCTGTGCTCTGTGCTCCCCTCTGACCTCTGTGTCCTGTGTCCCTCTCTGGTCCACCACTGTCCCATGTGCCTCCATGCCCCCCCCCCCAGCAGTGTCTCCTTCTGTGCTACCACTATGCCCTCCTCTGTTCCACCCATGCTTCCTGTACCCTCTCTGCGCTCCGTGTCCCCCCCCCCCCCCCCCAATCGCTTGCAGTGTTCTCTGTGCCATGTCTAACCCTCTGTGCCTACACTATGTCTTTTCTTTGAGCCATTTAACATCTTCTATTAGTTCCTGCAGTGTCCCCCTATGTGCAACCTGTGCCTTAACTGTGTTCCTCTCTGGGCCACCACTGTCCCCTCTGCCTCTGTGCCCCCCCCCCCCCCAGTGTCTCATTCCTTCTGTGCTACCACTATGCCCTCCTCTGTTCCACCCATGCCCCCTGTACCTTTTTTGTGCTCCGTGTCCCCTTTGACCCCTGTGTCTCCAGTGTTCCTATCTGTGCCACCTCTGACCCCTGTGCCATCAAACATTCCGCAGAACTGCCCCTGCCAGCAGAAACGCAGCCTATTGAAATCAATGTCCTTGAATTGCGTGCAAGGAAAAGAAAAAAAAAACTGCCAGCTGAAGTTTTTCATATAATGCATCCGAATCTCTACTAGTTTTCCATTACCTAGCGATTTGCAATCCGCAGACAATCAGAATTGGAACGTAAAACACTGAAAAAGCACCCACAGTGTGAATTGATGACAATAGAACATAAAACTGACTGAAGACACAACAGGAATGGCACAAAAAAGTGATACTATTCTAAACAATCAATGCAAGGATACAGCAGTGTAACTGGAACAAAATTAGCACCGCCCGAGTATGGTGATTTGTTTTGGAGGCAATGAGTAGGGATAAAAGGCTTAGTGGCCGCTTTGCTTAGAGAAGAAAGATAAATAATTACATTAATATGACTTCAGCGTACGCTAGGATATGCTATTTATGGTATGCTACACAGACAGGCCACTCCGCGACCACCAAGAAGACTGTTCTGTGCTATGGGGTGGGGTGAGGGGATGATGGCTGTGAGCCAACTATCAATAGTACACATTTGTGTCAGCAGGGGCGTTGCTAGCCCCAGAGATCAGTGGCCCGTGCCCTGGATCTATTCTGGGGTGCCCCGGATGTCCCCCAGGCAGTCAGCTGTGGTGCCTCAATGGCGGGCATGCTGGGAGCTGTGGTGCATCAATCGGTGATATGCTGGGTGCTGTGGTGCCATGCTGGGCAGTGTGATGCCTTTATGGGGGCATACAGGGAGCTGTGGTTCTTCTATGGGGCATGCTGGGAGTTGTGGCGCCAGAATGGTAGGCGCATGGGAGGGGGCCCACTAGAAGGTCAGGGAATGCTGTAGGGCAGGGGTCTCAAACTCAATTTACCTGGGGGCCGCAGGAGGCAAAGTCAGGATGAGTCTGGGCCGCATAAGGAATTTCCCAATCGCGGCGCATCGCCGCCTCTGCCCGCCCCTCTCACTCTATCTTCACAGAGAGGGGCGGCGATCCGTGCGGCGATTGACGTCAGGAGGGGCAGAGCTGAAGCTGAAAGCTCTGCCCCTTCCAGGAAATGCCAGCGGATTGCCCCCCGGGCGATTTGGGGGCTCTGCAGCCCTCGTTTAGCAGTGGGGATGCGGCGGATTACTTGGGAGCACTGAAGCGAACTATAAGGAAGCTTTTGCCGGCGAGGGCCACAAAATATTGTATCGAGGGCCGCAAATGGCCCGCGAGTTTGAGACCCCTGCTGTAGGGGGGTTGGCAGCATGCCAGCCAGCCCGCCCAGCAAAAAGTCAGACCAGCCAGCACAGAAACCAGGTAACTGCCTAGTTATGTTTAGGTGGAACTGCCTATTTATCTGATATGCTGCATTTTTTAAAATTATTATTACTGGAGAGGGAGCTTCACTCAACATTTTGCTAGGCAGGCCTACTTACTGTTAAAGGGAAGGTTCAGGGAGGGGATTAAAAAAATAAAAATACATTTCCACTTACCTGGGGCTTCCTCCAGCCCGTGGCAGGCAGGAGGTGCCCTCGCCGCCACTCCGCAGGCTCCCGGTGGTCTCCGGTGCCCGAACCGACCTGGCCAGGCCGGCTGCCAGGTCGGGCTCTTCTGCGCTCCATTTCCTGGGACTTCTGCGTCCCACGCCGGCGCGCTGACGTCATCGGACGTCCGCCGGGGCTGTACTGCGCATGCGCAGTAGTTCTGCGCATGCGCAGTACAGCCCGGCGGACGTCCGATGACGTCAGCGCGCCGGCGTGGGACGCAGAAGTCCCAGGAAATGGAGCGCAGAAGAGCCCGACCTGGCAGCCGGCCTGGCCAGGTCGGGTCAGGCACCGGAGACCACCGGGAGCCTGCGGAGCGGCGGCGAGGGCACCTCCTGCCTGCCACGGGCTGGAGGAAGCCCCAGGTAAGTGGAAATTTATTTTTATATTATTTTAATCCCCTCCCTGAACCTTCCCTTTAAGATCATGTCAATTTGGCTCCACCCATGACCACACCCACATCCTGGTGCATGGCCACACCCACTTCCCGGCTGCAGTGCCCATAAGTGCCCCAGATCTCTTTGGATCGTAGCAACTCCCCTGCGTGTCAGTAGTTTAAAGAGGAACTGTAACTAAAGATTGAACTCCATCCCAATCAGTAGCCGATACCCCCTTTTACAAGAGAAATCTTTACATTTTCTCTAATAGATCATCACGGGGGTCTGTGTGGCTGATATTGTGGTGAAACCCCTCCCACAGTGTGATGTCATGACCACGGTCCTGATAGTTTCCTGTCTGTAAACCTTGTTGCATTGTGGGAAGTAACGGCTTTTTCCAACTGCCAAATAAGCAGCATGTCCCTCTGTGCATAGAACTCTCAGTAACGAACATTCCGTACAGATCACCTGGCAGACCTAAAGATGTCACCACTAGTGATACATTTGAGAATGTAAATCAGGGAGAAAGATCTTACAATGGGCAAACACTGACTAAATCATCTATAAATGAATATTGTAAAAATAAGCAATTTTATTAATTATGTTACTCTTACAACAGCTCCTCTTTAACCACTTGAGGACCACAGGCTTACACCCCCCTAGTGACCAGGCTATTTTTTACAGTTTAGTGCTCTGCAGCTTTAAATGCTAGCTGCAGAGCCATCCAACTAAGCACACTAATGACCCCCCCCCCCCCCCCCCCCCAGTGTTCTCCCCAGAATTTTTTTCCAGCTGGGTGGCATGAAATAGCAGCCGGGTGGGGCGAGATGAAAATGCAGGGCAACTCTGCTTACAGCATAGGAGGAGGTGAGAAGGTGAGCCGATGACAGCCGGGTGGTCACCAAATCTAGCCGGGTGGAGCACCCGGCTAAAAGAGCCTGGGGAGAACACCGCCCCCTTTTCTGCCCACCAACAGAGTATCTGTTGGTGGGCTCTGATCGCTGCTTTGTTTTGTTTTTTTATTAATGTAATTTTGATTAAATTCATACATTTATTTTTATATCCCCCTCCCCCCCCCAGCAACCAATCACATCGATCGGCACTCATAGACTTCAGTGTATGAGAGCCGATCGCTTTCTAAACCTATCCAGGGGACAGCCGAGCGTCATGGCTGTTCCCAGTACAGCGCTGCTGTAGATCGCAGCACTGTACAATGTAAATAGATAGTCTGTTAGCGGCAGACTGATGGAGTTCCGTCATTCAAGCGGGGATCACCTGCAAACTCCGCCCCCAGGACTTAACGCCAATTGGCATTACGCGGTCATGGGGGAGCCGCCGCGTTCACGCCAATTGGCGTGAGGTGGTCTTTAGGCAGTTAAAGGATTCATCAGGCAAACCCGCCCCCCAGTCCTACTTACCCAGCTCCCTCCAGCCCCTTGCAGCTGACATGTCCTGAGCAGTACACCCCTGACGTGGACTTGACTGACAGCGGCGCTCTCATAGGCGCACTAGAGCAGGTCAGCCTCTGCACTGGTGGGGACCCCGACCGGCGGATGAGCTTGTGGGAGGGACATGTCAGCTGCAAGGGGCTGGAGGAAGCCCCGGGTAAGTAGAGCAGAGCAGTAGACCAGCAGAAGATGGATAGGGGAACAGAAAGTGACGCAACAAGCAATTGTTACCCGATCCTCCTACCATGGGAGCACACAACGGCACATGACGGGTGCAACTCAATTGCAATACTTTGTGGAGGGTATACACTGATCGGAGCAATCATCCGCAATGCGGTCATGATGGTTGCCACTGCCGCACATCGCAAAAAATGATCATGTAAATTAATCATGAGAACATACCCACAGGTTGCAAAATCACGGGATTGATAGTTTGTCACAAAAAAAATTTCGCCCACACAGCATCGCAGGACACCGGAACTGACACTACATGTTTATCAGAGACACCGAAATCTACCCACTGCATGAAGACGTAATGTCCACTGTGCCTTCTGTACAGGATAATGAAGTATTCCTACTGCACAGATATTGCTGGCAACATGTATACAGCTATCCACAGGCAGCTCACAGGCTGCGCGCAAGATCGTTCCCACAAAGCCAGCAAAGGAAACGTATTGATAAAGAAGATGTCATTGCTATATAACTACATAGTAATAATATGGGAGGGCATTAGTCATAGGGATTAGATTGTAAGCTCCTCTGAGGACAGTAATTGACATGACTATGTACTCAGAAGATGTCAGCACTATATAAATACATAATAATAATAATGATAATAATATGGTAGGACATTAGACTATGACCATGGTAGGGATTAGAGGGGGAGCTCCTCTGAGGACAGTCAGTAGCATGACTATGTACTCTGTAAAGTGCTGCAGAAGAAGTTAGTGCTATATAAATACATAATATTAGACTAGGACTATAGTAGGATTAGATTGTGAGCTCCTCTGAGGACAGTCGGTGACATGACTATGTACTCTGTAAAGTGCTGCAGAAGATGTCAGCACTATATAAAAACATAATAATATGGTGGGACATTAGACTATGACTATAGTAGGGAATAGACCGAGTTCCTCTGAGGACAGTCAGTGACATGACTATGTACTCTGTAAAGTGCTGCAGAAGAAGTTAGTGCTATGTAAATACATAATAATATGGTAGGACATTAGACTGACAGGATTAGATTGTGAGCTCCTCTGAGGAGTCAGTGACATGACTATGTACTCTGTACAGTGCTGCAGGGGATGTCAGTGCTATATAAATACATAATGAGATGGTAGGGCATCAGACTATGACTATGGTGGGATTAGAGTGTGAGCTCCTCTGAGGACAGTCAGTGACATGACTATGTGCTCTGTAAAGTGCTGCAGAAGATGTCAGTGCTAAATAAACACGATTCCTACTCAGCATGCTTATTCCTGGCTTCTCATTCATCATTTCTGTGAATTACAACTATAAATGTCACAAGATTCCCCAGACCTAACCACAGAGTCTCGCTCTCCCCCTCAGCGAAGGTTCTGCCGTCCCCCTTCTGTCATATCGAGGATTGTTCCTCGTCAGAGCAGATAAATGTATATACAATAACAACTCCGTAACTAGGGAAACTGTCACCTGATTATTAATTCATGCAAATGGCGAAAGCCCAAATTATTCACAGGAAATGCCTGCCACACCCGCTACTTCCCAAAAGCAGCCAGAGTTAAAGGGCCACTCCACCCCGAATATTACAGATAGAAAGCTGATGTTGCAATCACCAATGATGCATGCAGTCAAAATGCAACACTACCAATACATAACTTCAGGACAGTGGGCGGAGCTGTGCCAGCGGACCAATCATCGGTGATCCAGGCAGACAGAGCAAAGGTGACATTATCTAATGGGTGAAATCCTGCATGTCTGAGCACCATGTTGGATATTACATTATTATTTCCTTAGGACAGGTCCCCTCAGAGGTCACTCTTGACAGGCTGTTGTGACGGTTACTAGGCATGCTTGGAATACAAAAAAATTGCATTGTGGGGATGGATCTTTACTCTGCACCTCATGGGCCCCTCCGCAGGTCACCATGAGGCTCGCAGAGGACCCCCCTTTATTGCCGGCCAAGCCCCCCTTGGCTATGGGACCCATAGCAGCTACTATAGCAGTTGATGATCACTGCACTACTGCAATGTGCATGGCTGCACTGCTGCTGATGCCATGCACAGCTTGCTAAAAAATTTTTAAAAAATTAAAAAATATATATATATATATATATATATACCACATATAGCAGGGTCACACAAACTATTTGCACTTTAGTATTAAAAATGATCCATTATACACCTGTTCACAAATGAGGCAATAACAACATGCTGCACGGTGAGACATTTGGCAGCATTTCACAGCAGTAAGGGTCCATTCACACTGGGGCGATTTGTGGGCGTTTACCACCGATCGCTAGCGTTTGGTAAAATCGGCAGTGTAATTTAAAGTATATGGCAGTGATCTCCCTGCAGCAATATGAGCGTTTGTGGGTTTTTTTTAAGCTCTGGCGATTTTAGAAATCACCCCAAAACCGCTTGTGCAAAGATTCCCTATGACAGTGTTCACATGCGTGCGTTTCGATTTTAATAAAATCGCAAACACACTACGTGTACCTTTTTCTGAGCGCTTTGGCTCAATGGCAGATGTAGGGAAATCGCAAAGAGCTTGAAAAAGCGCTTAGTATAGCCATTTCCCAAGTGCTTCTATGCATAAATACATTGGCCTCAATTCACTAAGCTTATCTCCTGTCTTTAATAACTCTTCTAGAGTTGTTACCACGGTGATAAGGCATGTAGTATTCAGGAAACATTTTACCTCAGGCAAACCTAAAGTTAACTCTTCTGTCTTTAAGTTAACTCTTTAATCCTTAAAATAACTCCAGAGTTAAAGAGACACTAAAGCGAAAAAAAAATATGATATAATGAATTGGTTGTGTACTATGAATAATTACTAGAAGATTAGCAGCAAAGAAAATATTCTCATATTTTTATTTTCAGGTATATAGTGTTTTTTCTAACATTGCATTATTCTATATTATGTGCACATTACACAACACTCAGCATTCAAAATGATTCTTTCAGAGCTGACCTCTCCTCTGGCAGAGAAAAAGAGAATTCTTCACTAACAGTTGAGATAATAAAAGTCAGAAGATAGCCCTCTCCAGGACTTTCAAAGTCGTGGAGCTCAATGGCTTTTTTGCATAGAGATAACAACTGAAGTTTCTTAACTCTTCCTGTACTAGAAACAATTAGACTTATGTATCTGATCTTAATGTTTTATTTCTTAGCTGTACTACACATACAAATCATAATATCAATTTTTTTTTCGCTTCAGTGTCTCTTTAAAGGCTGTTCATTAACTGTGTGTGAAAATAACTACAGAGGAGGTAAATTAACTACAGAGGAGGTAAATTAACTACAGAGGAGGTAAATTAACTACAGAGGAGGTAAATTAACTACAGAGGAGGTAAATTAACTACAGAGGAGGTAAATTAACTACAGAGGAGGTAAATTAACTACAGAGGAGGTAAATTAACTACAGAGGAGGTAAATTAACTACAGAGGAGGTAAATTAACTACAGAGGAGGTAAATTAACTACAGAGGAGGTAACGTAAGGAATGAAGAGATAAGATAACTCTCTTACTGTGTGGAGGTAAGTTTTCTCTTGCCTTATTATCTCCAGCATGATCTTAGTGAATTGAGTCCATTGTATTTATTTATTTCTGGGTGAAAGAGAAAAATAAAATCACTGAGAAAAAGCCAAGGGAAAAGCTCTTTTAAAAAATCTCAATAAATCATTCAGCACTTGCGACAGCGCAGGCGATTTATAATGTGAACAAAACCTTACTGAAAACGTGGTGCATACAGCGCTGTTTCAGCGATCGCGATGGCAATGTTCATAAAAGTAAATCACGATTGCTCAAAAATCACAAAACGCTAGAGATTTTGCTAGCTTTTGGCGATCTCCAATATGAATGGGTCCTAAGGTGCAGGACCGTTGAGCCGCTACAAAAATCATCCGACTCCTCAGTTTATGAAACCTCCGACTCCACAGCCCAGGTAAGGAACCCCATAAGGCCTCTTTCACAGCGGGACGTTAAAGTTGCACGTTATAAAAAATTATAACGCAGAGAAACGCACAGCAATACAAAGTCTGTGCGACATTCACAGTGCACACGTTGCATTGTGTGTAACGTGTAGCAATATTTAGAAGGTGCTGCATGCTGTGCGTTTAGCAATACATTTGCTGCGTTATGTGTGTTGCACATGCTCAGTAAGTTTTTTTCTTTTTTTTTTTTTAAATGTAAAACGCATGCGCCGTTTTCGTTCTATCAGTATGCAGCGAAAACGGCGCACCAAGAGACACAACGCAGTGCAAAATAACAATTTCATAACCTAAATGCGCTGCGTTAGGGGCACGTTGTGCGACTTTAACGTCGCATCAAACGCAACGTCCCACTGTGAAAGAGGCCTAAGAGCAAAAGGAAAAAAAAATGCCTCAAAATGTCTGTGAGATCTGCGTGAGGCGTTCTGAAATGCCGATCTATTAACAAGGTAAAATATCGGGTATTTTTATCTTGCCTGTGAGTGAACGGGCCCTTCTGTTATGGTCACAGCGTTCACACACAGGCATTATAAAAATTCCAGGCATTTCAACATACCTCACAAAGATCTGGCAGGCATGTTTCTTTTTACAACGTCTATTTACTGCTACGGACCTTCCCACTGCTCTGAAATGATTCAAAATATGCAGCTTTATTTACTTCTTCGCAAATTCAAATCACACCGGAAATGAGAGATATGAAGGCTGCCATATTTCTTTCCTTTTAAACAATGTACATTGCCTGGCTGTCCTGCTGAGCCTGTGATACATTTAGCCAAAGACCCGGAACAAGCCTGCAGATCAGATGTTTTTGACCGAAGTCAGACTGGATTAGCTGCATGCTTGTTTCAGGCGTGTGATTCAGCCACTACTGCAGCCAAAGAGATCAGCAGGGCAGCCAGGCAACTGGTATTGTTAAAAAGAAAACAAATATGGCAGCCTCCGTATACCTCTTACTTCAGGTTATAAAGTATACTTTTACTCCCCAGAATAAAAGTCCATACACACATATTACAACAGTCGCTCAAATGCCTGGTACACACAATGTAATTTCCCGTCAAATGGATAATTTCCGAGCAGGTCGGATCTGATTTGCGATCTTTTTTTGTTTGATTTTTCAATCACTTTTGTACAAAACCAATCAGAAAAACGATCGGAAATCTGATCGGACCTGCCAGAAATTATTGATTCGACCGTCAATCTGATGTGAAATTGCAAGGTGTGTACCAGGCATTAAGGATTGGATCTTTGTAGGAAACCTGTACACACACACACACACACACACACACACACACACACACACACACACACACACACACACACACACACCTACCTACCTACCTACCTACCTACCTACCTACACACACACACACACACACAAGCCCTGAGAGGATGTACAGTAAATATTTTTTGACAGTTTGGCGTTTTTTTGCTCCTCAAGAAGCAGAATTAGTAGGGGCTGAACCAAGTCTTTGCATGGAGCTAATATAATTCAGGCACATAAGATTACCGTCATTAATCAAATAGTCACTTAATCACTAAAGTTGTCCATACATCTCTCGAATTAGCAGCTGGTCGACCATCAGATTCAATAATTATTGAATCGGATAAAAATCAGTGCTGCAAAGTGTATGCACAGTCGACGTTGCGACCAGTGTCGGGCCAAAATTGGTTGCATGTGGCCCTAAATTGGCATGTATCTATAGGACGTACTGCAAGATGTCGGTCTGTTGTGGTCAACCATGTGCGTAGCGGCGAGCATTATCGGCACGAGCATCAAAATCCTTAGCGCTGTTCCCTAGTGTATAAATACGCCCCCTGTGTGTGCGTTTCAACATTACCTGTCCTGTATCGCAGTGGCATCCGTCTTCTAAATCTGCTGCCCTTCCATTAGCGGTATACACGCCGCCGGCGCATAGCACGCGATGCATGCGAGACATCATAGCATGCAGCGTGTATAGCACTAATGGAAGAGCGGCGGATTCGGAGGACGGTTGGGCACTGTGACATGGGACAGGTAATGTATAAACGCACACACAGGGGGCACATTTATACACTAAGAAGACAGCGGCGAGGTGGCGAACGCGTCCGATTCCGGAGAGATTTCATGCCAATGAAATAATCTGAATCTAGGCCTGTGCTGCATAATAGGCACTGAGGCCCATCTTACTAAACTTCATCACCTGCTTCCAGAGGAAACTATAGAGCTGCCAAAACTCCAGGAATTACTTATAATTAAAGTGTTCTCCGTAGAAATTTTTTGCAGCTGGGTGGCATGAAAAGGTAGCCGGGTGGCATCAGAGGGGGGAATGCAGGGCTGAAGCAACTCAACTTACAGAATAGGAGGAGGTGAGCCAATGACAGCCGGGTGCTCAACAAAATTAGCCGGGTGGAGCACCCGGCTAAAAGAGCCTGGGGAGAACACTGAATTAACTATACAGTAGTGCTAACCTCTTCAGTGGTGTAAAATACACAGTGCTGCAAAAAAATACAAGCAGATAACATGAGCAGCATGGTGGCATAGTGGCTCCCACTCTGGCCTGGCAGCACTGGATCCCCAGATTAAACCTTAGCAAGTGCATTATCTGCATGGAGTTTGTAGCCGTCTTGGCCAGAGTTGCGGTGCAAAGCTCCGCCCCCTCACATTGCAAAAAAAATAGATTCATGTGACCCTGCAGCAGTGTGTTAACAGGGTCATTTGCATAGTGCCACCCCTCGCCAAGTGAGATACCCCCACTAGACAGGAAGTACGCCACTGGGATTCCCAGTTCCGCTATCGTATTTGCATCGTTGCACACAAGGGCGCAGCATCCCCAACATAGTTTCTGCGTCGGCCATTGACTTACGTGAATTCAACCGATGCTAAAGTCCAATGGTAACGTGCGGTTGACTTTGCAGCGAATCGGTGCTGAAACGCACACTTCCAGCGAGACGCAGTTAGCATACAAGGCCTATAACAGTGATGGCTAACCTTGGCACTCCAGCTGTGGTAGAACTACAAGTCCCATGAGGCAATGCAATACTCTGACAGCTCTAAGCATAGCTCGGGGAGGCAGTTGCATGATGGGATTTGTAGTTTTGTCACAGCTGGAGTGCCAAGGTTAGCCATCACTGGCCTATAAGCTTCCTTTGCTGTTGCTACCCTGCGTGCAGAAAGGGTAATGCAACTCAAATAAAGTGGCCAAGTGTAAAAAGGGGTCAATGTTCTCCCTGTGTCTGTGTGGGTTTCCTTTGGGCATATTTGTTTCCTCACACATTCCAAAAACACATATAAATACAAAATAATGCATAATGAAGGACAAACGTTAGAACTGCATACCACACACCATTACATAACAAAGCAATAAATATGTACTAGTAGACTGCCTGGCCCTTCCCACATGCTGCTGTATGTCTGGAAGAGACTGAGGCAGGTCAGTGACTGGACAGGCCTATGTCACATTATATACATGGCTTTCCCTCATTCCCCCCACTGCAGAAAACACAAGCTGATACAAAGTGGCAGAAGCATCTCCCCTCCATGACTACTTACCAGCCTGCAATGTAACAGGAAGTACCAACTTACTGTGCAGCTTGGGCGTGCCTCAAGTAAAAACGTCCCTGAGACCTATGCTGCCCCCTAGAGGCCAGGAGGAATGGCATCAAAACATAGCAAAAGGTGAACCCAACAAGAGGTAGAAATTGGGCTAGAACTGCTTCTATCACCAAGTGGATAATTCCAGTAATTACAGCAGAGAAAAAGCAATAAGCTTTACTTATACCAAAACCCATGGTCTAATGCCCTACCATATTATTATGTATTTATATAGCACTGACATCTTCTGCAGCACTTTACAGCGTACCTAGTCATTTCATTGACTATTCTCAGAGGAGCTCACAATCTACTCCCTACCATAGTCATAGTTGTTCTTCCATATTATTATTATGTATTTATACAGTAACAGCACAAACATCTTCTGCAGCACTTTAGAGGGTACATAGTCATGTCACTGACCGTCCTTAGAGGAGCTCACAATCTAATCCCTACCATAGTTTAATGTCCTACCATATTATTAAGTATGTATATAGCACTGACGTCTCCTGCAGCACTTTGCAGAGTACTGTACATAGTCATGCCACTGACTGTCCTCAGAGGAGCTCAAAATCTAATCCTAAAATAGTCATTGGACTCGATTCACAAAGCGGTGCTAACCCAGTTAGAGACTTTAGGCGTGATAACCATTGCACCACGCTGGTGAAAAGTCAGTTTAGGCGTGATAAGTTTAGGTGTGATAAGTTTAGGCATGATAAGTTTAGGCATGCTAAGTTTAGATAAGTTTAGATCGCGTGCAAAGTCCCGCACGCAAAGCAGCGCTATTAAACTCTATGCGAAGTGCACCAGACTTTGCTAGCGCAAAACTTTTGATCAGCTGTGCACTGCGGTGCTAACCCAGTTGGTGCTTAAACTTATCACGCCTAAACTTATCACACCTAAACTTATCATGCCTAAACTTATCACACCTAAACTTATCATGCCTAAACTGAGTTTAGGCGTGATAAAGGGCTTTTCAGCAGCGTGCTAACTGTTAGCACCGCTTTGTGAATCAGGCCCATAGTGTAATGTCCTGCCATAGTATTATTATGTATTTATATAGCACTGACATCTTCTGCAGCACATTACAGAGCACATAGTCATGTCACTGACTGTCCCCAGAGGAGCTCACAATCTAATCCTACCATAGTCATAGTCTAATGTCCTACCATGTTATTATTATGTATGTATATAGCACTGACATCTTCTGCAGCACATTACGGAGCACATAGTCATGTCACTGACTGTCCTCAGAGGAGCTCACAATCTAATCCTACCATAGTCATAGTCTAATGTCCTACCATGTTATTATTATGTATGTATATAGCACTGACATCTTCTGCAGTACTTTACAGAGTACATAGTCATGTCACTAACTGTCCTTAGAGAAGCTCACAATCTAATCCTACCATAGTCATAGTCTAATGTCCTACCATACTATTATTATGTATTTATATAGCAGTGACATCTTCTGCAGCACATTACAGAGTACATAGTCATGTCACTGACTGTCCTCAGAGGAGCTCACAGTCTAACCCTGCCATAGTCACAGTCTAATGAACGAGTGTCTTTCCTGTGAGTGTGCCCACTTACCACATCACCATGCATTGCCATAGACTTGCTTTGCTGCATAATCCATGCAGTAGGCACAGATCATGACTAAGGCCTAGTGCACACCAAAAACCGCTAGCAGATCCGCAAAATGCTAGCAGATTTTGAAACGCTTTTTCTTATTTTTCTGCAGCGTTTCAGCTAGCGTTTTGCGGTTTTGTGTAGCGGTTTTGGTATAGTAGATTTCATGTATTGTTACAGTAAAGCTGTTACTGAACAGCTTCTGTAACAAAAACCGCCTGGCAAACCGCTCTGAAGTGCCGTTTTTCAGAGCGGTTTGCGGTTTTCCTATACTTAACATTGAGGCAGAAACGCATCCGCAATCCAAATCTGCAGCAGCCTGGGAGTATGCGTTTCTGCAAAATGCCTCCCGCTCTGGTGTGCACCAGCCCATTGAAATACATTACCCTAGCGAATCCGCACCCGCAAGCAGATCGCAAACCGCAGCGGAAACGCTCCGGTGTGCACTAGGCCTTACAGTTGAGCTGACAGGCAGTGAATTCACCGCTCGTCAGCTGCCCGTGTGAAAGGGCCCTAAGAGACCCAAGGCACAGGAACGAACGTCTGAACCAGTGATCCTCAAACTACGGCCCATGGGCTGAATGACGCCCGCCGAGGCTTTTTCACTGGCCCCCAAACACAAAATGTATAACTTATAGATGCGGCCCACTGCACCTTTATATATTGCGGCCCGCATATAGAATAGCAGTGCTGGAACCTCCCATCCACATATTGTAGAGGCCAGTGAGCAGTCATTCGCTGGCTTCCAATCCAATTCTGCATCAGGTGACACTGCTATCCAACTGGACGGAAGGTTGTCACCTGGGTATGCTTCACTATCTGGTGCACAAACACATTCTTCGGGCGTCGCAGGACTGAATAACTGCTGCTGGGAGTTCTCCTCCGGGCATGATTGGGGAAATCAATACCTAGATTCAATGTAATGTTTTTCAACATCATTTCATGTATGTTCCGGCCCCCCAGCAGTCTGAAGTATGTTGTCCCGGCCCTTGGGTTTGGGGACCCCTGGTCTGGACTATCCAGACGCTTCCCATTGCCAAGGTAAATATCTATCCCTTTCTTTATTTTTCTTCCAAGACTCCAGGATTGCTTTACAGTCAGTTTTAGGTGAAAGCAATTAGCTTATTGGCATGTTTTGTTCAGCTACAGTTTATTATTCGTGTTTTTGACCCAAACAAATTGAAAAACAATAGTCGTTACGCTGAATATACCAGAGTGTGGTGTCTATAATCACCGCAGCACAAAATGCAGCACTCATCAGCACTTCCAACACAGACAAATCTCCGCAGCAGAACATAACTATGGATTGTATTCCCCGGAGAGAGGGAGAGGCAAAGGTGAGAAAAGAGTACAAATCATGGCCAAAGCTAACCAGCCAGAAAAAGGGATGATCAATGACAGGCAAATATTTCCCAGTTCATGCAGGGTTAATGTAAATGTGTATGCACATTTATGTAGCTTGAAAATAGACCAATCAAGTCTCACCAAGGTTTAAATTCATTGGTCCATTTTCAAGCTACATAAATTTGCATACACATTTATATGATCCTGCATGAGCTTGTAAATATTTGCATCTCAGGGCCCGTTTCCACTCTCGCGGAAACGGCCGCGAATCCGCAGAGTTTCCCCGCAGGCAAATCGCGCGGGGAAACTCTGCCATAGGGGACAACGGCGCCGCCGGCCGAATCGCTTGCAGTAGCGATTCGGCCGGAAACCCCCACAGAATTCGCGGCGGAGGCTGCGATTCCCATAGCCGTGCATGGCACGGCTGATGGGAATCGCCTGCGATCCCGCCCACCCGCTCAGTGCCGGCGTGCGTCTACGAGACGCACGCCGCACTAGTGGAAACGAGCCCTCATTGATCATCCCTAAGGTGCATACACACATCAGACTATAGTCTTTGGAAAATGAAAGATCACAGACCAATCTTACCCCCTTCCATGTACTATGAGAGCCATCCTCTAAACAGTCTTTTCTATGAAGCTGAACTCCACATCAGAAAAAAATCTTTGCAAGATGCTGCACACAAAGATGCTGTACACATGCAACAGATCAGTATCTGCAAAAGATCAGTTCCTGCCAAAAATCCATTCCTGCAAATTGCAATGATAGTCTATAGGGGCATACAGACATGCGACTAAAGTCGTTGGTAACGAACGACTAACGATCGTTTATAACGACGATCGTTACAAAATAACCGCTAACGATCGTTAAGGGTAACGATCAGCGACTGAAGTCGTTGCAAACTGGAAATCCGTCCTGGCGGATTTTTTGTAACGACGATCGTTAGCAAAAGTACGTGTGTATGCTGATCGTTACAAAAACGATCGTTCGTTAAGTACCGTACATGCGCAGACAGAGAGAGAGAGACAGAGAGATGTATATAGATATATATATATATATATATATATATATAGATGTAGATAGATGTATAGAGATATATAGATATATGTTGACATAGATAGAGATATATCTATCTATATCTCTCTCTCCCTGTGTGTGTATATATATATATATATATATATATATATATATATATATATATATATATATATATATATGTACGCAACTTCCTCTTTCCTACTGGCCATTAACAATGACGTTCGTTCCGGGTTCATTGATCTGAATAACGTTTAGCATACTAGATGCGCTGTATCATACCTTCGTCACTTCCGCATCGTTCGTTCGGAAACGATCTGATCGTTTCCCACTTTCAACACCTCTTTACTAACGACCTTTTCATTTCTCTCCTTAATTGATCGTTCGTCGTTGCTTACGAACGATCGTTATCGCATGTCTGTACGTAGCTTAAGAGATCTGCAGATCATCATACACACGATTTAACTGACATTCATCTGCCGATTAAGCAATCATCTGCAGATCTGAAAATCCATCCTGGTGGATCTGATCTGCAGATGAATGTCAGTTAAATCATGTGTGTATGATGATCTGCAGATCTCATAGACTATCATTGCAATTTGCAGGAATGGATTTTTGGCAGGAACAGATCTTTTGCAGATACTGATCTTTTGTGTCTGTACAGCATCTGTGTGTGCAGCATCTTGCAAAGATTTTTTTTCTGATGGGGAGTTCAGCTCCATAGAAAAGACTGTGTAGAGTATGGCTCTCATACTACATGAAGGGTGGTAAGATTGGTCTGTGATCTTTCATTTTCCAAAGACTATAGTCTGATGTGTGTATGAGCCTTTAGCCAGAAACACAGACAAGTTTTAGGCTACTTGCACACCAAGACGTTGCGTTACGTGCCACGTTAAGGTCGCATAACGTGCACCTAACACAACGCATGGTGGTGCGGGAGAGGACGGTAGAGTGAGCCGCGTTAGGCGGCTCTATCCCTATAAGGTCTCCCAGAGTGGCGCTGATTGGCCGGCGGGACCACGTGATGCGGAGCGAGACACTCCGCATCACGTGGTCCCGCCGGCCAATCAGCTGCCGCCAGTGCAGTGAATATTAAGTAGCCATGTGCGCGGCTACTGTAGCTGGCTTTCCCCGCCTCCTCTCCGCCCCCCACTGCGCATGTGCAAACAGTCTAACGCGGCTATAGCCGCTCTAACGCCGTAGCATGCTGCACCTTCCGGACAACGTGCAGCGTTACATGTAACGCAACGTGGGCAGTGTGAACAGCCCACTTGTGTTACATTGCTGTGCGTTGAGGGAGCGTTACAGGCGCACTAACGTGCGCCTGTAACGTCTTGGTGTGTAAGCAGCCTAAAGGCCACATTCTAAGCAGAGACTTGCGAAGCACCCGAACAGCCATATTGTAACGCAGAACGTTGAATTGCAATGCAAAAACAATGTGATGTTCATAGTGCAACTGTTTCTGTGAAGTATGAGTGCAGTATCCCAAACGCCCTGCTTGAAGGGCGTTTACCGCATACTGCCAGCGTGCGTTAACAGTGTGGTGAAGCACACTTTTCCTTGACTGTATGCTTCACTGTATGCAACACAACTCATGGATAATATGTGGCACCACTTTTATGTGGCTTGCCTGCTACCACCAAAAAAATGTTAAGTTTTTTTTTTTCGTTTGTTTTCGATTGATACATTTTGGGCATATTCACAGTGGGACGTTGCACTGTAATGCAACGTTAAAGTCACAACACAGCATTACAATGCAACGCAAACAAAAGATGGTAACACATTAACAATGCGTTCCCATGGCATACAGTAGATACAGTGGAGCATACAGGCAATGAAAAGTATGCCTCTCTGTATCTGTTTAATGTCTGTGTTTAGAGGTGACGCACTGCAAGCAGCGAGTTACCATAACGCAACATTTACAACGCGACATTAATGTCACACTGTGAATGTCGCATAGACTTAACATTACAGTGCGTTATCCTGCGTTATAATTACCTTATAGAGCAGGACAATAACGTCCCACTGTGAATACAGCCTTCAGGTTTCTGCTCTTATTCTGTATGTATGGACGCTGCACAGTAGCACTTCTCTTGCCCTGTATGCCGGGTGTAATTATCTGTATCTGCTCTTACTCTGTATGTATGGACACTGCACAGTAACACTTCTCTTGTCCTGTATGCTGGGTGTAATTCTCAATATGTGCTCTTATTCTGTATGTATGGGCACTGCACAGTAACACTTCTCTTGCCCTGTATGCCGGGTGTAATTCTCAGTATCTCCTCTTATTCTGTATGTATGGAGGCTGCATAGTAACACTTCTCTTGTCCTGTATGCTGGGTGTAATTCTCAGTATCTCCTCTTATTCTGTATGTATGGAGGCTGCATAGTAACACTTCTCTTGTCCTGTATGCTGGGTGTAATTCTCAGTATCTGCTCTTATTCTGTATGTTTGGACACTGCACAGTAACACGTCTCTTGTCCTGTATACTGGGTGTAATTCTCAGTATCTGCTCTTATTCTGTATGTATGGACACTGCACAGTAACACTTCTCATGTCCTGTATGCTGGGTGTAATTCTCAGTATCTGCTCTTATTCTGTATTTATGGACACTGCACAGTAACACTTCTCATGTTCTGTATGCTGGGTGTAATTCTCAGTATCTGCTCTTATTCTGTATGTATGGACACTGCACAGTAACACTTCTCTTGTCTTGTATGATGGGTGTAATTCTCAGTATCTGCTCTTATTCTGTACGTATGGAGGCTGCACAGTAACACTTCTCATGTCCTGTATGCTGGGTGTAATTCTCAGTATCTGCTCTTATTCTGTATGTATGAACACTGCACAGTAACACTTCTCTTGTCCTGTATGCTGGGTGTAATTCTCAGTATCTGCTCTTATTCTGTATGTATGAACACTGCACAGTAACACTTCTCTTGTCCTGTATGCTGGGTGTAATTCTCAGTATCTGCTCTTATTCTGTATGTATGGACACTGCACAGTAACACTTCTCATGTCCTGTATGCTGGGTGTAATTCTCAGTATCTGCTCTTATTCTGTATGTATGGACACTGCACAGTAACACTTCTCTTGTCCTGTATGCTGGGTGTAATTCTCAGTATCTGCTCTTATTCTGTATGTATGGACACTGCACAGTAACACTTCTCTTGTCTTGTATGATGGGTGTAATTCTCAGTATCTGCTCTTATTCTGTACGTATGGAGGCTGCACAGTAACACTTCTCATGTCCTGTATGCTGGGTGTAATTCTCAGTATCTGCTCTTATTCTGTATGTATGAACACTGCACAGTAACACTTCTCTTGTCCTGTATGCTGGGTGTAATTCTCAGTATCTGCTCTTATTCTGTATGTATGGACACTGCACAGTAACACTTCTCATGTCCTGTATGCTGGGTGTAATTCTCAGTATCTGCTCTTATTCTGTATGTATGAACACTGCACAGTAACACTTCTCTTGTCCTGTATGCTGGGTGTAATTCTCAGTATCTGCTCTTATTCTGTATGTATGGACACTGCACAGTAACACTTCTCATGTCCTGTATGCTGGGTGTAATTCTCAGTATCTGCTCTTATTCTGTATGTATGGAGGCTGCACAGTAACACTTCTCTTGTCCTGTATGTCCTGTGTGATTCTCAGTACTTGTGCTTTGGCCTATGTCAGTCCCCATTGATAGAGGACAGCCATGACATGTGCGGTTCAGAGTGGACATGTCCGGACAGTGCTCGCTGTAACCGGATCTCTGCCTCTATTTCTGGGCTCGAGGGCGTCTAGACGGAGCCAAACCCGGAAGTCACCTTTCTGCTCAGCTCAGCAATTGTTTGTCTGCTTCAATACAGAAATAATATATCTGGACAGCGGTAAGTAGCAAAGTGTAACAAGCAGCTCTGCTGGCAAGTTTGTGATCCCTCGGAAATTCTGGGTAATTCTTTACAGATATTACCTGAAATGTGATCTCTTGTTCAAACATCTTAAAACTGGCCAGTTTGGGCCCGTTTCCACTGGCGCGGTTTGCGCGCCGGATCCTGGATCAGAGTTTCCCCGCAGCCAAATCGCACGGGTAAACTCTACCATAGGGTACAATGGCGCCGCCAGCCGAATCGCACTATTTCAGATGGCAATGTCTGCCAAATTGCTGGTGCAAGCGATTTGGCCGACATTGCCACACGAAATAGTGCGGGAGGCTGGGAATCCCAGCGCTGATAGGATTTGTCTGCGTAGCCGCAGACCTGGAAGTGCCGCCGCGCATCTCGCAGTCGCGTGCGGCTCAAGTGGAAACAGGCCCTTAGATTCCATGCATGATACTTCTTTATAAATGGTAAAAAAAAAAAACCCTACCCAATTCACAACATTTCTATAGGACTAAGGTCAGGACTCTGACTCAGGCCTGGAACCCACTACAAATTGCAAATCTTTAGCATTTGTAATTAGAGTTTTGTAAGCGATTTCATGAGCGTTTTCTGGCGATTTTGGTAGCGATTTTAAAAAGTGTAAGCTTTTTGCCAGTGATTGTGATAGCGATTTGCGATTAACGATTTTAATTCTGATTGGTCCTTTTAATTTATTTTACAGTTTGCAGTATTTGCTATGTGTAGCGATTCATGAGCGATTTGCCAGCGCTTCAGTACTTTACATTGAATCGCAAATGCTCCCAAAATGCTGCATGTCCTGCGATTGCAAATTTGCTAATCGCAATCGCTACTGTGGAATTTGTCACATTTATTTACATTGGCAGAGCGTTTGGAGAAATCGCTAGCGATTTAAAGCGCTTCCTAAACACTGAAAGAGCTCTAGTGGGTTCCAGGCCTCAACCACTCTGAGACATTGGCCTCAATTCACTAAGCTTATCTCCTGTCTTTAATAACTCTTCTAGAGTTATCACCATGGTGATAAGGCATGTAGTATTCTGGAAACATTTTACCTCAGGCAAACCTAAAGTTAACTCTTCTGTCTTTAAGTTAACTCTTCAATCCTTAAAATAACTCGAGAGTTAAAGACAGGCTGTTTATTAACGGTGTGTGAAAATAACTACAGAGGAGGTAAATTAACTACAGAGGAGGTAAATTAACTACAGAGGAGGTAAATTAACTACAGAGGAGGTAACCAGCCTGGCGGTATGGATGAGCTCAGCTCGTCCATCACCGCCGGAGGCTGCCGCTCAGGCCCTGCTGGGCCGATTTGCTTCAAATAAAGAGCAGCACACGCAGCCGGCACTTTGCCAGCCGCGTGTGCTGCCTGATCGCCGCCGCTCTGCGGCGATCCGCCGCGAGCAGCGGCGAAAGAGGGTCCCCCCAGCCACCTGAGCCCAGCGTAGCCGGAACAAAAAGTTCCGGCCAGCGCTAAGGGCTGGATCGGAGGCGGCTGACGTCAGGACGTCGGCTGACGTCCATGACGTCACTCCGCTCGTCGCTATGGCGACGATCTAAGCAAAACAAGGAAGGCCGCTCATTGCGGCCTTCCTTGTTTATTCTGGGCGCCGGAGGCGATCGGAAGAACGCCTCCGGAGCGCCCTCTAGTGGGCTTTCATGCAGCCAACTTTCAGTTGGCTGCATGAAATAGTTTTTTTTGTATTAAAAAAAAACCCTCCCGCAGCCGCCCTGGCGATCTCAATAGAACGCCAGGGTGGTTAAGGAATGAAGAGATAAGATAACTCTCTCACTGTGTGGAGGTAAGTTTTCTCTTGCCTTATTATCTCCAGCATGATCTTAGTGAATTGAGGCCAAAACTTCCGGCTAATTTAATCAGTCTTTGGCAGATAAACTTGTGTGTTTAGAGTCCTTGGCCCAAATGCAAGTAACTTTTTCTCTTTAGTTTTCTCCTCGGTGATATTTTCAAACTTGTTAATAAAATGCCTTCTAAACCACCAGCAAGCAAACAGATGCTCAGAATAATTCTGAT
Source organism: Hyperolius riggenbachi (assembly GCF_040937935.1). NCBI lineage: Eukaryota > Metazoa > Chordata > Amphibia > Anura > Hyperoliidae > Hyperolius > Hyperolius riggenbachi. Next base: position 29,749,664 of record NC_090654.1, read on the forward strand.
AGTTCTGTTCCCCATACTTTTTGGTACTTTTTCCAATGCAAAGTGCTAAAAAATTATTTTAAATAAAAGATGAAAAATTATCTCTTAGGAGAAAACTCAGGAGAAAAAGTGAATTGCATATGGGCCCTTGTCTTAGGGGCAGTTCATACAGTCCATACGGTGTACATCGCTTAAGTGCTGTCTATTCATATTAACCTCCTTGCCGGTCTAAAAAATCCGGCAAGGAGGCAGCGCCGCACATTTTTTTTTTTTTTTTTTTTTTAAATCATGTAGCGAGCCCAGGGCTCGCTACACGATAGCCGCTAAGCGGCGGCATCCCCCCACCCACTCCGATCGCCTTCGGCGATCAGAGTATGCAGGGAATCCCGTTGAGAACGGGATTTCCTGCAGGGCTTCCCCGGTCGCCATGGCGACGGGGCGGGATGACGTCACCGACGTCATGGACGTCAGAGGGAATCCCGATCCGCCCCTCAACGCTGCCTGGCACTGATTGGCCAGGCAGCGCAGGGCTCTGGGGCGGGGGGGAGCGACTCGGCGCGGCGGATTGCGATGGATCAGCGGCGAGCGGCGGCGATCAGAAGTTACAAGCAGCTAGCAAAGTGCTAGCTGCTTGTAACAAAAAAAAATTATGCAAATCGGCCCAGCGGGGCCTGAGATATTCTCCTGCGCAGGTTACCCCGAGCTGAGCTCGGGATAACCGGCAAGGAGGTTAATGGACAGCGCTATTACCGTCGTTTGCCGCCATTTACCATCACTTGCACAAACTCCAGCTTTTTATCATGATTTTTTGCGCTGTCTGCCCACTGCTTAGGTGATCCTGGAAGCAGGGCTGAGGCAGAGGCGAGAGAGGCTCCAGCCTTAGGGCACAGTGTAGGAGGTAGGGGGCCAAGGCAGAGGCGAGAGAGGCTCCAGCCTCAGGGCACAGCAGAGCCGGGACAAGGTCCTCTAGCACCCAAGGCTGAGACACCAAAGTGTGCCCCTCCATCCCTGCCACCCCAGCCATCAAACACTGATTGCAATTAGACTAAGAGGCGCCACAGGGCCCACAACCTCCCCAACAGCTGAATATCTAGTTATCTGGCTTGCAGTCACTGCCATGTATCCCCTTTTCTTATTTTTTTCTGCTTCAAACACAATTAGGAATGACAGCTGAATGAATTCTGCGCCCCCTCTACACGGCGCCCTGAGGCTGGAGCCTCTCCAGCCTATGCCTCGGCCCGGCCCTGGGGCACAGTGTAGGAGGGGACAGGCCGAGGCAGAGGCGAGAGAGGCTCCAGCCTCAGGGCACAGTGTAGGAGGGGGCGGGCCGAGGTAGAGGCGAGAGAGGCTCCAGCCTCAGGGCACAGTGTAGGAGGGGACAGGCCGAGGCAGAGGCGAGAGAGGCTCCAGCCTCAGGGCACAGTGTAGGAGGGGACAGGCCGAGGCAGAGGCGAGAGAGGCTCCAGCCTCAGGGCACAGTGTAGGAGGGGACAGGCCGAGGCAGAGGCGAGAGAGGCTCCAGCCTCAGGGCACAGTGTAGGAGGGGGCGGGCCGAGGTAGAGGCGAGAGAGGCTCCAGCCTTAGGGCGCAGTGTAGGAGGGGGCGGGCCGAGGCAGAGGCGAGAGAGGCTTCAGCCTCAGGGTGCAGTGTAAGAGGGGGTGGGCCGAGGCAGAGGCGAGAGAGGCTCCAGCCTCAGGGCGCATTGTAGTAGGGGGCGGGTCAAGGCAGAGGCGAGAGAGGCTCCAGCCTCGGGGCACAGTGTAGAAGGGGGCGGGCCGCGGCAGAGACGAAAGAGGCTCCAGCCTCAGAGCACAGTGTAGAAGGGGGCGGGCCGCGGCAGAGACGAAAGAGGCTCCAGCCTCAGGGTTGCTCTCACAAGTAATCAGGAGTGATTACCCGTGATTCAAATGAGGCTTAATTGGTGCAGGTGTGCAGCAGGGATATAAGGGGTTATTTACCCATAATTCCCTGTCCGCCCTGCGTTCCAAACAGCTTGCATGTGTCCTATTGGTCGCGTTGCAAGCCTAACACCGGTGCACTTCCTCCTTCAAGCCGGAAGGAGGAAGTGCGCCGTGGTGAGGCTTGCAACGCGACCAATAGGACGCATGCAAGCGGTGTGGAACGCAGGGTGGACAGGGAATTATAAGTAAATAACCTCTTGTATCCCCACCGCATACCTACGCCAGTTAAGCCTCATTTGAATCACAGTGAGAGTAACCCTGCCTATATGCTCCTGTAATATAAATCTGGGCCTGTGTGTAGGCCAGGAAGCTTGCTACCGGGATTGCTGGGACTTGTTGTGCATCCAATATCCTGCTGAGGACTGTAACTTGAAAAACAAGAAGTAGTGAGGGTGTCTTAAGAGAGCTCAGAAAAGCAAATAAACAACATATAATTAAACTTAACATTTATTAAAAGCATACAGTCTCTTTGGGACTGTAACTCCACTGAGACTTATAGTTCATCTGCTGTACTGGATAAAAACGTGGATTGTGGAATCTTTAGACTGGCTGCTGGGACTTATTGTTCATCTAGTATCCTGCCGAAGACTGTATAGGTAGCTAGGTGTAGGTGCCTTCAGTATAGGTAGCTAGGTATAGGTGCCTTCCTTATAGGTAGCTAGGTATAGGTGCCTTCAGTATAGGTAGCTAGGTATAGGTGCCTTCCTTATAGGTAGCTATGTATAGGTGTCTTATAGGTAGCTAGGTATAGGTGCCTTCATTATAGGTAGCTAGGTACAGGTGCCTTCGGTATAGGTAGGTAGGTAGGTAGAGGTGCCTTCAGTATAGGTAGGTAGGTATAGGTGCCTTCAGTATAGGTAGCTAGGTATAGGTGCCTTCAGTATAGGTAGCTAGGTATAGGTGCCTTCAGTATAGGTAGCTAGGTATAGGTGCCTTCATTATAGGTAGCTAGGTATAGATGCCTTCAGTATAGGTAGCTAGGTATAGTTGCCTTCAGTATAGGTAGGTATAGATGCCTTCAGTATAGGTAGGTAGGTATAGGGGCCTTCAGTATAGGTAGGTAGGTATAAGTGCCTTTAGTATAGGTAGCTAAGTATAGGTGCCTTCAGTATAGGTAGCTAGGTATAGGTGCATTCATTATAGGTAGCTAGGTATAGGTTCCTTCAGTATAGGTAGCTAGGTATAGATGCCTTCATTATAGGTAGCTAGGTATAGATGCCTTCATTATAGGTAGCTAGGTATAGATGCCTTCAGTATAGGTAGCAAGGTATAGATGCCTTCAGTATAGGTAGCTAGGTATAGGTGCCTTTAGTATAGGTAGGTAGGTATAGTTGCCTACATTATAGGTAGTTAGGTATAGATGCCTTCAGTATAGGTAGCTAGGTATAGGTGCCATTAGTATAGGTAGTTAGGTATAGATGCCTTCAGTATAGGTAGCTAGGTATAGGTGCCATTAGTATAGGTAGCTAGGTATAGGTGCCTTCAGTATAGGTAGGTAGGTATAGTTGCCTTCATTATAAGTAGCTAGGTATAGATGCCTTCAGTATAGGTAGCTAGGTATAGGTGCCTTCAGAATAGGTAGCCAGGTATACATGCCTTCAGTACAGGGCAGCCATCGGGGAGGACAACTGGCACTGCAGTGAGGGGCCCAGGACTTCTGAGTCCAGGTCCCCCCCCCCCCCCAAAGAGCTGGAAGGGCCCCATGTGCTGGCTGTGGGCCTGTGGCTCACTAGCCAGCACACCGCGTTCCAGCACTGAGAGAAGAGTGACATCAGCGCTTGAACATAAACTTAAAGCAAGGACCTCCAAGGTGGTGTTTTCTGAAATACTGCCAGTGCCACGTGCTACATCTGAGAGACAGAGGGTGCTTAGGGAGTTAAATAAGTGGCTGAGAAATTGGTGTAGGAAGGAAGGGTTTGGGTTCCTGGAGAACTGGGCAGACTTTGCAGTCGGCTACAGGTTCTACAGCAGGGATGGGCTGCACCTTAATGGGGAGGGTGCAGCTGCATTGGGGGAGAAGATGGCTAAACGGTTGGAGGAGATTTTAAACTAGGATCTGGGGGGAGGCGGGAGGATAAAGTCTCAATACATAGACAAGATGAGGTAAAAAGACAGTGGGAACCTATCATTATGGAGGGTGGAGAGGGGGGTGGGGACAGTGTAAAGATTAAGGAGGTTGGTAAAAATTCAAGTAGCCAATTTCATGTAAACAAAATTGGTAAATGTGGTGGTAAAAATATAAAGTGCATGGTAACCAATGCTCGGAGCCTTGCAAATAAAATAGACGAACTAGAGTTCATTCTGAATGACAAAGGCTATGACATTGTGGGAATAACCGAGACATGGATGGATGAAAGCCATGACTGGATAGCTAATTTAAAAGGATACAATGTGTTTAGGAGGGATAGAACAGGGAAAAAAGGTGGAGGGGTTTGTCTCTTTGTTAAGAATCCTCTTACAGCTGTCCTCAACGATGAGATGGAGGAAGATTGCGAAGATGTGGAGTCCGTTTGGGTAAATATTCATGGTGGAAATAAAAGTTGCCAATTGCTTATTGGGGTATGCTACAGGCCACCTCTTATTAATGAAGCTGCAGAACTGCGATTACTACAGCAGATTGAAAAAGCTGCAGGTAAAAATGAGGTCATAATTATGGGCGACTTCAACTTTCCAGACATTGACTGGAGTATTGAGGCTACCCATTCTGGTAAAAGCAGCAGATTTCTGGCAGCACTACAGGACAATTACTTGACTCAAATGGTAACTGAACCAACTAGGGGGAATGCGTTACTGGATCTGATCATTTCTAATAGACCAGATAATGTATCAAATGTGCAGGTTCAAGAACATTTGGGAAATAGTGATCACAACATGATAACGTTTGAGCTGGTGACTGATAGGCCACGGGGCAGCGGGACCACTAAAACTATGAACTTTAGAAAAGCAAAGTTCACTCAAATTAGGCAGGCACTAAGTTTGGTGAACTGGGATAATGTACTACAAGGGGAAGACACTGAAGGGAAATGGCAAGCTTTTAAACTTATACTCAATCAATACTGTAGTATGTATATCCCATATGGAAACAAAATGTCTAGGAATAAAAAAAGGCCTCTATGGATGAATAGAAAGGTTAAAGATAAAATGAAGAGGAAAAAGAATGCCTATAAGGTCTTAAAACAGGAGGGGACAGAGGCTGCACTAAGCAATTATAAGGAGTGCAATAAAAATTGTAAAAAAGAAATTAGGCAGGCAAAGATTGAAGCTGAAAAACAAATCGCTAAGGATATCAAATCTAACCCAAAAAAGTTTTACAAGTACATTAACTCTAAAAAAAGAAAGGTTGACTGTATAGGACTCCTAAAGGATGAGGATGGGAACTCAATGGTGGATGACCAAGGTAAGGCAGAGTTATTAAATGCTTTCTTTGCTTCTGTCTTCACAAAAGAAACAGCACTGTTGCAAACTACAGAGGCGGAAGAGTCTCAATCTTCTAACTGTAATATTAAATACTTAACGCAGGAAGAAGTGAAGGCAAGACTAAATAAATTAAAAATAGACAAGGCACCTGGCCCGGATGGCATGCATCCTCGGGTCCTAAGGGAATTAAGTTCAGTTATAGATAAACCCCTTTATCTTATCTTTTGTGACTCTCTTGCAACTGGCAGAGTCCCAGTGGATTGGCGTACAGCCCACGTTTTCCCATTATTTAAGAAGGGCAAAAAATCTGATCCAGGAAATTATAGACCTGTAAGTTTAACATCAGTTGTATGCAAACTATTTGAGGGGTTACTAAGAGATACTATACATGACTTCATAGTAGAAAATAATCTTATTTCTCAGCATCAACATGGGTTTACTAAAGACAGGTCCTGTTTGACTAACATGCTCAGCTTTTATGAGGTAGTGAATGCTAATATGGATATTGGGAATGCTGTAGATGTGATATACTTGGACTTTGCAAAGGCCTTCGACACTGTTCCCCACAAAAGTCTGGTGCAAAAGTTGAGGATGCAAGGACTGGGGAAGAGTCTGTGTTCATGGATAGGGAACTGGCTAATGGACAGAAAACAAAGAGTTGTGGTCAATGGATCATACTCAAAATGGGAGACTGTTAGCAGTGGGGTCCCACAGGGGTCTGTTCTGGGTCCAGTGCTCTTCAATTTATTTATTAATGACCTAGTAGATGCAGTAGTGAGCAATGTTGCTATTTTTGCAGATGATACAAAATTGTGCAGAATCATTAACTCTCAGGAAGATAGTGTCATATTGCAACAGGATCTGGATAGGATGGCTATATGGGCACATACATGGCAGATGAAATTCAATGTTGACAAATGTAAGGTCATGCATTTTGGACGTACTAATGGTCTAGCACCATACAAAATAAATGGGATACAGTTGGGGACATCAAACTTGGAGAAGGACTTAGGAGTACTCATTGACAACAAGTTAAATAATCGTACTCAATGCCAAGCAGCTGCAGCTAAAGCTAACAAAATTTTGGGATGCATTAAAAGGGAAATAAAAACTCGAGATGCTAGCATAATATTGCCCCTGTTTAACTCTCTAGTAAGGCCACATCTGGAATATGGAATTCAGTTCTGGGCACCACATTACAAAAAAGATATTGCAGTTTTAGAGCAGGTGCAGAGACGAGCAACAAAATTGATGCGTGGGATGGAAGGTCTCACTTATCGAGAAAGGTTAGATAAACTGGGTTTATTTAGTCTAGAGAAAAGACGCCTTAGAGGGGATCTAATTAACATGTATAAATACATCAGAGGGCAATATAATACCTTGGCGGATGAGCTTTTTGTCCCTAGGCCTTCTCAAAGGACTAGAGGACATGATCTGCGCATGGAGGAAAAATGTTTTAGCCATTTATTTAGGAAAGGGTTCTTTACAGTAAGAGTGATTAAGATGTGGAATGCATTGCCACAGGAAGTCGTTATGGCAAACTCTATACCTGCATTTAAAGGGGGCTTAGATGCTTTCCTTGCGTTGAAAGACATCCATGGCTACAATTACTAGGTAATGCCTAAGGATGTTGATCCAGGGATTTTATCTGATTGCCATCTGGAGTCGGGAAGGAATTTTTCCCTTTTGGGGCTAATTGGACCATGCCTTGTAAGGGTTTTTTCGCCTTCCTCTGGATCAACAGGGATATGTGAGGGAGCAGGCTGGTGTTGTACTTTATACTGGTTGAACTCGATGGACGTATGTCTTTTTTCAACCAAAATAACTATGTAACTATGTAACTATGTAACATGGGGAGCAGATGAGTGAGCCCGCTACAGTGGACTTTCTATACTGGAGCACCACCTATATCTGGCTACAGGCTACCTATACTGGGCCAACCCCTATACCTGGCTACCTATACTGGGGCTGGAATCACCTATATTTAGCTACCTATACTAGGGCACCACCTATACCTGGCTACCTATACTGGGGCACCACCTTTACTTGGCTACCTTTACTGAGGGCACCACCTGTACCTGGCTACCTATACTGGGGCACCACCTATACTTGGCTACTTATACTGGGGCTCCTACAGCTTGCTACCTATACTGGGGGCACCTGTACCTGGCTAACCTATACTGGTGCACCACCCATACCAGGCTACTATACTGGGAGCAACTATACCAGGCTACCTATACTGGGCACCACCTATAGTTGAATTCCTATAATGGGGCACCTGTATCTTGCTGGCCTATACTGGAGCACCAGCTATACCAGACTACCTATACTGGGGGCATCTGCACCAGGCTACCTATACTGGGGCACCACCTATAGCTGGCTACATTTACTGGGGGAACCTATACCCGGCTACCTATACTGGGGGCACCTATACCTGGCTACCTATACTGGGGACAACTATGCCTGGATACCTATACTGGGGGAACCTATACCTGGCTACCTATACTGGGGACAACTATGCCTGGATACCTATACTGGAGGCACCTATACCTGGCTAGGGCAGGGGGACGAGCTGAGACAGAAGGGACAAGAGGTAACACAGGGGGGAAAAAAGAGGCACAGGGAGAAAAGAGATGAGACGGGAACATGAGGTCACACAGAGGGACACAAAAGAGGCACAAACTGAGGTGAGACAGAGGGGGACAAAAGAGGCACAGGAAGAAAAGAGGGGGACAAGAGAGAACGGATAAAGGAAAAGAACGGACCTACAAGTCCCTATCTCATTTGTTAACCAGGGACTACCTGTATTTTGCTAGTATTTGGCTCCACCCACAACATGTCATGGTCACTTTTTGCCGCATCACGCTGTGCATTCTGCTTTCTTCAATGTCAGACCTGTGCACATTTTTCACAGCAGCGCACTTCGCGCATGGACACGGAGGTGGGGTGGCTAGTGGGCGGGCACAGCAACCAGTGGGTGGGCTCAGGGAGGGGGGGGGGCCCAGGCCTGATGATGTGTGAGGGGCCCCAGAATTTCTTATGGCAGCCCTGATAGGTAGCTAGGTAGGTATAGGTGCCTTCATTATAGGTAGGTATAGGTGCTTTCAGTATAGGTAGTTAGGTATAGGTGCCTTCATTATAGGTAGGTATAGGTGCTTTCAGTATAGGTAGTTAGGTATAGGTGCCTTCATTATAGGTAGGTATAGGTGCTTTCAGTATAGGTAGTTAGGCATAGGTGCCTTCATTATAGGTAGGTATAGGTGCTTTCAGTATAGGTAGTTAGGGATAGGTGCCTTCATTATAGTTAGGTATAGGTGCTTTCGGTATAGGTAGTTAGGGATAGGTGCCCTCATTATAGGTAGGTATAGGTGCTTTTGGTATAGGTAGCTAGGTATAGCTGCCTTCATTATAGGTAGGTATAGGTGCTTTCAGTATAGGTAGTTAGGGATAGGTGCCTTCATTATAGGTAGGTATAGGTGCTTTCGGTATAGGTAGTTAGGTATAGGTGCCTTCATTATAGGTAGGTATAGGTGCTTTCAGTATAGGTAGTTAGGGATAGGTGCCTTCATTATAGGTAGGTATAGGTGCTTTCGGTATAGGTAGTTAGGTATAGGTGCCTTCATTATAGGTAGGTATAGGTGCTTTCAGTATAGGTAGTTAGGGATAGGTGCCTTCATTATAGGTAGGTATAGGTGCTTTCGGTATAGGTAGCTAGGTATAGGTGAAACCAGTATATGTTAGCTAGGTATAGGTGCCCCCACCCCCATAGGTGATGGAGAAGGGAACCACGGCCACACTGAGACTAAGCTGCGGGAAGGGCGGCCCAACTTCTCCCTCCCTCCTCAATCGCAGATCACTTGCCACTGATCTCCTCTGCATAGCCAGTATACCCACGCTACTTCCTGCTAATCAGATACTCTGTAACTCTGGGGGTTTTAAAGGGAACCTAAACTGAGAAGGATATGGATTTTTCCTTTTATAATACCAGTTGCCTGGCAGTCTTGCTGATCCTCTGACTCTAATACATTTAGCCACAGCCCCTGAACAAGCATGCATAGCAGGTGCTCTAACTGAAGTCAGACTGGATTAGCTACATGCTTGTTTCAGGTGTGTGATTCAGCCACTACTGCAGCCAAAGAGATCAGCAGGGCAGCCAGGCAACTGGTATTGTTTAAGGCCTGGAACCCACTGAAATCAGCGTTTTGTCTGAGCGGTTTGCAAGCGGATTCATGCGCGTTTTCGGTCGCGTTTTGCAACATTGTGTTTTTTTGCTCAGCGGTTGTGTAGCGTTTTGTGCTTTTATCCTGATTGGTCCTGTGAATTATTTTTCATTTTGTTACAGTGTGCTGAACCGCGAAACGCTAGCAAAACCGCTCAGTTTAGGTTTTGCTGAGTGTTTCCGCTAGCGTTTCAATACTTTACATTGAAACGCTAACGCTCCCAAAATGCTGCACGTCCTGCGTTTGCGCTTCTGGGAAACGAAAACGCTCCTGTGGAAGTTGCCCCATCCATTAACATTAGCCCAGCGTTTTGGCAAAGTGCTAGCGTATCGCAGTGCTGCCAAAACGCTGCCAAAAGCGCTCCTGTGGGTTCCAGCCCTAAAAGGAAAAATCCATATCCTTCTCAGTTTAGGTTCCATTTAAGCTACACCTCCAGATCAGCTGGAATGCAATAATGTGTCAGCTTTTTAATGTTACAACATTTCTGCAGGGGGGCCCGGTGGGTCTTAGTTACGCCCCTGGTAGCAGATTAGACATATTGTTCCAGTAAAGCTGTTACTGAACAGCTTCTGTAACAAGAACGCCTGGCAAACCGCTCTGATGTAGCGTTTTTCAGAGCGGTTTGCGCTTTTCCTATACTTTACATTGAGGCACAAACGCTTCTGCAAACCGCAAACGTGCAGCAGGAGGCGCGTTTGCGGTTCACTACAAACCTCAAACCGCCGGTGTGCACCATCCCATTGAAATACATTAGCCAAGCGTTTTTACAGGCAGATGCGGCCGGCGGATCGCATCCAAAACCGCTCGGTGTGCACTGGGCCTAGGACTTAACTCACAGGGACAACAGTGGGTAATTTGTATATTTCAGCAGTGGTGCATCGTGGGAGACATCTCGAGGTCACTCCAACCTGAATTATTGCAAATACTTTCTGTTTTAAGATAGCATATTTTTGTTTTCCATAGCATTTTAGTAAGGGATCTTTTTGGTCCATTGTAGCCCCTTACACACTCTAATGAGTTCTGGTTCACCATTAGGTTCCCTTTAAGGATTTGTAGCATAAAAGCCAACTCACATTGGCTGGGAATTGAACCCAGGTCTCACTGTGTGGTGGGCAAGCACCCTAACCGCTGTACCACAACAGTACTAACTGAAGCTGGCCTAGCATTTACCATTTATGCTCAATACAAGAGAAAAAGTAGACAGTAAGCCAGCACCTATTCAGTAGGAGACCTTAGGCAAGTTTTCCTAACACTGCTACTGCCTATAGAGCATGCCCTAGTGGCTGCAGCTCTGGTGCTTTGAGTCCGCCAGGAGAAAAGCGTGATATAAATGTTATTTGTCTTGTCTACTTTTTCTCTTGTATTGAGCATAAATGGTAAATGCTAGGCCAGCTTCAGTTAGTACTGTTGTGGTACAGCGGTTAGGGTGCTTGCCCACCACACAGTGAGACCCGGGTTCAAATCCCAGCCAATGTGAGTTGGCTTTTATGCTGCAAATCCTTAAAGGGAACCTAAACGGTGAAGGATATGGATTTTTCCTTTTAAAATAATACCAGTTGCCTGAATCGCCTGCTGATCCTGTGTCTCTAATACTTTTAGCCACAGCCCCTGAACAAGCATGAAGATCAGGTGCTCTGACTGAAGTCAGAGTGGATTAGCTGCATGCTTGCTTCAGGGTGTGATTCAGCCACTATTGCAGTCACAGAGATCAGCTGGACTGCCAGGCAACTGGTATTGTTTACAGGAAACATCCATATCACTCTCAGTTAAGGTTCCCTTTAAGCAACCTAATGTTTCTATTGCATTGAGCATAAATAGTAAATGCTAGGCCAGCTTTAGTTAGTACTGTTGTGGTACAGCGGTTAGGGTGCTTGCCCACCACACAGTGAGACCTGGGTTCGATTCCCAGCTATGGTATGTAAACTGGTTTTTGAAATAGTATAATTCCCTGGCAGATGAGACCATAGGTTGGAGGGTGGAGGGTCTCCAGGTATTAGACCCCTTGAAACATGTTTTCTATCATTTTTACAGCCAATAGAATTTTTTCAAATTTTCAAAGTTCGCATCCCCATTGAAGTCTATTGCGGTTCGCAAACTTTTTCGCGAACCGAACCTTTCGCAGAGGTTCGCGAACCGAAAATCGGAGGTTCGCGACATCTCTAATCTGGAGATCAGAAATGTCACTCCTGTAAAATATATCAAATCTGGATTTCAGCAAGGCTTGGTGTACAGAGGCGCCAGGGTAGAATAAAAACGTTTAAAAACTGTCTAAAAGAGGGGGATGTTCAGGTGGACTTACCTCCCTCAAAAATATAAAACTCAATTGAGTCACAATAGATCAATACAAAAATGTTTTATTTAACTCCACTTAGTGTAATGCGTTTCGTAGGTGTGGTCCTGCTTCAGCAGGCAAACAGGAGGCAAACAGGAGTATAACTCAATGGGCTCTTGTAATGATCTGCTCAGCTGTCTGCACGGGCAGACAGCTGTTTGTCCATTCTTTAAAGAGAACCCGAGGTGTGTTTAAAGAATGTTATCTGCATACAGAGGCTGTATCTGCCTATACAGCCCAGCCTCTGTTGCTATCCCAAACCCCACTAAGGTCCCTCTGCACTCTGCAATCCCTCATAAATCACAGCCGTGCTGTGAGGCTGTGTTTACATCTGTAGTGTCAGTCTCAGCTGCTCCCCCGCCTCCTGCATAGCTCCGGTCCCTGCCCCCATCCCTTCCCTCCAATCAGCAGGGAGGGAAGGGATGCAGGCGGGGACTGGAGTTCTGCAGGAGGCGGGGAGAGCAGCAGACTGACACTATAGAGATAAACACAGCCAGCTCTGACAAGCTGTTTGTCAGCAGCGTGGCTGTGATTTATGAGGGATTGCAGAGTGCAGGGGGACCTTAGGGGGGGTTGGGATAGCAACAGAGGCTGGGCTGTATAGGCAGATCCAGCCTCTGTATGCAGATAATATTCTTCAAACCCACCTCGGGTTCTCTTTAAGTCTGAGGGCTGCAGGTCTCTGGAAAAGAGACCTGTCTTTTCTTTGCAAGTTTCAGAGTTGCTCTGCTGAGGAATTTGCATACACTTGTCATGCAAATTGCCTACCTGGCTCCTTTGAAGGCTTGCAGTATAAATGCCTTGTTCTCCCAGAATCCTTTGCTGGTCATGAAGGTTTGTTCCTGCTAAACTCTCCTGGAGAATCAGCCTTGCTTGTTTGCTAAAGATTATCTTAGAGTAATTCCTGGGGACTGCACTAGGCATCCCTTCTAGTGCAGTCAGGTTGTATTCTGTATTACCTTGTTCTGTCTCTCTGTCTCGATTGTCTTGTCGCCAGCGGCGTTAGACAGGGAATCGTTCTGTCTGTCTGGGAGTGCAGGCCAGAGCTGCGGTTGCTACTGGCTGATCCATCTGTCTGGATTGCATCCGCTCTAGCGGTAGCAGCAGTGGTTCCTTCTGTGTTCTGTCTTAGGGGTGCTAGCCAGAGCAGTGGTTGCTACTGGTAGCCCCATCTGTCTGTCTTGTCTGGTACGAATGCTTGCTGTAGGCTTGGTGAGGTAACCGTTTAGCAAGCGTTCGCGTTCTCTATTTCGTGTTTGTGTTTCTTTGGTTAGTTAGGGTGGCACGCTTATCACTGGGCGCCTAACGCGCGGTGATCATGCTTAAACGCGTTTGCTGTTAGTGCGGTGTTCGCGTTTAGTTAGCGTTTGTTATTTTCCTTGTTGTTCTTATTGCTGTTACTGGTTGTGCCTTCTTACTACTCTCGTGCTCTGTCCTGCTCGGTCTTGTGTCACTGTTGGCAATCGCCACTCTTGCGATTGCGTTCCCACTTCATTTCCATTGTTGTGTGTTCACCGTCGCTGGGTGGCGACTAGATTGGTGGACACACATACATTCTGCCTCTGTGTTCTCTCTCTCTTTAAGGGTGATCTTGCCCTGCATTGCTTCAACTCGTACAATTCCCATCTGGCGTCTGTGGCAGTGCAGAGGCTGTGTTCGTCTGCACTCCACAGCACCATCTGCCGGTGGGAACCTCCCTCTACAGGTGCATAGCACCACAGCTGGGTTCTCTCAATTTACACGCTTGCGGAGGATTTCCATAGTGTCAGCACGCGTCCTGTGCGCTGACCACGGAAATAATTCCGCAATCGTTACAGCTCTATTCACAAAGCTTTTTCACCTGTTTTTCTCTGTTTTCACCTTATCTATGTTACTTTTTTAAGCTTCCAAAGAGCAAAATTATAATATAATTAAGGTAAGAAAAGTAATATTGAAATGAAGTTAATCAGGGACAGCTTACTTTGAGTGATTGTTTTGCTTGTAAATGTGCTGAAAGGTTATTTTTATCAAATAGGTGAAATAAGTCATGTTTGAGAAGTTTTGTGAATAGAGCCCAATGGGTCTAAATTTAGACCCATTGAGTTATACTCCTGTTTGCCTGATGAAGCGGGACCACACCTGCGAAACGCATTGCACTAAGTGGAGTTAAATAAAAAAAATTGTATTGATATATTGTGACTCAATTGAGTTTTATATTTTTGAGGGAGGTAAGTCCACCTGAACATCCCCCTCTTTTAGACAGTTTTTAAACATTTGTATTCTACTCTGGCGCCTCTGTACACCAAGCCTTGCTGAAATCTTGATTCCACCCTCGGTGGAGGGGTGCTACCCCGTTTCCTATCTACAGAGCGCGACATCTTAAAAACCTGAGTGGGGTCAGGTTCTAATACTCCCCACCTGCACTTGAAGCGGTTGCCTATGGGTAACCCATGTTTGTGAGTATATCTAAATATTTTGCTTTAAACCACAACCAACTTAACAATACTACACCATATTGGGCTCCCGATTTCTCTTTGTTCTTCCAAGCATATCATATTTGGAGATCAGAGATGTCACTCCTGTAAAATATATCCTATCTGGGGAGCAGTGATGTCACTCCTGTAAAATATAACATATCTGGAGAGTGCTGTGATGTCACTGCTGTAAAATATAACATATCTGAAGGGCAATTATGTCACTCCGGTAATATATATCAGTAGAGCAGTGATGTCACTCTTGTATAATATATAGTGTATCTGGAGAGCAGTGATGTCACTCCTGTATAATATATAGTGTATATGGAGAGCAGTGATGTCACTCCTGTATAATATACAGTGTATATGGAGAGCAGTGATGTCACTCCTGTATAATATACAGTGTATATGGAGAGCAGTGATGTCACTCCTGTATAATATATAGTGTATATGGAGAGCAGTGATGTCACTCCTGTATAATATATAGTGTATATGGAGAGCAGTGATGTCACTCCTGTATAATATACAGTGTATATGGAGAGCAGTGATGTCACTCCTGTATAATATATAGTGTATATGGAGAGCAGTGATGTCACTCCTGTATAATATATAGTGTATATGGGTAGCAGTGATGTCACTCCTGTATAATATTGTGAAAATCTGCTCAGCTGCCTGTGCAGACAGGCAGCGTTTTTGACCACTGTTCACGTCTGCATTCTGCAGGTCTCTTTAAGAGAGACCTTCTGTCAGTTTTGCAGCTTGTGTTGCTGAGGAATTTGCATACATTAGTCATGCAAATCCGTTACCTGCCTTCTTTTGATGACTGGCACTATAAAAGCATTCTGCTCCCAGAATGCTTTGCTGGACATTTCCCTTCCATGGTCTGTTCCTGATGGACACTGCTGGAGTGTCAGCCATTGCTATCTAGTATAGTTAATTCCTGGGGGTTGCTTTAGGCTCCCCTTCTAGCCCAGTCAGGTTGTATTATCTGTTTTGCCTGTTCCGTCTGTCTTGCGTTTGGATCGCACAAGCCCTAGCGTTAATGGCTGTGGATCCTTCTGATTGAGTCTGGAGTGTAGGTTGGAACAGCGGTTGTTTCTGCCTACCTCATCTGTTCTGTCTGCCGTGTGTTTGGATCGCACTCGCCCTAGCGCTAGTGCTGGGGATCCTTCTGTTCTGTCTCCTGGGATCGCGCTAGCCACTTTTCGCTAGCGCTGGGGATCCTTCTGTTCTGTTACTCTGTCTCCTGGGATCGCGCTAGCTACTTTTCGCTAGCGCTGGGGATCCTTCTGTTCTGTCTTCTGGGATCGCGCTAGTGCTGGGGATCCTTCTGTCGCTTGTCCCTGTTTTCGTGTGTCTGTCTTGTCTGCTGCGCTTGCTGGAGGCTCAGTGAGGTAACCGTTAAGCAAGCGCTCGCGTCCTCTGTTTCATGTTTGTCTGTTAATGGTTAGTTAGGCGTGCTTGTCTCTATTGTGCTTATCACGTGGAGACCGCGCATAACCGCGTGCACTGTTGCGAATGAGTGCGGTGTTCGCGGTTAGCTAGCGTTTGTTATTTTCCGTATTTCCTTATTGTATTATTTGCTGTGCCTTTGCTACTCTCGTGCTCCGCCTTGCTGTACCTTGTGTCACGTCTGGCGATCGCACCTCTCGCGATCGCGTTCCTGCTTCTTATCTGCTGTGGTGTGTGCACAGTCGCGAGTTGGCGACTAATTTTATGCACACACACAATCTGTCTCTGTGCTCACTCTCAATCGCTTCTCTTGTGATTGCGTTTCTTCCCTTCGTACAATTCCAGTCTGGCGTGTGTGGTAGGGCAGAGGAGCTGTTCCTCTGCACTCCACAGCTCCACCTGCCGACAGGAATTTCCCTCTGCAGGTGCATAGCACCTAGCCTGGGTGTCCTCAATTATACGCTTGTGGAGGAAATCCGCCGCGTCAGCGCACGTCTGGTGCGCTGACCACGGAGACGATTCCGCAATCGTTACAGAATGTCCAGCCCAACCAAAATTCCCAGGGCAGAGGGAACCTTCGATTTGTTTCAGATGTCATTGCCTGAGGCAAAGGCATATGTGGATCCTATTATAGGTAGGATCGCACACTACATTAAAGCAGTTAAAAAGTCTGTCCTCGTTCCTGACCCCAACCCATATGGAGATTACCTAGATACTGGGTTGTTTGAACCGCCATTTGCCTCATGGGAGATTGGGGCCTTGTTGGAAGAGTTTGATTTCGATTGGAAAGCCTTTTGCGATTTTTATATCGCAAAGAGCGCGGATGACCTGAATGATTGTCTCGACTCCATGTACCTTTTGATCGATTCTGATGAATGTGATGAGTGTGATGTGGATCTGGTGATTTATGTGTGGCAGACTATTTTGGATGAATTGCACACACACCAACCAATTATTTCCAATAGACACCATTGTCACATGATTATTCCTGTCTTTCTGGGGTAAAGCAAGTGAGTTTGGACACTGTGCGACCTGAAATGAATGGGTGTGCCTCGACTGTGGACACCTGCGTGAATTCTGATGGAGTTTCTCCCGTTTGTTTAGAGGTTAAATCTGTGCGATCTGATGCCGGTTTCTCAGATGTTCCTGGTGATTGTGATCGGCGTGAGTGTGTCAGTTTTGTCAATGATTTGTGTGATCCCTTGTCATGTAAAAACAGATCTTCTTCTCTCAGTACTACTTTAAGATCCTCCTCCATCTATGATCTTGCTATGGGGAAAATTCCCAAACTATGCAGTTTCAAGAGTAAAATTAATATGATTCCTCATGTTGTTGTCACAACTTCCCCTAACATGGTTCAGTATGAATGCTCAGACCTAGTCAGGTGTGAATGGGATCCCCCGTTCCAGAAAAAACAGCTCCTCTGCCCTACCACACACGCCAGACAGGAATTGTACAAAGGGAAGAAACGCAATCGCAAGAGAAGCGATTGAGAGTGAGCACAGAGACAGATTGTGTGTGTGTGCATAAAATTAGTCACCAACCCGCGACTGTGCACACACCACAGCAGATAAGAAGCAGGAACGCGATCGCGAGAGGTGCGATCGCCAGACGTGACACAAGGTACAGCAAGGCGGAGCACGAGAGTAGCAAAGGCACAGCAAATAATACAATAAGGAAATACGGAAAACAACAAACGCTAGCTAACCGTGAACACCGCACTCATTCGCAACAGTGCACGCGGTTATGTGCGGTCTCCACGTGATAAGCACAATAGAGACAAGCACGCCTAACTAACCATTAACAGACAAACATGAAACAGAGGACGCGAGCGATTGCTTAACGGTTACCTCACCGAGCCTCCAGCAAGCGCAGCAGACAAGACAGACACACGAAAACAGGGACAAGCGACAGAAGGATCCCCAGCGCTAGCGAAAAGTGGCTAGCGCGATCCCAGAAGACAGAACAGAAGGATCCCCAGCGCTAGCGAAAAGTAGCTAGCGCGATCCCAGGAGACAGAGTAACAGAACAGAAGGATCCCCAGCGCTAGCGAAAAGTGGCTAGCGCGATCCCAGGAGACAGAACAGAAGGATCCCCAGCACTAGCGCTAGGGCGAGTGCGATCCAAACACACGGCAGACAGAACAGATGAGGTAGGCAGAAACAACCGCTGTTCCAACCTACACTCCAGACTCAATCAGAAGGATCCACAGCCATTAACGCTAGGGCTTGTGCGATCCAAACACAAGACAGACGGAACAGGCAAAACAGATAATACAACCTGACTGGGCTAGAAGGGGAGCCTAAAGCAACCCCCAGGAATTAACTATACTAGATAGCAATGGCTGACACTCCAGCAGTGTCCATTAGGAACAGACCATGGAAGGGAAATGTCCAGCAAAGCATTCTGGGAGCAGCATGCTTTTATAGTGCCAGTCATCAAAAGAAGGCAGGTAACGGATTTGCATGACTAATGTATGCAAATCCCTCAGCAACACAAGCTGCAAAACTGACAGAAGGTCTCTCTTAAAGAGACCTGCAGAATGCAGACGTGAACAGTGGTCAAAAACGCTGCCTGTCTGCACAGGCAGCTGAGCAGATTTTCACAAATATATAGTGTATATGGAGAGCAGTGATGTCACTCCGGTATAATATATAGTGTATATGGAGAGCAGTGATGTCACTCCTGTATAATATATAATGTATATGGAGAGCAGTGATGTCACTCCTTCTGTACATGTTGTGTCTGGCAGTGTGTGCAGATGTTCGGAGATGTTTGGAGAAGCAGATCAGTAATGAAAGTTATTGAATGACATTTATGAGGAACAAATGCTACAGACGGGACACACCCAGCATTCAGTATATACAAAGCTCTCCCTGTGTGGCTGCAGCTTCCCAGAGGCATCCCCCAGCTAGTGACGTACTACAAACCTCAGGAATATCATATCCCATGTATGGGGGAAACACAATCTACTGCAGATCTCCCTCCAGCAGTGCAGAACACTGCTCCATCTACTGCCTACACACAGGCCGGGTGCATACATAGCACAAACGCTAGCATTGCGAAAAGCGCTGCGGTTTATGCAGCAATGTCAGTCAATGAGACGCAGAAAAAAAACGCAGAGACCTGCGATTTACAGTATGCGTTTTTAAAACGCTGGTTTCGTTGCATAATTTTCCAAAGCGCAGGTAAAACGCACATATTGAAAGTCTATGGTGATTTATTGCGTTTTTGATGCTTTTTTTAATGCTTTTTTTGGTATGTAAATTGTAATGATGTATTTCCACTTCCTCTTTACTTCCTGGTTGCATAAAACGCAGAAAAAAACCCATACAAAACGCAATTGCAGTTTCAATTAGCGCACTGCAAACGTACCAAATCGCTAATAAAAAGCATAAACGCACCTGCAATTTGCAGCTGTGAAACACAAAGGCAAACAAGCGCTATAAAATCGCATCTGCGAAACGTAAAACGCATTAGAAAACGCAAACAAAAACCCCAGCAAAACGCACCTGCAGATTTTCATGCTATGTTATGTGTGCGCCAAGCTACATGGAAAAGCAACGCTAACTAACCTGACAGCACCTGGAATTAATCAGCTCTGCAGAGCACAGCCAGTCTGCCAATTAGTCCAGATCTGCAGTAACGATGTATGCATGGGCTAAATGTAATTCACTATTCTGCAGATTATCCCATTACTTACCTTTCTAGAGATCTGCAGAACATTGCTCTGCCCCATCTCCCTCCTGGCAGATACATATTGTATATATTCTGCAGATTATCCCATTACTGGCCTCTCTAGAGATCTGCAGAACATTGCTCTGCCCCATCCCCCTCCTGTCAGATACATATTGTATATATTCTGCAGATTATCCCATTACTGGCCTCTCTAGAGATCTGCAGAACATTGCTCTGTCCCTCCCCATCCTGACAGATACATATTGTATATATTCTGCAGATTATCCCATTACTGGCCTCTCTAGAGATCTGCAGAACATTGCTCTGCCCCCCCCCCTCCTGACAGATACATATTGTATATATTCTGCAGATTATCCCATCACTGGCCTCTCTAGAGATCTGCAGAACATTGCTCTGCCCAGTCTCCCTCCTGACAGATACATATTGTATTGGGCAGCACGTGGTGTAGTGGTTAGCTCTCTCACCTTGCAGCGCTGGGTCCCTGGTTCGAATCCCAGCCAGGGCACTATCTGCAAAGAGTTTGTATGTTCTCTCCGTGTCTGCGTGGGTTTCCTCCGGGCACTCCGGTTTCCTCCCACATTCCAAAAACATACAGATAAGTTAATTGGCTCCCCCTAAAATTGGCCCTAGACTACAGTACTTACACTACATAATATAGACATATGGCAATGGTAGGGATTAGATTGTGAGCTCCTTTGAGGGACAGTTAGTGACAAGATATATATATATATATATATATATATATATATATATATATATATACACTGTACAGCGCTGCGTAATATGTCAGCGCTATATAAATACTAAATAATAATAATAATAATAATATTCTGCAGATTATCCCATTACTGGCCTCTCTAGAGATCTGCAGAACATTGCTCTGCCCACCCCCTCCTGACAGATACATATTGTATATATTCTGCAGATTATCCCATTACTGGCCTCTCTAGAGATCTGCAGAACATTGCTCTGTCCATCTACCTCCTGACAGATACATATTGTATATATCCTGCAGATTATCCCATCACTGGCCTCTCTAGAGATCTGCATAGGGTTGCCAGGTGTCCGGTTTTACACCGGACAGTCCGGTTTTTGTGCGCTGTGTCCAGTGTAAAAAAACATGCTAAACCGGACAATTAAGTTGTCCGGTATTAGAGCCCCCCCCCCCCCCGCAGCGCAGGAGGAGAACAGCGCAGCAGAGAGAGAGCTGGGAGCAGCGGTGGAGAAGGGGGGCAATCTTTCCCCCCCCCCTTCCCTCACCTTAGGGTGCTCTCTCTCCCCCACTGTCTCCTCCAGGATGATGTGCAGGCTGGCGAGTGGCTGCAGGCGGAACTTACCTCTGTGTCGCTCCAGCGCCGGAAGTTCGGGTCCCGCAGCCGTTGAGAATCTCATTCATGAGCCGGACAACACTATCAGTCTGAATAGTGTTGTCCGGCTCATGAATGATTCGGATCTTTGATCCGGATCTTTTTTGAGTCGAAACTCAGCGGCTGCGGGACCCGAACTTCCGGCGCCTGCGACACAGAGGTAAGTTCCGCCCGCAGCCACCCGCCAGCCTGCACATCAATATTGGAGGAGACAGCGGGGGAGAGAGACAGCACCCTAAGGTGAGGGAAGAAGGGGGGGGGAGATTGCCCCCCTTCCCCCCGCCCCTGGCAACCTATTCTGGGCACATATAGCCCCTGGCTACCTATTCCGGTCACATATACCCCCTGGCTACCTATTCTGGGCACATATAGCCCCTGGCTACCTATTCTGGGCACATATAGCCCCTGGCTACCTATTCTGGGCACATATAGCCCCTGGCTACCTATTCCGGGCACATATACCCCCTGGCTACCTATTCCGGGCACATATACCCCCTGGCTACCTATTCCGGGCACATATACCCCCTGGCTACCTATTCCGGGCACATATACCCCCTGGCTACCTATTCCGGGCACATATAGCCCCTGGCTACCTATTCCGGGCACATATAGCCCCTGGCTACCTATTCCGGGCACATATAGCCCCTGGCTACCTATTCTGGGCACATATAGCCCCTGGCTACCTATTCTGGGCACATATACCCCCTGGCTACCTATTCTGGGCACATATACCCCCTGGCTACCTATTCTGGGCACATATACCCACTGGCTACATATACTGGGACATATATACCCCTGCCTACGTATACTGGGACATTTACACCCCTGCCTACATATACTGGGACATATATACCCCCTGGCTACATATACTGGGCACATATATCCCTGGCTACATATACTGGGAACACTGGCTGTTTGTCATTATGTGCATTTAGTGGTGAAAAGCTGTCTCTTTTGTGCATTTACTGGTGAAAAGCTGTCTCTTTTGTGCATTTACTGGTGAAAAGCTGTCTCTTATTATGTGCATTTACTGGTGAAAAGCTGTCTCTTATTATGTGCATTTACTGGTGAAAAGCTGTCTCTTGTGCATTTACTGGGGAAAAGCTGTCTCTTGTGCATTTACTGGGGAAAAGCTGTCTCTTATTATGTGCATTTACTGGCGAAAAGGTGTCTCTTATAATGTGCATTTACTGGTGAAAAGCTGTCTCTTATGTGCAGTTACTGGTGAAAAACTGTCTCTTATGTGCACTGGACCAGTACTACTGGTGAGGACAGTTAGTGACATGGCTATGTACTCTGTAATGTGCTGCAGAAGATGTCAGTGCGATATAAATACTATAAATTTTTTTAAGAAAAAAAGC
Organism: Hyperolius riggenbachi; assembly: GCF_040937935.1. Lineage (NCBI taxonomy): Eukaryota > Metazoa > Chordata > Amphibia > Anura > Hyperoliidae > Hyperolius > Hyperolius riggenbachi. Next base: position 29,771,905 of record NC_090654.1, read on the forward strand.
CCATTGCTTAGCCCCACTCTACATAAAAGTGCGCTTCTGACTCCGCCCCTAACTCCACCCCTAACTCCACCCCCTGTCCGGTTTTCTCCATCAGCCGACCTGGCAACCCTAGATCTGCAGAACATTGCTCTGCCCCATCCACAGCCTGACAGATACATATTGTATATATTCTGCAGATTATCCCATTACTGGCCTCTCTAGATATCTGCAGAACATTGCTCTGCCCATCTCCCTCCTGACAGATACATATTGTATATATCCTGCAGATTATCCCATTACTGGCCTCTCTAGAGATCTGCAGAACATTGCTCTGTCCATCCCCCTCCTGACAGATACATATTGTATATATTCTGCAGATTATCCCATTACTGGCCTCTCTAGAGATCTGCAGAACATCGCTCTGTCCATCTACCTCCTGACAGATACATATTATATATATTCTGCAGATTATCCCATTACTGGCCTCTCTAGAGATCTGCAGAACATTGCTCTGCCCCTCCCCTCCTGACAGATACATATTGTATATATCCTGCAGATTATCCCATTACTGGCCTCTCTAGATATCTGCAGAACATTGCTCTGCCCCATCTCCTCCTGACAGATACATATTGTATATATTCTGCAGATTATCCCATTACTGGCCTCCCTAGAGATCTGCAGAACATTGCTCTGTCCCTCCCCATCCTGACAGATACATATTGTATATATTCTGCAGATTATCCCATTACTGGCCTCTCTAGAGATCTGCAGAACATTGCTCTGCCCCTCCCCCTCCTGACAGATACATATTGTATATATCCTGCAGATTATCCCATTACTGGCCTCTCTAGAGATTTGCAGAACATTGCTCTGCCCCATCTCCCTCCTGACAGATACATATTGTATATATTCTGCAGATTATCCCATTACTGGCCTCTCTAGAGATCTGCAGAACATTGCTCTGCCCCTCCCCCTCCTGACAGATACATATTGTATATATTCTGCAGATTATCCCATTACTGGCCTCTCTAGAGATCTGCAGAACATTGCTCTGTCCCTCCCCATCCTGACAGATACATATTGTATATATTCTGCAGATTATCCCATTACTGGCCTCTCTGGAGATCTGCAGAACATTGCTCTGCCCCCCCCCCCCCCTCCTGACAGATACATATTGTATATATTCTGCAGATTATCCCATTACTGGCCTCTCTAGAGATCTGCAGAACATTGCTCTGCCCCATCTCACCTCCTGACAGATACATATTGTATATATTCTGCAGATTATCCCATTACTGGCCTCTCTAGAGATCTGCAGAACATTGCTCTGCCCCTCCCCTCCTGACAGATACATATTGTATATATTCTGCAGATTATCCCATTACCGGCCTCTCTAGAGACCTGCAGAACATTGCTCTGCCCCTCCCCCTACTGACAGATACATATTGTATATATTCTGCAGATTATCCCATTACTGGCCTCTCTAGAGACCTGCAGAACATTGCTCTGCCCATCTCCCTCCTGGCTGCCCCCTCTGCATTCTCTTCCACAATCCTGTTAATGGAAAAATAGTGTTAGTGACACTTTACTATGAGCCATTACTGACGGTGCAACACACATAATGTACTCTATATTTGGGCTTCTCACGTGGTTTGGGGCTGAGTTTCTGCTGCAGGGTGCGTCCAAGAATGAGTTAATAATATGTGTGATCATTGACGGGTGACTCATTCAAACCACAGGCAGGCATGGCCAAATTTAAAACACGCTACCCCCCTCTTCTCCCAGAATCCTCCCTCGCTGGAGGAGGGGAGGGCGAAGCGGCTCGTAAAAAAGTTTAATTCCACCGTATTTTACTATGTCCATGTGGCATAACAAAAGCTTTGCTTTTTCAGTAGAGAACATTGCGCGATAATGTCTGAAAGGGAAGGAATCTCAGCTTCCATTAGTAAAGTCATATAACACATAATTGATGGACCATTGTTTTGTTTTGCTGTTTAATATAAATAAAAATGACATTTCCACTTGTCTCTTCAGTCAGTGCCATGGAAACTATATTAAATACACATACAGGATCAGCCAGAATGCGACATCTCCTGCATCGCTCATTACTTCATTACTTTTTCAGCGATTGGAGGTCAGACTGGATGACTGTGGCATCCCCCGCAACTTCCTCAAGGCACTCGGATACTAAGTAACTTGCTGTAGATCAGGCAAGCAATCGGTATTCATTATATCAGACCTTAGGCAGGCCAGTTCTAGCTACAATGGGTCCTCTGGGCAAAATTAACCTGGGAGCCCCCCCTCCCCCCAAACAGATGACCACCCCCTTTCCCTAAAGCGGCACTAAGGACCCCTTTTTCATGCAATACCCCCCCCCCCCAGGTCGCCCCCCATAAACCTAACCGTTGCTTCCTGGGGGCCCCTGCAGTGTCTTCGGCAGAGTAGCATCTCATCTGTCCGGGCGGAAGCATTAATCTGTCAGTCTGTGGCAATTTTGCTGTTACTAGCGCAGGGGGAGTACCAACCGTTGCCGTTAACCCTAACATGTTACCGGGCTAACCATAGCAACGCACGGCGTAAGGTGTGTTACCATACCTCCCACCTTTTTGAGATGAGAAAGAGGGGCACTTAAGCCACGCCCCTGCCACACCTCTGATCACGCCCACCACACCCCCAGTCACGCATACCATAAAGATTTCATAAGAAAAATGTTGTTTTATAATTCAAACCATACGGATCCTTTCTATCCTGATTCATTTTCCTTCATATTAACATTTTAAAATTAGTAATATATCAATTTAAAGTATTGGAATACAGTTTAGTCAAACACATTTTTTTGTAGATAAATATATATATTTACATAGAAAGAGGGACAAAGTCCTGAAAGAGGGACAAATGAGGAGGAAAGAGGGACAGGGCTCCCAAAGAGGGACTGTCCCTCCAAAAGAGGGACAGTTGGGAGCTATGGTGTTACCATAGCATTTGTCCTCACTTCCTGTTGCTGCAGAGACTTGCTCTCATTTCCTGTTTCTGTAGAGACTCGTCCTCACTTCCTGTTGCAGCAGAGACTTATCCTCACTTCCTGTTGCTGCCGAGACTTGTCCTCAGTTCCTGCTGCTGCAGAGACTCGTCCTCACTTCCTGTTGCAGCAGAGATTTATCCACACTTCCTGTTTCTGGAGAGACTTGTCCTCGCTTCCTGCTGCTGCAGTGATGTGTCCTCACTTCCTGTTGCTGTGGAGAATGTAAAGCAGAAAACCGAGAGCCCAATATAGTGTAGTATGTATTGGAACAGGAATGAAAAATGAATCATAAGTAATATACTTACAAACCTGGGTTACCCCTAAGGCAACCACTGGGTAAGGAGGTGGGGAGATTAGGCCTGTCCCCACTCAGGGCTAAGATGTCGCTCTCTGTAGATAGGAGAAAAGAGGGTGTACCACCCTTCCACCTGGGGTGGATAACTTGATATACAGAGGCGCCAAAAGGATAAAATATGCTAAAAAGTTTAAAACGTTCAGGTGGCGGTGGTGGACCAGCCCCACAAAAACAGACATGATGCTGTCACTTGAGGTAGTGATAATTTATTCAAATACTCCTAGACAAAAACTGCTACGCATTTCACGGCACAATCCCGCTTCATCAGGCAATAAACAACTGGCGTATCACACAGCTTGGGGTCCAATAATAGCTTGGCACCTCTGTCTATTATGTTGCTGTGAAGACTTGTTCTTACTTCCTGCGGAGACTTGTCCTCGCCTCATGTTGCTGTGGTGACGTGTCCTCACTTCCTGTTGCTTCGGTGACTTGTCCACACTTCCTGTTGCTTCGGTGACTTGTCCACACTTCCTGTTGCTGCAGAGACTTATCCTCACTTCCTTTTGCTGCAGAGACTTGTCATCACTTCCTGTTGCTGCAGAAACTTGTCATCACTTCCTGTTGCTGCAGAGACTTGTCATCACTTCCTGTATCCAGCTTCTGTCTTCATGTCAGTTGTCACAGAGGCAGGGAAGTGGAGTAAGCAACAGCAGCACAAACAGCGATAAAATCCAGATAGATATTACAGCTCTCTCCAAAATGTATTAAAATGGTTTTGACTGGCGTTCTACTTTAATCAGATCTCTTTCACACATATATACACAGCTGTGCTGTACATTACAGGCGTTCTAGTACTGGAAAAAAAAAACAGATTTAAGGGAAAAGTTTTGGCACTCAGAAAACAAGGAATCTACATAAAATAGCTCCGCCGTCAAAGTTCCTGGAAGATATTCCATGTCAGCATCTGCTAATCCCACCAGCCTCCGCCCTCGCCTCCCCTACAATTTTGTTTTAGGGTACAGCCTGCCCACCCCCCTTTTTGTGGTGAGCCTCTCTCCGCCCCCTCCACCTCTTCGGCTCCTTTCAAATCTGCTTTCTGCCCCAAATCTGCAAACGTTTTTAACGGCCTCATTTTCCACACTGGCTGCCAAGACGTGGAACTGAGTCCAAGAGGAGGCAGAGAGCCACGAGCGCAGCATTTCCAGTAACAAGGGAGGGAGGGGCAGCGTCTGCTAAGCACCACTATCCAGATGTGATGAGCTCGGGGGGAATATGGGCTGGTGTACAGTGAATGCGTTGCAGCGAGCTTTAACACGACTGATGTGCAGCGCAGGGGAAGGAATCTTCCATAATTCCATGTGTGTTGTGGATCCAACACATACGAAATCGCATGACAACACATATGTTAAACTATGTAAGTTAAAAATGTGATTATTAAAGGATACCCAAAGTGACATGTGACATGATGAGATAGATGTGTATGTACAGTGCCTAGCACACAAATAACTATGCTGTGTTCCTTTTTTTCTTTCTCTGTCTGACAGAGTTAAATATCAGGTATGTAAGTGGCTGACTCAGTCCTGACTAAAGGTGCGTACACACATGCGACTATAGTAGTTTGAAACGATCGTTCCCCGATCATTTCAAACGACGATCGTTTGAAAAAAAGCAGCTAACGACTATTAAGTCTAACGACGGACGAGCTAGATCGTTCAAAACGAACTATCTAGCTTGGCGTTTTTTTTCCCAACGACGATCGTTTGCAAAAGTAGCACATTGTTGGAAACGGTCGTTCGTACTAGGCTTGACATGCGCATTGCACTATTTCTCCATGGAACTTTTTCATTTTTATGCGCAAGCGCAATAGTTGCTTTATGTGATGTAACGTTCGTTTTAACGATCAGATCGTTACACACCTTTTAAAACTAACTTTACTTAGGTCGTTCTTTCTTCAATTAAAAGTTCGTTCGTCGTTCATAACGAACGATCGTTGTCGCATGTGTGTACGTAGCATCAGATAGGAAGTGACTACAGTGTGACCCTCACTGATAAGAAATTCCAACTATAAAACACTTTCCTAGCAGACAATGGCTTCTGAGAGCAAAAAAAGAGATAAAAAGGGGAATTTCTTATCAGTGAGGGTCACACTGTAGTAACTTCCTGTCTGAGTCAGGACTGAGTCAGCCACTTACATACCTGATATTTAACTCCTTCAGACAGAGAAAGAAAGAAAGGAACAAAGCATAGTTATTTGTGTGCTAGGCACTGTACATACACATGTCTATCTCATCATGTCACATGTCACTTCAGGTATCCTTTAAAGAGTGGTAAAAAGGTGTACCTGAGATGGGGGATTTAAAAAAAAGGAAACATACGGTACCTGGGGCTTTCTCCAACCCCTTCCAGACTGATAGCTCCCTCACCGTCCTCCCACCCCACCTGGATCCCCTGCAATTTGCCTCAGAAAGTCCTTCAGTCAGGGCCAGCCGATGTATGCGCAGTCTGGCGGTGAGCAACCTCCCCCTTTCCGCACCCGTGAGTGTTCAGCACCTGCTCAAAAGTTTGCCGCCAGGCGCAGAACGCTCCCGAGCACGACAAAGGTGCAGCACACCCCAGACCAGAGTAATGTGCGGGCAAATTTGCGGTTCCAGGCGGGCTGGAAGGACAGCAGGGGAGCGATCAACCTGGAGGGGGCTGGAGGAAGCCCCAGATACATATAATTTTTTTAAAATCACCTCATCTCAGGTACACTTTGCTGATGCAGGATTGAGGGGGTCTCAGGATGAAAAGGAAATAAATATGGCAGCCTCCATATACCTTTCACTTCAGGTTCCCTTTAAAGTAAACCTGAGATGGGGCAGGAAAAAAAATAAACATACCCGGGGCTTCCTCCAGCCCCCTCCAGGCCTCCTGGTTCAGTTGCAACTGGCCCCAGAAAGTCCTCCAGCGCTGACTGGCCTTGACTGGAGGATTATCCGGGGCCAGTTGCAGACGAACCGGGCGGGGGAGTAGGAGGATGAGGGAGGGATCAGCCTGGAGGAAGCTCCCAGGTAAATTTTTTCCTTTTTTTATTCCCATCTCAGGTACACTTAAGTTAATTACCTAATCGTCCACAATTCAGTCAGATCGCTTTGCCCCCCCCCCCCCCCCCCCCCTTAGGGATGTGACTGTGGTAGGTTATTTTCAAAATTCTGCCGAGGCTCTGGCCACCCCCATCTGAGTTGCCGCAGCCCGCCCCCAGCTCGGCAGCCAGGATCTAATTGGTGGTTGCCAAGCTAGGGGCGGGCCACGTCAATGCAGGCGGCGGTTTCTGAAGAGCTTTGGCAGGATTCGGAAACATGGCCACGAGTACATTCATGAGGCAGGGAACGGGCGTACATGTAATAAAGGCGTTAGAAGAATATCGCTACCCATGTTCCACTACTTACTTAACTCTGATAGTAAAATGTCGGTAGACATTACCAATATTTTACTATAACCTAACCCTACTCTCACAAAGAACGTCCCTCAACCAATGCCTAACTCTTCACCCCCTCCAACCCCTCCCAGTGGTGCTTAACCCTTAACCACCCCCAGTGGTGTATAACCCTTACACCCCCTACACCCCCCCCCCCTTCCCCAGTGGTGCTTAACCCCTCAGTGTCCCCGAGAGATAAGGGCTGGTCAGGTGGTTTCTCTCTTGCATTGGCCAAGCAGTGCGGCATGGCATACTACTCTCCAGTATTGGCCAAGCATTGAGGCATGGCGTTTGGGCGGAGTGGCCCTTTACTTTGGAAGGTGGAAACAGTAGTAGCAGCTCCCGGCAGAGTTGGCTGGGATGAGCCGAGGTGTCAGGACCAGCATGACAAGCTGTACTAGTTTTTCTGGAAAGAATGTGACCTCATTGGACACTTGAGAGCTCCAGGACAGCACGGCGGAGCCCCTGGGCTGAGTTCTACGTTTCACAGCAGCAGGCTGTGTTTATTTGTAATGTGTTTCCTTAGTTACCAGGAAGGGAAGCCCTGAGATATTTTGGGCCTGTGGTTACAGACAGGGCTTCCCTTGTAGTGGAGGTGTCCGCATGGCACACACATGTACAACATACACGATAAATCTCAGCGCAGCACTCACCGGTTATCATCGTCTGTGTCATGTGACTGCTGTGTAGACCAGTCACGCATTACCGCCCTTTCCTGTCGATGTGCGCACAGTGATCCTGGAAAAATGCTTCCAATCTCCATTTAAAAGCATCAGTTTTTCAGTTACGTTTTTGCAAAGCTACCTGCTCAGTACCTGTCACCGTCACATTCATGGAACGTACGCCAGAATACATATCCAGGAGCACCATCAGAAGCATCAGGCTCCCATGGGTTTGCTAAAGACCAATAGGAATCCTCCCCGAGTGCCACCATTGGCACCACGATCGGCAGGCGGCTAATAGACACCTATGTTAAACATTGTCAATCAGGGCCGGTTTAAGCAACAATGGGGCCCCAGGGCAAAGTAAACCTGCCCCCCCCCCCCCCCAACATATACCCCGGAACAAAAATCGGCATTAGGGGACCTTTTTCGCAGCTGGTATAGTCAGGGTGTAAGGTCCCAATCGGTCGGAGCTCCACATTCTGGCTATCTCAGCCTGCATGGGGGGCAAGGGGTTAAAAAGTTTCAGGAGGGGGGACCCCACATCATTTTTTTTTTTAAAAAAATTCCCACACTCTAAACATAAAAAAAAAATTGGGAAAATAGGAAAAAATGCCAGAGATCTTCATACAGCCATATTGCGGCTGTATAGCGATCCCTGGCCAAAGCGCTGCGGCTGCGTATGGACCCCTGGAAACCCCGTCAGGAAATTTATTGCGCTTTCGTTTGGTGCATGTAAAATTACACTACCGTTAGGTTTGCTACTAAAAGTGACCTTTACCGCATTTAAAAGTATACTTTTTTCCTTCGAAACTTTAAAATTGATTTTCTCAAAAACTATAAGGTCTTTTTGAAAAATTGTTTTTTCCTCTTATTCCTAATGATCTCCTTAACATATCGGTTTTTAACATAGGGTTTCTAGCATTTAAGGTGGATTTGCTATTAACCATTAAAGTCGGCAGGTTTTTAAATGTGTATTTTTTTTCCTTTGAAACTTTAAAATCGATTTTCTCAAAAACTATAAGGCCGATTTGAAAAATGTTTTTTTCCTCTTGTAGCCACTGGGGGCCCCCTACAAGCTCTGGGGACCTGGGGCAGCTGCCTCCTTTGCCTCTATGGTAGCGCCGGCCCTGTTGGCAATCGGGCACCCAGCTGGCCATTTGGGTTAAAGAGGAACTCCAGTGAAAATAATGTAATAAAAAAAAGTGCTTCATTTTTACAATAATTATGTATAAATGATATTAGTTAGTGTTTGCTCATTGTAAAATCTTTCCTCTCCCTGATTTACATTCTGACATCTATCGCATAGTGACGTTTTTACTGCTGGCAGGTGATGTCACTGGAAGTAGCTGCTGCATGTTTTTTTGGCAGTTGGAAACAGTTGTAAACAGCTGTTATTTCCCACAATGCAATGAGGTTCACAGACAGGAAACTACCAGGAGTACCACGGTCCTCACAGTCTCCCGTGGGAGGGGTTTATCACCACAAAATCAGCCATACAGCGCCCCCTGATTATCCGTTTGTGAAAAGGAAAAGATTTCTCATGGGAAAGGGGGTATCAGCTACTGATTGGGATGAAGTTCAATTCTTGGTCACAGTTGTAACTGTAGTGAAAATCACAATGAATAAAATTGCTTATTGTTTAAAATACTAATTTATAGATTATTTAGTCAGTGTTTGCCCATTGTAAAATCTTTCCTCTCCACGATTTACATTCTGAAATGTATCACTGGTGGTGACATTTAGTTCTGCCAGGCGATCTGGAGAGTTCTATGCACAAAACTATTGCTTGGCAGTTGGAAAAAGCGGTTATTTCCCACAATGCAGCAGGGTTCACAGACAGCAAACTGTCAGGACCATGGTCATGACATCACACTGTGGGAGGGGTTTCACCACAATATCAGCCATACAGACCCCTGAAGATCTATTCAAGAAAAGGTAAACATGTATGGGAAGCATGGTGGGGTAGTGGTTAGCACCCTCGCCTTGCAGCACTGGGTCCCCAGTTCAAATCCCAGCCAGGGCACTATCTGCATGGAGTTTGTATGTTCTGTCTGCATGGGTATACCCCGGGAACTCCAGTACAGTACATAGACATATTACTATGGTAGGGATTAGATTGTGAGCCCCTCCAAGGGACAGTTAGTGATATGACTATGTACTCTGTACAGCACTGCGGAAGATGTTGGCGCTATATAAATACTAAATAATAATTTCTTATGGGAAAGGGGTATCAATTGGGATGCAGTTCAATCCTTGGTTAAAGTTTCTTTTTAAAGGAAACCTGCGCAGGCGCAGTGGCCGTTGACTTGCAAGTCAGCGAGAAAGGAACTTAGCCGCGGCGGGGGACTTGAGGATTGTCCCGTGATGACGGGCACAGGGCGGCTGCAGGGGGCTGGCAGAAGCCCCAGGTAAATTAAACTCTTTAAAAAAAAAAAAGATATTTCAGGTTTCCTTTAAAGGATTGCTGAAGTCAGAAGAATATGGAGGTTGCCATATTTATTACCTTTTAAACAATACCAGTAGCCTGGCAGCCCTGCTGATCTATTTGGCTACAGTGGTGTCTGAATCGCACCAGAAACAAGCATACAGCTAATCTTGTCAGCTCTGACATAATGTCAGAAACACCTGATCTGCTGCATGCTTGTTCAGGGTCCACCAATCAGTGAACCAATGAAAAACCTCCCTGGCGAGGGAAGATTCCCATTGGTCTCTTGAAAAACAATTATAGCCTGATGCTTCTGCCAGGGCTCTGTATATCCGCGCAGTGGACTGAGCGGTGGAGGCAGCGGCAACGAAGAACCCAAATGTGGGGGTGACAGGTGAGTAAAGATTTGTGAAACATACGCGTCGACCCGAGCCGCAGTGTCCCGACTCCAGCCTACCCTAACTAACGTCATACAGCATTGGCATAGACTCGCATTGGAGCAGCATAAGATGTAAGATGAACGCTGGTGGCGTTGGTGCACTCAACAGGCAATTTACAAATAACATTCCTCAACCCCCCCACCCCCCCGAACCAGCATTGAGAGAAGCTTGCTGGGCAGTGCACAGTCACAGTGTGCAGTTGCGAGCAGTTGATTGCCAGCGGTTGAAGCATGGGGCTGGATTTGAGACAAGACCACAAAGACCATAGCCTAGTGCACCAGGAAGCAAAGGGCGGCACAGTCAGGCAGTTACACTGCCAAACATGAAAAATTGCAGCATGCATACCGAATTTTCCGGACCATAAGGCGCACTTTTTCTCCCTCAAAAGTGGGGGGAAAAAGTGTGTGCGTCTTATGGTCAGAATGTAACTATTTGAACCAGCGGGCCCACACATAAACATCGGTCGTCAGCGTGTCACTCACTTTAAAGGTAGTCTTCACGTGGCCTCCACTTCCATATTCTTTCTTTAGATGCCAGCCAATCATTTGGGGGCGCTGTCAATCATGGCCGCTGCAGCGGCCCGACATGCTGACTCCTGCTGTCCCACTTCCTCCTGGCCTGATGCTTCCGTGTACAGCGGCATCCATGCGTGCCTTCCACGAAGTCTCATCTGTCAGAGTGCTGCCTCGCTCGTCTTGAAATGCCCATTTTGAGTAACTGGTAACCGGCGCCTGATAGGAACATATGGTGGCAGAAGCCGGGAGGAACAGCGATCGAACCCGCTGGTGCGGGGGACAGCATATGGGTCTGACCAAGACTGCCAGTTACTCAAAAAGGGCATTTCAAGATGAGCGAGGCAGCACTCTGACAGATAAGACTTCGTGGAAGGCACGCATGGACGCCGCTGTACACGGAAGCATCAGGCCAGGAGGAAGTGGGACAGCAGGGGTCAGCATGTCGGGCCGCTGCAGCGGCCATGATTGACAGCGCCCCCAAATTATCCCATCACTGAAAAAGTGAATGGGACAGCCGCGTGTTTTTGCTAAATCTGCGTGCAGCATGCGTTCCCGGACCGCACTGGTCCGGAACGCATGCAGTGTGAACATCAGACAGTGCACTCTATGCACTGTCTGATGTCGCGCGTGTCGGCCTCCTGCACGCGTTTCCAAAACGCGGCTGGAAACGCGTGCAGTCTGAACGGACCGATCACCCGATTTGCCTGCCTTACATAGCAGCGCTCGCTGCTACGTAAAGAGTGTGCCTTCCCTTAGTTACGCACTTTGCTTACATAGCAACGCGCCTAACTTTAACTGCGGGTGGTCTTGTGAACTATGTAAATTAACAGAGTAGCGGCCGCGAGTGAAGTATCACGGTAGCGATACTTCACAGGACCGCCCGCAGACAAAGTTACCCACGTTGCTATGTAAGCAAAGTGTGTAACTAAGGAAGGCACACTCGATACATATACAACACACGTTTCAGATAAAACCCAACAGTGTAGTTCCACCCCTAATCAAATGCCAGATTCACAACAAACAATGGTCTTCATACTTTTGCAGATTGCGGTCTTTGGGATATACGAGGATCCATATGTGATGTACATGTATACTGTATGCCTCTGAAGAAGCGATCTTTGATCGTGAAACACGTGTCAGGCAGTCGTTTTGGTTGTGATTTGGAGTTCTGGAAACTGTGTTTACCTGTGTGTCCGCAACTGTGAAGACCTCCTTTGATATGAAGAATTAAAAGACTACTATTTGTTCATTTAGAGCCCCATTTTGTTTATTTGTTGTGAATCTGACACTCCATGCATAGGTGTACGTCAATGGGCGAAGGCCGGCAACTAGCAGCGAAGCGCGTGCACTGGGGGGGGATGGAGGGGAAGCATGCATATCACCCCGTCTCTGCCACAGGGTCATGAGAATTAATCTTTTGGTGTTGTGGTGCAATGCGGGGGGGGGGGGGGGGGGGGGAAGAAGAATCACACTGCAACGCTCACTGTGTTAAAACACTAGTCGCAACAACCCCTCACTGTGTATATATGTTCAGGTCATGGCATACCTCCTAACTTTAAGATCAGGAAAAGGGACACTTAATTACACCCCCGACACACCCCTAGTTACGCATACTATAAAGATTTCATGAAAAAAATATGTGGTTCCATAATTCATTCACATTGGTCCTTTCTATCCTGGTTCATTTTCAAATTTATTTAGGTGTAATTTTACTATTTGGCCACAAGCTGTCCTCGCACATTATTTCCTATTCGCATACTATAAGTACGTGAATAGGAAGTAATGCATTCACGTGCTACTCCGGAAGATACAATGACCCAGGGATCTCATTGAGGTCGACGATCATTGACACTCGAACTTAGATTACTGAATGGGAACGCAGTTCCCATTCATTGATCTCCCCTCTAACAGGCGACAATGAGCGGCTGCAATAGACGCATATCTACGTCCCTGATACTTCAGCTGAAGTCCTGTGGGACGTAGATATACTGCACCAAATGCAGCACGTACTTAAACACATTTTTCAGGAGAAAAATCCATATTCACATGGATATGTACATCAGTCCTGAAAGAGGGACAAATTAGGGAGAAAGAGGGACAGGGGAACAGATTTCCCAAAGAGGGCCTGTCCCTACAAAAGAGGGACAGTTTGGAGCTATGCCATGGTGGCGTTCTCCACGGTGGATTGTGCGATTGTGGCTACACGCCTGGCTTTACCATCTCATGACTACTGCTGGCTGACTTGCAAATGTCAGGAAAACATCTATATAGAGTGTGGCAGGCGTTTGAAAAACCGTGAGTAAGTACTTAAAATGAAGCCTGACTTGCCAGTGAAAGTGTCACATATTGCTTTTGTCAGTGCGGAAGATCAGCAGCTCTATCTCTGAACACAGAGTGACTGTTATGGTGTCTCCACACTCACAATATACACAAACGTAAACTTCCTGCTCTGCGTTTGGCCGCAGTCCAGCGACTTGTGCGGCCGGTTCAGTGCTGCGATCGCAATCTGTGTCTTCATGTATGGAAAATGCAGAAGAAAAAAAAGTAGACGGATTGTTCGTTCTGAGGTTCTCCACCTGTCTGTAGTGACGACAGGCCGCACGTGCGGCTAAAATGTGGATTCGCTCAAAGGCTGCGTTCACACGGGAAGAGGACATCGGTGCGCTCGTCACCTATCAGCTGCTCCCCTGGAGGCCCCAGGCAGGGGTGTATCCTGAAACCATGGGGCCCCATAGCAAAATATTGATTGGGGCCCTTCACAAAAAGATGACACCTTTGTGCCCTCCCCCCTCCTACACACACCAGCTTTAGGTAACCAGAGGTGCCCCCCAGAATAAGGCAACCCCCCCAGTATTGGTAGCCATGAGTACCGCCCAGTATAGGTAGCCAGAAGTGCTCCCCACTAAAGGCTGCCAAAGGTACCCCCAGTATTTGGCAGCTCCCCAGGATGAGTAGTCATAGGGTCTTCCAGTAATAGTCCCCCAGTACAGGTAGCCAGAGGGGCCCCCAGTATTAGGTAGCTCCCCAGTATGACTAGTCAGAGGGTCTTCCAGTAATAGTCCCCCAGTACAGGTAGCCAGAGGGGCCCCCAGTATTAGGTAGCTATCCAGTATGGCTAGTCAGAGGGTCTTCCAGTAATAGTCCCCCAGTACAGGTAGCCAGAGGGGCCCCCAGTATTAGGTAGCTCCCCAGTATGACTAGTCAGAGGGTCTTCCAGTAATAGTCCCCCAGTACAGGTAGCCAGAGGGGCCCCCAGTATTAGGTAGCTCCCCAGTATGACTAGTCAGAGGGTCTTCCAGTAATAGTCCCCCAGTACAGGTAGCCAGAGGGGCCCCCAGTATTAGGTAGCTCCCCAGTATGACTAGTCAGAGGGTCTTCCAGTAATAGTCCCCCAGTACAGGTAGCCAGAGGGGCCCCCAGTATTAGGTAGCTCCCCAGTATGACTAGTCAGAGGGTCTTCCAGTAATAGTCCCCCAGTACAGGTAGCCAGAGGGGCCCCCAGTATTAGGTAGCTCCCCAGTATGACTAGTCAGAGGGTCTTCCAGTAATAGTCCCCCAGTATAGGTAGCCAGAGGGGCCCCCAGTATTAGGTAGCTCCCCAGTATGACTAGTCAGAGGGTCTTCCAGTAATAGTCCCCCAGTACAGGTAGCCAGAGGGGCCCCCGTATTAGGTAGCTTCCCAGTATGAGTAGTCAGAGGGTCTTCCAGTAATAGTCCCCCAGTACAGGTAGCCAGAGGGGCCCCCGTATTAGGTAGCTCCCCAGTATGAGTAGTCATAGGGTCTTCCAGTAATAGTCCCCAGTATAGGTAGCCAGAGGGGCCCCCAGTATCATGTAGCCCCCAGTGTAGATCAGTGTTTCTCAACATTTTATTGGTATGCACCTCTTTTGAAACCCGGTACTCATCAAGTACCCCTTAGCATAGAAAACATTATCACATGTACTCCTTGACAAATATATATTTAATCGTAATACATGATAATTGATTCTACACAATTTCCAAGCATTTACTATTGCTTTTAGGCCTCTTACACAGTAAGACGTTGCGTTTGATGCGACGTTAAGGTCGCATAACGTGCCCCTCATGCATCGCATGCAACTAATGCCCCTAATGCAACGCATTGAAAGACTATAACTTGGACGTTATTTAGCACTGCGTTTGGTGCGCCGTTTTCGTCTCACAGTGATAGAACGAAAACAGCACATGCGTTAAGAAAAAAAAAAAAAAACATTACTGAGCATGTGCAAACAGACTAACGCAGCTAAAAACGTGTATAACGCACAGCATGCAGTACTTTCATTTAACGTGCAGCGTTAGACACCAATGCAACGTCTGCACTGAGAACAGCCCATTGATTTTTCATTGCTGTAAGTTATTGTGCGTTACATGTTGTAACGTGCGACTTTAATGTCGCACTGTGAAAGAGCCCTTAATTAGCTAAAATACTAATTTGGCTTTGTGTAGATAAGATTTATAATTTTCTAAAACTCTACGTTTGTTATTCTTGGTTAAGCATATCAAGCCCGAGTACCCCCTGGAATCATCAGAAGTTCCCCCTGGGTACGCGTACCACACGTTGAGAACCTAGGATGTAGATAACTTCTCTCCTTTTCTCTGCTTGCATTACTCTGCCCCTCAGGGCTTTCACTAAAAGGACCCCATTATCGCTGCCGGCCATTGCCACTGGGCCACCCTTCACTAGGGGCCTCATTGCAGTTGCTATGGTGATCCTTACGCCAATGGCACCAGGTGCAATCATTCGGCAACAGGCGGTCGGGGGGGGGAACAGTAAATTCGGGCGCCTGAGGCTAGTGGACAAATCGGGCGCCGCCATTCACTCCTATAATAAATATCGTTTAATGGGCGCCCGATAGGAAAAAAGGGCGCCGGAGAAAAATAACGTTTTAAAAGCGGCGCCCGGAGACTTAATGTTTTATTACTGTTTCTCATGATTACACATTATTAAATGATTTATACATTTTTAAATTTTATTTTTAAACGAAAAACAGTACAATATTTTTTTTAAACATTATTTTTAAACGAAAAACAGTACTTTTTTTTTTTTTTTTTTTTTTTTTTTTACATTATTTTTAAACGAAAAAACTAACAGGGGGGTCTTAGGTTTAGGCACCAACAGGGGGGTCTTAGGTTTAGGCACCAACAGGGGGGTCTTAGGTTTAGGCACCAACAGGGGGTCTTAGGTTTAGGCACCAAAAGGGGGGTCTTAGGTTTAGGCACCAACAGGGGGGTCTTAGGTTTAGGCACTAACAGGGGGGTCTAGGGGTTAGGGGTAGGTACAGGGAGGGTTACTTAGGCACTAACAGGGGGGGTCTTAGGTTTAGGCATCAACAGGGGGGTCTAGGGGTTAGGGGTAGGTACAGGGAGGGTTACTTAGTAATTTTTTTTTTAAACGTTATTATACGTTTCACTATTTAAACGAAAGATTAACGTTTTTACAATTGCCGATTTAATGCACATTATTTAATGATTTATAACTTTATAAAACATTAATTTTAAACGAAATACAGTACAATACATTTTTAAACGTTATCAATGCTTATCGTTAAAAACCCGGCGCCCTTTTTTCCCAGCGCCCCTTTTTAACGTACGCGTCGGGGGGATCCCATCCCATGCATGTTCTCCTGAGCGGGCGGCACCATCCTACTAAATGACACTTGCAGAGATTTCCTGTCAACCACAAACTCTGCCATTCGATTGCCCTAAGGTGGCCGTTAACGATACAATTTCACGGTCAATTGTTTCCAATCGGTACCGTAATCAATCGGAAATGATCGGTCGTGACCTTTATTGCCCAAATTGCGAAGTAGGTGGTTCCGGGGCACGGCGCTCAGCGTCAAAACTGGGAGCCACCATAGCAGTAATGTTACACTGCGCGGGGCGCGTAAGGGTAATTCAATTGCATCTCCCTCCGAGTTGTGACTCGGAGGCGGAATAGTATTTTATGCTGCCGGGGACTTAAGCAGTAGCAGTGTGAGCCGTCAATCGGCTCCCCCTGTGCCCAGCTCACCGGCGGCGTATACATACGTACGCCCAAATTCTCATTAAATGATCCAATCAGATTGATGAGATTGATCCGATTAACAGATCTGACTCCATTAATATGATTGAATTGGTTAACAAGAATCCGTCCGTTAATGTGCATGACCAATCGTTTCCAATAAATTACCAATTTTAAAGGATACCAGAGCTGAACAATTAAATAATTGTTCTCCTCCGTCCCCCTCCTCTATACCAAGATCCTCCACCATAGCTCAGTCCAGGTCGCCGGTGTCGGGTAGTAGTGCGCAGGCGCAAGCACATGTACACGACGGCACTATGACATCATTGTGCCGTTGTGCACATGTGCAGAGCGCACCTGGCCGCTCGTGGCTGCGCACTACCGCCAGACTCCGGCGACCTGGACCGAGCTATGGTGGAGGATCTTGGTATAGAGGTGGGGGATGGAGGAGAACAAATTATTTTAATTGTCTAGCTCTGGTATCCTTTAAGATTGGTCATTGATTGGCAAATCAAAATTGGATATCTGTAGCAGGCATTGTTAATGTAAAATTAAGGACATATGTTGTGTTATCAAAGCAGATCTGACATGCAAGGACATACAGTATATAAGATGTAAACTCATTGTGCACCTGCGTATTCTGTGAAATACTCCAGATATTTCGAACAATGAGGCCCCATTCACATCCGAGCGTTTTGCCGGCGATTTCGACAAAACACTTAAGTGCTGGCGCTTTTTAAAGCGCTAGTGCCATAATACCTTATGGACCGTTCTCACTTGGGCGATTTGCATTAATCGCCGGTGATTAACGCAAATTGGCAAATGCAAATTTGTATCCTGCACCATTTTCAGGCGATTTCCCGGCAATCGCGTTTAGTGCTATAGAAGCGCTAATCGCGATTTTTTTTCGCGTTAATCGCCAAAAATCACCAGAGCAAAATGCTAGCAAAAGCGCTACCGTTTTGCAAGTGTGAATGGGGCCTTAAAGGGATACTGTAGGGGGGTCGGGGGAAAATGAGTTGAACTTACCCGGGGCTTTTAATGGTCCCCCGCAGACATCCTGTGCCCGCGCAGCCACTCACCGATGCTCCGGCCCCGCCTCCAGTTCACTTTTGGAATTTCAGACTTTCAAGTCTGAAAACCACTGCGCCTGCATTGCCGTGTCCTCGCTCCCACTGACATCACCAGTATGGTCTGTGCCTGCGCAGTACGCTCCTGGTGACATCAGCGGGAGCGAGGACACGGCTGCGCAGGCGCAGTGGTTTTCAGACTTTAAAGTCAGAAATTCCAGAAGTGAACCGGAGGCGGGGCCGGAGCATTGGGGAGTGGCTGCACTAACACAGGATGTCTGCGAGGGACCATTAGAAGCCCCGGGTAACTTCAACTCATTTTCCCCCAACCCTCCTACAGTATCCCTTTAATGTCCTGGTTGTGAAAACTAGCTGCTGCTGTGTTACACATATTCAAAGCAGTGCTCGAGGCAAAAATCCAAATTTACCTTGGCAATGTGAATGTCATTAGTATTTAAATACCGGTCTCACTTGCTGTGGATTTGCATAGACTGCTTCCCTGTGTAGTGCTGGAACTCAGAGCCGGGACAAGGTCCTCCAGCACCCAAGGCTGAGACACCAAAGTGCGCCCCTCCATCCATCCCACCCCCCAGCCGTCACACACTGATTGCTATTAGACTAAGAGGCGCCACAGGGCCCACAACCTCTCCAACACCTTAATATCTAGTTATCTGGCTTGCAGTCACTGCCATGTATTCCCTTTTCTTATTTCTTTCTGCTTCAAACACAATTAGGAATGACAGCTGAATGAATTCTGCGCCCCCTCTTACACTGCGCCCTGAGGCTGGAGCCTCTCCAGCCTATGCCTCGGCCCTGCTGGAACTACAAGCATTCCTGTCACCTACAAGATTTTTTTTATCATAGTTTCTCAAACCTGACCTCAGACACGCCCTTCGTAATGTGATGATGTCACCATATTACCCTCCACCAGACCCACTGGAGAGCCGCCCCCAAGTGGACGCACTGCATTATGGGAGATTCTCTTTCATCATGCTCTAAGTAATGAAAGTAGTTTAAAGTATGGTACAGACTAACCAGCAAGCTCATGGTGAACCAGAACTCACTGGAGTGTGTGAGGGGCTACAATGGTCCTAAAAGCCCCCTTACTAAAATACTGAGGATAACAAAAGTTTGCTTTCTTAAAACAGAAAGAATTTGCGATAATTCGGGTTGGAGTGAGCTTGAGATGTCTCCCAGTGCATCACTGCTGAATATATGCAAATTAACAATTGTTGCCCTTAGAAGCAACAATGTTCCTCTCGGTGTTACAAGCCCTACTCCATAGAGCCAAATTAATCCATGCCATGCACTGATGAGGACCAAACAATCCGAAATAGTCTGTATGCATGTTGGATTATTATGGCTCTGTACAAATTACAAGCTGACACATCATTGCATTCCAGCGGTTCTGGAGGTGTGTTTATCTTCTAAGGGTAACAATGGCTAATTTGCATATATTCAGCAGTGATGCACTGGGAGACATCTCAAGCTCACTCCAACCTGAATGATCGCAAATACTTTCTGCTTTAAGAAAGCAAAATTTTGTTATTTTTAGTTTAAAGTGAACCTTTCTTGTGGGATCTTCCAAGTTCCAGCCTCCCGTAGCCTTATGGCTGGTTTTACTTCATATGACCCTGCACTACGGTGTCATATGCATAGGCCCGCCCCCTGGCTAGTGAACTGCCCCCTGCTGGGCATGGGATTCCTGTCGTTCTGCGCATGCGCGGCGTGTTGCACCATGCTTCTGTCGTGCACACTGCCTGTGTCGCCCATTGACTTGCATTACTGCATAATCTGTGTTGTAATACGCTGCAGCCTTTGCATCAGCATTGCAGTGTTTAGGATACCTCTGGCGCACCATATTACATCGCATGAAGTGTGCAAGTCTCCATACACTTGCATGGGCCTTGCGTCAGGGAAGAGTAACGTCGTTTGACGCAGTGTGCAAGGGGCCTCAAGGTCTCCTGCTTTCCTCACAGTCCACTCCATTGCACCCCTCCACAAGATCGCCCTTTGCAGGCTTCTGCGCATGCGTGGCTTTGCACCTCCTTGATCGCGCTCCCATGGTTGGGGACTTTCTGCACATCGCTCCCTGTCATGATTGGGGAGGCGCACGGCCTGGGCCAAGCATGCACAGTAGTACGTTTAGTATGGATACAGAGGCGCCAAAAAGATAAAAGAATCTAAAAAGTTTAAAACATGAGGAGGCAGTGGTGGACTTACCTCCTCCAATCAGATACAAAAATTGCCAATGTGTTTGTCAAATACAAGTTTATTTACATACTTCGGGGAACAAAGCAACACGTTTCGCAGGTTTGATCCTGCTTCATCAGGCAATAACAATGGAGCAATAGCATATGTGGTCAGTAGAAGAGCCAGGCACCTCTGTGAAGTAGCACGTGATTGGTCCAGTAGGCAAACGTTTGAAGGGGCACAATGGGGGAGCCGGGAGGAAACTGGGAAACCAGTAAGGCTACAGGGGCTGGAAGAGGCTTAAGGTAAGTACAATAGAACTTAACTGGCACTATCATCAGGAGCAGGCCAGAGATAAAAACAACAATAGCATGGTTTTCCACTCATCTGATCGCCAATGACCAGTGTGTAGATCTCGCCTTACACCTGAGCACACTGTGGAAAGCTGTCCGAAATGATTAGAAACAATTAACTTGGGTGACAAAGGTTGTCCGCACTCCAATAAACGGGGCCCAGTGTTGTTGGATACATCACACAATCACGCGTTGCTAGGCCGTGGGCACGACAAAGGCTGTATTGTTTTATCGAGACAGCAAAGAGCCCGTTTCCTGATTGTGGCTTAATCATTAAATCTTATTCGACTGATAAAAGAGGTAGTTGACAAAATGGCTTCCCTCAATCCATGAGTCACTGTATCCGGTCTCCATGACAACCAGCCTAGTAACACCAAAAAACACTGCCTAAGTCTGGGCAAGGGAAGCCGGGCTGCGGGCGTCACGCATTGGCGCACTCATACTTTCCCTGAGCCGTTTCCGTTTCTGGGCCTTCCTCAAGGAGAGCGCAGGGCCCTTTTTGGCAGAGAGGAGACTGAGGGATTTTTTTTGTGTGTTGTGGGGAATGAGTCATAGGCAAATCCACTGCAGATGTTGTATAAAACAGTAACCAGCAGTGTGTATACAGCAGCTAGGGGCTGCCCTACGGGGAACATATCGTAATAATAATACAATGACACCGGCAGGAATCACACACAGCACACTGCCTACACGTAGCAACAAAATTGTGCTATTTATACCTTGTTTATGTGGAAATCCCACTTTCGGTTAAAAAAAAAAAGACTAAATATAGACGGGTGATACGCAAGTCTTTTTGTAACTTAATGTTGTTCAAAAAATTATCTTTTTTCAAAACTATCAGCAAGCTGAAATTGCTACGTTAGCAATAGAGCACTGTTTGGAGAACTCCCAGCTCGCTGCTAGGAATGAGGTTTGAATTCTGCAGAATTCCAATCTCTGAGTTTCCGATCGGAAAGGCAGAAATCGGAATTCGGTGGAATATCACATTACCAAAACGTGGAAATTTTAGGCCAATCATAAGACTCAGAAGTATTTGGTCAATCAGAGAATCAATATTTGAACGCAGAAATTGGAATATTTTTTGTCCAGGGGAGTAACCAGATGTCACTGGGCCCCCCTGCGAAACTTTGGATGGAAACTTTCTGCTTATCAGGAAGTAGAGTGAGCAGCACTGCAACAGAGAAGGCAGGAGCTCACCTGGAACCTGGAAGAGGTGAGTCAGGTGTGTTCCCTGCCTGGTCACTGCTTTAATTTCTGCAGGGGGAGCGCTGAAGGGGGGCCAGAGGTGAGGGAGGGGGAGAGTTGTGCCCCCCCCCCCCCCCTCCCAGCGGCTGTGTGTGCCTGCTGCTCCCCCTCCTCTGCTGCGCTTCCCCTCTGGCCCTAATAAACGACCCTGGTCAGCCTCAGAGCCACTGCCCCCCTAGGCTCCTCCCCCCATGGGTCCCCCTGCGATAGGGTTGCCAGGTGTCCGGTTTTAGACCGGACAGTCCGGTTTTTGGCCGCTGTGTCCGGTGCAAAAAGGCATGCTAAACCGGACAATTAAGATGTCCGGTTTTATGCCTTTTCCGGCGGCTGTCAGTATTGACAGCCGCCTGTAGCAGGAGGAGAGCAGCGCAGTGGAGGGAAAGCGGTGGGCAGCGGCGGAGAAGGGGGCCATCTCCCCCCCTTCTCTCACCTTAGATGCTTTTCGTCCCTCGCTGTCTCCTCCGATCTGTGTGCGGCTGACTGGCGGTGGCGCTTGGCAGCGGGCGGGACTTACCTTCCGTGTCGCTCCATGCGCCGGCCGGAAGTTCTGGTGCCGCAGCCGCTGCTCTGGTCTGCATCAGACCAGAGTAGTGGCAACTCATCCCGCGCGGCGCCTGCGACGAGACCAGTCACCAGACGGAGGAGACACGGAAGGTAAGTTCCGCCCCTCTGCCAGCCACCGCACACACCGATCGGAGGAGACAGCGAGGGAGGGAGAGGACCCTAAGGTGAGCGAAGGGGGGGAGATGGCCCCCTTCTTCACCGCTCTCCCTCTTCTCTGCGCTGACTGCTTCCCTCCTGGGGGGGGCACACCTGCCTACATATACTGGGCCCATATACACCCTGGCTACATATACTGGGCCCATATACACCCTGGCTACATATACTGGGCCCATATACACCCTGGCTACATATACTGGGCCCATATACACCCTGGCTACATATACTGGGCCCATATACACCCTGGCTAAATATACTGGGCCCATATACACCCTGGCTACATATACTGGGCCCATATACACCCTGGCTACATATACTGGGCATATATACCCCCTGACTACATATACTGGGCCCATATACACCCTGGCTACATATACTGGGCATATATACCCCCTGACTACATATACTGGGCCCATATACACCCTGGCTACATATACTGAGCCCATATACCGCTGGCTATATATACTGGGGACATATTCCCCTGCCTACATATACTGGGGACATATACCTCTGGCTACATATACTGGGCACATATATCCCTGGCTACATATACTGGGGACAACTGGCTGTTTGTCATTATGTGCAGTTACTGGTGAAAAGCTGTCTCTTATTATGTGCATTTACTGGTGAAAAGCTGTCTCTTATGTGCATTTACTGGTGAAAAGCTGTCTCTTATGTGCATTTACTGGTGAAAAGATGTCTCTTATGTGCATTTAGTGGTGAAAAGATGTCTCTTATGTGCATTTAGTGGTGAAAAGATGTCTCTTATGTGCATTTAGTGGTGAAAAGATGTCTCTTATGTGCATTTAGTGGTGAAAAGCTGTCTCTTATGTGCATTTACTGGTGAAAAGCTGTCTCTTATTATGTGCATTTACTGGTGAAAAGCGGTCTCTTATTATGTGCATTTACTGGTGAAAAGTGGTCTCTTATGTGCATGTACTGGTGAGGACAGTTAGTGACATGGCTATGTACTCTGTAATGTGCTGCAGAAGATGTCAGTGCGATATAAATACTGTAAAAAACATTTTTTAAAAAGCCCATTGCTTAGCCCCACTCTACATAAAAGTACGCTTCTGACTCCGCCCCTAACTCCACCCCCTGTCCGGTTTTCTCCATCAGCCGACCTGGCAACCCTACCCTGCGATCGCTCCCATTCAGGGCTGGTTCTTGAATTTTTGCTGCCTGGGGCAAACTTGTGACTATGCGCCCCTCCCCCCTCACCGAAATTGGAATGATCACACAGCACCCAACAATTTGCACCGCATGTTATAGTTGCGGTGAGCCCCCCAAAAAGGACCCTCAGTACAGGTAGGTAGCCAGGTATAGGTGCCCCCAGTATTGGTAGCTAGGTACAGTTGCCCCCAGTATAGGTTAGCCAAGTACAGTTGCCCCTGGTATAGGTTGGCCAGGTACAATTGCCCCCAGTATAGGTTGGCCAGGCACTCTCTCTAATTCCTGTTTCTGCGCTGTCCCCAGACTTCTGCCGCCTGAGGAAGTCGCCTCACTTGGTATCATGGGCGGACCAGACCTGCTCCCATTGCTGGGGGCGATAGTCATGCCCCTGCTGCCATCACAAAGGGTATATGGAGGATAGGTTCATGCAATTATCATGTGCTCAGGTGTATTTTTACTGTGAGAATGCAGATTCTGAGGGGGAATAATGCGCTCCCACAGAGTAAGTGCTGCATGAAACTACCACTGCTATGTTGTGCTCTTGTGTTTGTTAAAACGCATGTGCTTCAAAAATAATCAAAGCGCATACAGCACAATCACTGCCTGATGTCAAAGGCTGGGTTCACACATGACATATCATGAAAAAGGTGTGTCTTATGGGGGTGCGTTGGTGTTTTTAAATTGTGTTTTTATTGTGTTTTGCGTTTTGCATTTGTGAATCGCAGGTGCGATTTTACTGCGTTTCTTTGCGTTTTTGGTGTGTTTTGGTGGGTTTGCGGCCCACTAATTGAAAACACATTTGCGTTTTGTATACGTATTGAATGCGTTTTTTTTCCTGCCCTTTATCCAAAATAACCAGGAAGTAAAGAGGAGGCGGAAATACATCAACATTTAAAAACAAAAAACGCATGTAAAACGCATGTAAAACGCTATGCATATGCGTCACCATACACTTTCATTATTTTGGCTGCCAGCCTGCATAATATGCAACACTACCAGCGTTGGCGAAACGCATACTGTAAATCGCAAGTGCAACGCAGCATCCTCTGCGTCCCATACACTAACATTGCTGAATAAAATGCAGCGTTTCACGCTACGCTAGCGTTTCTGCTATGTGTGCACCGGCCAAAGGACTAAGACTTCAGACGTAGGTTCAAAAGATGAATCATTTAGAGAAGTAAAGAATCTTTATTAAATACCCGGGGATTAAAACAATGGCAGTGTTTATTTGGCAGCAATAGGAGAGACAGGAGACTACAGTGAAACATGTCTGGGCATTACATAATATTGTTGAAAAAAATTCTGTGCTAAGAACTGGAGAAAACATGCCACTTTTTCCTAAATAATGAAAACCTATCTTCTCAACTGAGATTGTTAAAGTGGACCTGAACTCTTGCACAGGACAAAAGGAAAACATATAGAAAATGCACCCTGTATGTATTTAGAGTGTAGCCTGTCTTAACCTCCCTGCCGGTTATCCCGAGCTCAGCTCGGGGTAACCTGCCGCGGAGGATTCCTCAGGCCCTGCTGGTCCGATTTGCATAATTTTTTTTTTTGTTACACGCAGCTAGCACTTTGCTAGCTGCGTGTAACTTACGATCGCCGCCGCTCCGCGCCGATTCGCCGCAACCCGCCGCACCAGAGGGTGCCCCCCCCGAGACCCGTGCGCTGCCTGGCCAATCAGTGCCAGGCAGCGTCGAGGGGTGGTTCGGGACTCCCTCTGACGTCACGACGTCGATGACGTTGGTGACGTCATCGCGCCCGTCGCCATGGCGACGGGGGAAGCCCTCCTGGAAATCCCGTTCAGAACGGGATTTCCGGATGGGTAAATGCGCCGGCGGCGATCGGCGCATTCGGGGGGACGCCGCAGGGAGGGGGGAAGCATGTAGCTAGCGCTAGGCTAGCTACATGCTATAAAAAAAAAAAATAATGCCAAAAAACACCCTCCCTGCCGTGCGCAGCAATTTTTTATAACGGCAGGGAGGTTAAGCTACGTACACACATGCGACAACGATCGTTCGTTGTCAACGACGAACGAACTTTTAATTGATGAAAGAACGACCTAAGTAAAGTTAGTTTTAAAAGGTGTGTAACGATCTGATCGTTAGAAGGAACGTTACATCACGTAAAGCAACTATTGCGCTTGCGCATAAAAATGAAAAGTTTCATGGAGAAATAGTGAAATGCGCATGTCAAGCCTAGTACGAACGACCGTTTCCAACGATGTACTACTTTTGCAAACGATCGTCGTTGGGAAAAATCCGCCAAGCTAGATCATTCGTTTTGAACGATCTAGCTCGTCCGTCGTTAGACTTAATGGTCGTTGGCTGCTTTTTTTCAAACGATCGTCATTTGAAAGGATCGGGGAACGATCGTTTCAAACGACTATAGTCGCATGTGTGTACGCACCTTAAGTCCCCCTCATCTGTGTCTAATTACAACTGTGATTTGATCCCTTAGCTGTGTCAGCTGGCTTCCCCAGCAGAGCAGCTAATTTGGAAGTTAACCCTGTCTGCTTCCGTGAAAGCAGGAAGTAAACACACTGCAGATTTATTGCAGGATTTATATCTGTATTTGTAGCTATAAGAAAGAAATGTTTTTCTGTAAAGGTTATTATGCTATTGCTTATCTTTTAGAGCAGAGAGGAAGTTTGGAGTTCAGCTCCGCTTTAAAGCATGTATTTTTCTTATTTGCAGTGGAGTAGAAGCCTCCTAATAAACTAGAAGTGCTATTAGTCATTAAATACTGTATAGTGTGATGATAAAGACAAAAGAAATACCGAGAGCCCAATATAGTGTAGTAAGCAAAACAAGGGGTTGGAAATGAAAAGTATATAATGTATATACTCACAAACGTGGGTTACCTCCTAGGTAACCATTGTACAGGCAGGTGAGGAGATTAGACTTGTCCTCACTCAGGATTAAAAATCGCTCACTGTAGATAAGGAAATAAGGGGCAACACCCCTCCACCAGGGGTGGATATTGATAATGTAAGAGTGAACAGAGGCGCCAGCAGGATAAAAGGTTCTAAAAGGCTTAACATCCCTCAGGAGGTGGTGGTGGACTCGCCTCCCCGAAGCAGACAAGATACCGTCAGTTTTATGACAACAGGTTTATTAATATACTCCAAAACAAACAGTGCAACGCGTTTCACGGGTATGTTCTCACTTCCTCAGGCAATAAGCAGATAGGAGTACACTGTATAGTCTCAAGCTATTCGTGACCTTGAGGCTATACTGTGTACTCCTATCTATTTATTGCCTGAGGAAGCGGGAACATACCCGTGAAACGCGTTGCACTGTTTGTTTTGGAGTATATTAATAAACCTGTTGTCATAAAACTGACGGTATCTTTTCTACTTCGGGGAGGCGAGTCCACCACCACCTCCTGAGGGATTTTTAAGCCTTTTAGAACCTTTTATCCTGCCCCATTCACACTTGCGTTTTGGCATGCAAACGGACCGGATCCGGATCGGATCAGGACCTCATCCGGATCGGAACTGTACGGTTCCATTCCGGATCCGGTCCGTTTGCATCAGGAATGTATCAGGCTGCCATCCGGATCCGTGTGGTAAAAACAGTGAAATTACTTTAAAAATTGTTGGGGGTCAGCAGAAGGAGCACCTGTACAATCAGGTCCTCCGCTGTTTAGGCCTCACCTCCACCTCCGACATACTGCCAAACAGCTCCAGCGTGTGTGTCACTGCTGCTCCACTGCTGCCCATGTGTCCCCATCCGAAATGGCCGCTAGAATACGAATAGGATGTGGGGTAGAACGTCAGGTGTTTGTATCCTGTGTGTTCTGTGCTTTCCGTTCCCCATTGGTTTCTATTTCCGGATGGTGCAGTCAGGCTCCGGTCCGGATGCGTCGGCCGGATGATCCGGACCCGAAAAATAGCGCATGTTGGAAAAGTGTCCGGAGTCCGGATCCGATCTGGCTCCGTTCTGTACGGAACATACGCGTGTGAACGTCCGCATAGACTTTGCATTGCTATGCGGAACGTACGTTCCGTTTGTACAGTATACGATCCAGATCCGATCAGGCGAATCCGGACAGGGACGCTAATGTGAACCAGGCCACTTGTTCACAGCATATTTATTGTGGCTGCAACTGTTCTTGTTGAAACTTTTTCCAATCCTATGTTGGATGGACTATGTCTTACACTGGCCTTTTCTTCCAAAGATCCAACGTTACACATAATGCAACGTGGGAAAAGGGTCTGCCAGTAGATGGCGCTGTTGCCGGATAAAATCAGACACAGCACCAACCTTCAGATCAAAGTATCGGACCCATCCCCCACTGCTGCTGCATGTGATATAAATATTACAGGGGTGCATGTTTGGCTGTCACTAGGGGTGCTCTTCCCGATTACCCACATCACCCAGCTAGGATCCAGCGATCGTTGCAGCCTCCCAGCACAGCTCCGGTCTTTTTTGTGGGGAGGATCGTACATGACGTCATGCGCAGACCCGATCCTCCCCATAGAGAAGACCGGAGCTGTGCGGGAGGCTGTGATCGCTGGAGCGTTGCTGGGTAAAGTATAAGCGGACTGATCAGGGGGATCGCGGGCAATCGAGGGGTGCCGACCACATATACTAACTAGCCTAGTGCTAGCTATGATCTTATACAGCCGGATAACCTATTCGTTTTAGAGGGAGAGACTCCTGAGGCCAGTAAAACCTCTTGAGCGGCAAGTCCGACACAGTGTCAGGCATACCGCTCAGGAGGTTGAGTACTATATTAACAATAGTTCAAACGAGATATTATGAAAACATGCAGGGGCGTTGCTAGGTTCCTGGGAGACCTGGGGCACCCCTGGGCACCAAGAGGAATGAATGTGTGGCGCGCGCCATAGCGAAAAATGTGCGCGGTCATGTCACGTGAAAGTAGGCGTGGTCATACGTGGCTGCCAATTGTTCATGGACATAAATAATCCCCTCACCTGGATTCTGTCTTCGGCAAGGTGGTCTGTGTGCTGAACTCTGGCGGTTATGCTGGGCTTGCGTGCTCCGTGTTCGCAGGTAGCGTACGTCTGTGTCTGGCCGCTTCCGATCTGAGGTCTGAGTGCAGAGGCAGCAGGTACTGGAAGCTGGCACACTGCGGGGGGAGGGCAGGGCAGTTTCTAGACTAAATTGCACCCAGGGCGAGGGTTTAAAATCTTCCCCTCTCCCCCCCCCCCCCCCCCCGAGCCAGGTATAAGTCTCCCCCAGTATAGGTAGCCAGGCACAGTTGCCTCCAATGTAGGGTAGCTCTTATAATTGCCACAAGTATAGGTTAGATAGGTAGGTGCCCCAGTACAGGTTAGATAGGTAGTTGCCCCCAGTATAGGTTAGATAGGTAGGTGCCCCCAGTATAGGTTAGATAGGTAGGTGCCCCCAGTATAGGTTAGATAGGTAGGTGCCCCCAGTATGCGATCCCTCCAGCTTCTTGCTACTTGCTCCCCTGGCGTCCATCGATTGGTAACAGCGCCTCCTGTGATGACATGCAGTTACGTCATCACAGGAGGCGCTGTAAACAACAATGGACGAAGGGGGAGGAAATAGAAAGAAGCTGGAGGGATCGCAGAGAAAGGTGAGTTTGTAATTACCCGTGCCCGCTCCCCCCGCCGACTCCACCCAGCGTGCCCCCTCCTGCAGCTCAAACTGGCTGAAACGGCCCAAGGGGAGGATCCAGAGCACCATGGCAACAGGTTTGGGGGCAGTGCCCCGGATCAAACCCCCTAGCGACGCCACTGACTGAGAACATTTAATAACATTTTAATACAGTACAATCCCTTTACAGTAAACTCCAAGGCACTGGGAAAGTAGTTGACTATATTTAAAAGTTTACTATGTCAGAAATTGTCATACTCCAGCACATAAAGAATTCCATACTACGGTATTTTAATTCAGTCAATACTTGGGAGAATTTTTTTCTTTTCAATGCTTCAGCAAACGAGCACAAATAGCTAGATCACAATGCACAGTGCTTAACCTCCCTGGCGTTCTATTAAGATCGCCAGGGCGGCTGCGGGAGGTTTTTTTTTAAATAAAAAAAAAACTATTTCATGCAGCCAAATGAAAGTTGGCTGCATGAAAGCCCACTAGAGGGCGCTCCTGAAGCGTAATTCCGATCGCCTCAGGCGATCAGATTTAACAAGGAAGGCTGCAATGAGCGGCCTTTCTTGTTTTGCTTGCCTCGTCGCCATGGCGACGAGCGGAGTGACGTCATGGACGTCAGCCGACGTCCTGACGTCAGCCGCCTCCGATCCAGCCCTTAGCGCTGGCCGGAACTGATTGGTCCGGCTGCGCAGGGCTCGGGCGGCTGGGGGGACCCTCTTTCGCCGCTAGATCGGCGGCGATCAGGTAGCACACGCGGCTGGCAAAGTGCCGGCTGC
The DNA here is from genome assembly GCF_040937935.1 of Hyperolius riggenbachi. Classification (NCBI taxonomy): domain Eukaryota; kingdom Metazoa; phylum Chordata; class Amphibia; order Anura; family Hyperoliidae; genus Hyperolius; species Hyperolius riggenbachi. The sequence continues at coordinate 29,801,852 of NC_090654.1, forward strand.
GTGTGCTGCTTTTTATTTGATAAAAATCGGCCCAGCAGGGCCTGAGCGGCACCCTCCGGCGGTAATGGACGAGCTGAGCTCGTCCATACCGCTCAGGAGGTTTAATATGCAGGGATTTGCATGCAATAATCATGCAGCAGCTTGCACAGGAAGCATAGGTCTCACTGGCTAACGCAGATACAGTGCCAATAGTGTGCTCCTCTGTCCACATGCCTGTGCAGCCTGGATGATGCTGTAGTGTTGCAGCCATGCACAAGCAAGTCACAGATGTCAGGCAATCCCCTCAGTAATCAGACAGCAGCTTACACAGGAGGCATAGGTATCACTGGCTGGTGCTTTTGAGGTAATCCACAGAAGCCCAGAGAAGTGTGCAGATAGTGACTGATAGTGACTGCCAGCCCGACCGCAGCGCAGGGTCTCCAACTAATGTATGATGCATGTGCCCGCCCACTTTCCACTATAGCCGAATACAGAATACCGCTACTGCCAAAAAAAGGCTTACTATAACAGAATTTCTATTATATCCGGGTTTAATATACCAGGCGTTGCTCCCATAGACTTATAATGGTGCTTGGCCGGGACCTGGACACCTGCGTTAAAGTTGCACGTTAGAAAATGTTCCAACGCAGACTAACAGCATTAGTAAGTCTGTGCGACAATCACAGTGCACACTTTGCGTTTGTGTGTAACGTGTAGGATTATTAGAAAGTGCTGCATGCTGTGCGTTATACACGTTATTAGCTGCGTTGGACTGTTTGCACATGCTCAGTAATGACTTGGAAGCATACTTTTATTGCCTGTATGTTCTACTGTATGCGACGATGACGGGACATTAAGTTGCGTTGCAACTTTTTTTGGTTGTGGTGCAATTTGCGTTGTGAATTTAACGTCACATCAAAACGCAGCGTCCTACTGTGAAAGAGGCCTCAGTTTACTATACCCGAATGTTTAGTTTATCGGAGTTCACTATAACAAGATTATACTGTTGTGTCTTGAGGGAGAAAATATAAGATGCTACCGTATATATGCTTTTAGCAAACAATAACTACAGAGAGTGCAGATCAAGGAAAACCGAAGTGAGAGGGATATGGAGGCTTCCATATTAATTTCAATTTCAGCAATACCAGTTGCCTGACAGTCCTGCTAATCTTTTGGGCATCAGTTGTGTCTGAATCACACACCTGAAACAAGCATGCATCTTGACAGATTGTTGTCAGAGCACATGATCTGCATGTTTGTTCGGGGACTATAAATAAAAGTATCAGAGACAGAGGATCAGCAGAACAGCCAGGCAATGTGCATGGTTTAAAACTAAATAAATATGGCAGCCATAACCTTTTGACTTCAGTTACCCTTTAACTTTGACTGCATTTGCAGGTGTGATTCAGACACTACTGATGCATGAAAGATCAGCAGGACTGCCAGGCAACTGGTATTGTTTGAAAGGAAATAAATATGGCAGCCTCTATATCCCTCTCACGTCAAGTGTCCTATAAAGTGAACCTAAAGCCGATAAAAAAAATGAGATTAACTCACCTGGGGCCTCCCTCAGCCCCCTGCAGCCGATCGGTGCCCTCGCAGCTCCGCTCCGATGTCCCAGGACCCGCCGGCGAGCACTTCCGGTCTCGCCGTCACTCGCCGTCACCGGCCGACAGGCATGGGAACGCGAGTGATTGTTCGCGTTCCCAGCCTGTATATCATCCCCTATGCTGCTATTGCGGCCTCCTGGCCGCAATAGCAGCATAGGGGGCGATATACAGGCTGGGAACGCGAACAATCACTCGCGTTCCCATGCCTGTCGGCCGGTGACGGCGAAACCGGAAGTGCTCACCGGCGGGTCCTGGGACATCGAGGGCACCGATCGGCTGCAGGGGGCTGAGGGAGGCCCCAGGTGAGTTAATCTCATTTTTTTTAATCGGCTTTAGGTTCACTTTAACCATTTCTGCCGCCTGGACGTGAAGCTCACATCCGGGCGGCTGCTCTGCTGCGGTGCCGCGATTCGGCGCGCGATCGTGGGCGCGCCCCCGCGCTGTCCCCCGGTAGCCCTGGGATCAGTGAACTGTCACCGATCCGTGTCCCCAGCAGAAAAACCGAAGTGCTCTTACTAGAGACTTCAGTCTTTCTGCACGTAAAATTTTCCGCGTCCCCCTTGTGCTTCCGCTTAGCGAGAAGCACAAGGAGGAAAAAAAAACTCAAGGTGGCCATCTTGTGGCCAAATAGTAAAACTACATCTACATATTTTTTACATTACAATTTACACATATAATAACATTAAAAATTAAGTGTTTATTTCCCACACCAAAATATTACCCAAATAAAAAATTTTATGGAAAAAAAATTACAATAAAAAAATAAATAAAAAAAAGACATAGTTAGTTACCTAAGGGTCTGAACTTTTTAAATATGCATTTAAAGGGGGTATACTACGAACATTTTTTAAATTATAAGCTTGTAAATAGTGATGGATGCAAAAGGGAAAAAACGCACCTTTATTTCCAAATAAAATATTGGCGCCATACATTGTGATAGGGACAAAATTTAAATGGTGTCATAACCGAGACAAACGGGCAAATAAAATACATAGGTTTCAATTATGGTAGCGTGGATTATTTTGAAGCTGTAATGGCCGAAAACTGAAAAATAATGAATTTTTTCCATTTTTTTCTTATTAATCCTGTTAAAATGCATTTATTAAAAAATAATTCTTAGCAAAATGTACCACACAAAGAAAGCCTAATTAGTGGCGGAAAAAACAAGATATAGATCAATAAATTGTGATAAGTAATGATAAAGTTATTAGCGAATGAATGGGAGGTGAAATTTGCTCTGATGCATAAGGTGAAAAATCCCCGCGGGCTGAAATGGTTAAACATGAATAAAAACATTAGAATGCTGTGGATGATGCCGTCGATTTTCTCATGCAGTCAGACCCAGTGTTTCTGCATTGCAGAAAAACATGAAAAACTGGATGTAGTGTGACAAGGCCTTACTGTATTCCTCTGTGTCCACTGTCCCACAACACATTAGGAATTATTATATGTAAACACAGCAGCTAGTTGTGCATGCAGATCTGTTAGCTGTATCTTACATCTTGAAATTTATTTTTGGTTTCATAACCCAGATCTAAAGGTGAACCAAGAAAAATGATAATGTCTTGCAAAAGTCCATTTATTTCAAGTAAATAAACTTAAAGTGGTCTGAAAGTCAGCATTTTTATTAGGGATGGGACGAATCCACAATTTCTTCGAATCCGAATCCGGATCCGAATCTAAAAAGGTTCTCGAATATCTCGAACCTTTCGAATCCCGAATCTAACGAATCCTGCACATAAGAATTGTGCAATCCGTTGTATAGTTGCAGTATAGGTACCCAGGCATAGGTAGCGAGGTAAATGTGCCTTCAGTATAGCTAGCTAGGTATGGGTGCCTTCAATATGGGTAGCTTTCAGTATAGGTAGCAAGGTATAGGGGCCTTCAGTATAGGTAGCATGGTATAGAGCCCTAAGTATAGGTAGCAGGGTGTATGGGCCTTCAGTATAGGTAGCAGGGTATATGGGCCTTCAGTATAGGTAGCAGGGTATATGGGCCTTCAGTATAGGTAGCAGGGTATATGGGCCTTCAGTATAGGTAGCAGGGTATATGGGCCTTCAGTTTAGGTAGCAGGGCATATGGGCCTTCAGTTTAGGTAGCAGGGTATATGGGCCTTCAGTTTAGGTAGCAGGGCATATGGGCCTTCAGTATAGGTAGCAAGGTATAGAGCCCTAAGTATAGGTAGCAGGGTATATGGGCCTTCAGTATAGGTAGCAGGGTATATGGGCCTTCAGTATAGGTAGCACGGTATATGGGCCTTCAGTTTAGGTAGCAGGGTATATGGGCCTTCAGTTTAGGTAGCAGGGCATATGGGCCTTCAGTATTGGTAGGTAACTAGGTATAGGGGCCTTCAGTGTAGGTAGCAGGGTATATGTGCCTTCAGTATAGGTAGGTAGCTAGGTATAGGGGCCTTCAGTATAGGTAGTAAGGTACATGTGCCTTTAGTATAGGTAGGTACGTAGGTAAAGGGACCTTCAGTATAGGTATATAGGGTATAGGGCCTTAAGTATAGGTAGGTAGGTAGGTAGGTAGGTAAAGGGGCCTTTAGGTAGGTAGGTATAGGGGCCTTTAGGTAGGTAGGTAAAGGGACCTTCAGTATAGGTAGCAGGGTATAGGGCCTTAAGTATAGGTAGGTATGTAGGTAGGTAGGTATAGGGGCCTTTAGGTAGGTAGGTAGGTATAGGGGCCTTTAGGTAGGTAGGTGGGTAGGTAGGTATAGCGGCCTGCAGGTAGGTAGGTGGGTAGGTATAGGGGCCTGTAGGTAGGTAGATGGGTAGGTAGGTATACGGGCCTTTAGGTAGGTAGGTATAGGGGCCTTTAGGTAGGTAGGTAGGTAGGTAGGTATAGGGGCCTGTAGGTAGGTAGATGGGTAGGTAGGTATAGGGGCCTTTAGGTAGGTAGGTAGGTATGGGGGCCTGTAGGTAAGTATAGGGGCCTTCATGTAGGTAGCCCCCCCATGCCTCCTCCGCTCACCGCCAGCCAACCCCCCCCCCCCCGCCCTCCTTCCCTCCCCCGTGCCTCCTCCAATCACCGCCAACCCCCCCATGGCCCCCTCCGTCCCCCGTGCCTCCTCCGCTCTGCCCTGCATAAGTAGCTACTCACCTTTCCGTGGAGCGTAGAGCGGCAGAGCTCTTCGTTACTTCTCTGTTCCCTCTAGTGGCCGGACCGGCTTTTACTGATGATGTCATTGTAAGAGCCGGTCACTAGGGGAACCAGGAAGTCAGCGAGAGGTCTGCCGCTCTGCGCTCCGCTCAGGTGAGTTGATGCTAACTATGCGGGGGGGGGGGGTGGATGGGGGGTGAGCGGAGGAGGGGCGGGGGGGTCGGAGGAGGTCGGGGGAGGATGAGTGCGAGCGGGGAGAGTGGCGGATGAGCGGCGATGCAGCGTCGGGATTCGGCGGATTCGGAAAGTGAAAAATGGCGTCGGGATTCAAATCCACGAATCTCGAATATTTCCCAATATTTGAGGGATTCGTGGATTCGCCGGATTCGTCGTCCCATCCCTAATTTTTATTTTGTTTTAAAAGATTCCTCACAGCTTGAATGCTACTATCCCAGAAAAAAATTCTAGCAGAACATCACTGAAATGGTTAAACAAAGCACTTTGTCCTGCTATTCAGCTTCAAATATGCATTCAAACTGTAGATAACAGTATCTAATTCAAGAACAATGAAATATGAATACAGCCAGGTAAAATGGTTCAAATTTTTACAAGACGCAGGTTATGGAGGACACAGGTAGTGAGAGCGCTGGCCACAGATAACGTTAATATTTTTCAGAGAGAGTGCAGCTGTTACAGCGGAATGAATATGGACTTTTAATAGCTAGACTGCTCCTTTAAACCTTAACTGAGAGGGATATGGATGTTTCCTGTTAAACAATACATGTTGCCTGGCAGTCCTGCTGATCTCTTTGGCTGCAGTAGTGGCTGAATCACACCCTGAAACAAGCATGCAGCTAATCCAGTCTGACTTCAGTCAGAGCACCTGCTCTGCATGCCTGTTCAGGGGCTGTGGCCAAAAGTATTAGAGACACAGGATCAGCAGGAGAGTCAGGCAACTGGTATTATTTTAAAAGGAAAAAAGGTCCGTTAGCCGGGCGCATCCTCTAGGTGGCGACAAAACTCCACCAGAGTTAAATCTTTCCCTACTATCCATGTCGGCCTGGAGGGGGAATAGTAATTAGCGCCACCTGCCGGATGCGCCCGGCTAACGGATAAGTACCAGGAAAAATCTATATCCTTCTCAGTTTAGGTTCCCTTTAAGGCCGGTTTCTGTTTCCGATTCGGCCACAGCTTCCATCATGTTGCGAAGATGCAGCCTGAAGCAGTGCCATGCATGGCTATAGGGATTCGTGTGCGTGCCGCAGAGATCTGCAGCATGCCATCCAGATTCCCACCGGCGAAGCCACTGAAAAAGAAGGCATCTTCTCCTTGCCTCGCTCACCTGCGGGAAAAACGCTGCAGATTCTGTGCTGAATTTGGCACTGGTGGAAACAAATCCTATGCTAGCTGCTGCTGGTAGACAGTATAGTGCTGCCCTCTGCTGGCTGAGCTGTGAGACGCATGTGCTGTTACTCTGCACAGATACTTTAGGAAAATTATGTTAATTTAAAGAGAACCAGAGACGGAGCACCCTCATGTATTTTACCATATATATCAATGGGAACATGACAGTAAACGCCTACTCTGCTCTTTATTATTCTCTGCTAAATCTGCCTGTTATCATCAGCTCTGATAAGAATCCCCGACTGAGGATTCACTCTAGCTTTGCCCCGGAATGTTATAGCTGAGTCAGTCTTCTGTGATGTCTTTTCAAGCCCAAGTCTGCCCCCTTGTGGCTCTGATTACCTGCTATGTATCCTCGTAGCAGGAAAGCAGAGCCAGGAGGGGGCGGGCTTGGGCTTGAGAAGACATCACAGAAGACCGACTCGCCTATAATAATTCGGGGCAAAGCTAGACTGAATGCTCAGTCGGGGATTCTTATCAGAGCTGATAACAGGCAGATTTAGCAGAGAAGGAAGAAACGGAGAGCAGGGTAGGTGTTTACTGTCAATACATGAGGGTGCTTCATCTCTGGGTCCCTTTAAAGGACTTTCGATGCGAAAAGAAAAAAAAAAAGTTATGTACCTCATTGCCAATGGATTTCTCATAGCAGACCTTCAGTGTCTTCCTTTTTACTGTCTGGCGCTCTGTTATCTAAATCCATTCTCTATGGCAGGCCCCGAACCTCCCCAGGGTCGACTTATTTGACGGCGATGACAATCGCCGCTTTCAAATTCCAGAGCCTGCGCAACTCGCCCGCCGCTAGTGCGGCTGCGCAGGTTTACAGTCCTGTCCGTGGCCGTCCTCGCTCAGAGTGCTCTGCTCTATGTCATGTGGGCGGGCCTACATGACCATCCACATGACTGAATGATGTCCCAGTCAGCCGCGTCTCCCCTCGCTCAGCACTGCTCGTCTCTGCTGAGGGGGCGCGGCTGACTGGCACATCATTCAGTCTTGTGGGCGGTTGTGTGGGCCTGCGTGCCTCAGGCTGTGTTCACAGTTTGCGTGCTGCATTGATGCATGCAGAGCTGCTCAAATCCGGATCCGGGAAACATCCGGATAATTGCTATCCGGATATCTCCCGGTTACCTGTGCGGGGGAGTCAATCTTACCTGTCTGACGTCTTCTTCGGTCCGTCCCTCGGCGCCTCCCACGATGCGGTCCAAGCGGCGGTCACGTGATTACAAACACTTCCTCCTTCCGGGTTGAAGGAGGAAGTGTCTGTAATCACGTGACGCACGTGGAGCGCATCGTGGAAGGCGCAGAGTGACAGCCAAAGACGACAGACAGGTAAGATTGACACCCCCGCCCAGGAAACAGGGAGATATCCAGATAGCAACTATCCGGGTATCTCCCGGATCCGGATTTGAGCAGCTCTGGATGCATGTGTATGCACTGCCTATATAAATGCATGGACATGTACACATCTCTGCATTGTAACAGATCATGTTATTCATAGCTCCCAACTGTCCCTCTTTTGGAGGGACAGTCCCTCTTTGGGTACCCAATCCCTCTGTCCCTCTTTCCTCCTCATTTGTCCCTCTTTCAGGATTCATGTACAGATCTATGTTGATATAGGTATTCTTCTACTGAAAAATCTGTTTAGCTGACTCTAAACTTTATTCCCATCATTTAAATTCATAGTTTTTCAGTCTTTTTTCATTTTAACATTTGAAAATAAGAAATATAATGATAAAAAGGACCAGTGTAGTTTGAATAATACATTTACATATTTTGATTCTGATTTCTATGTAATATATGCACGGCAAAGGAAGTGGTTGGAGTGTGGTTAAAAGTGTGGCATGGGGTATGTCTAAGAGCTGGTGCAAAGTGCCACGTGACACCTGCCAAGTGCCACGTCCGGCATGCTCCTGGCAGACATTACACCTTCTGCTGCTGCATTGCCCTGCTCCTGCTGCCTGTGCAGCACCAACCGCCAGGGTGCCACAGGCCACTGATACCACCTATATTTAAAGAGAGTCTGAAGCGAGAATAAATCTCGCTTCAGACCTCATAGATAGCAGGGGCATGTGTGCCCCTGCTAAACCGCCGCTATCCCGCGGCTTAACGGGGGTCCCTGATCCCCCAAATCCCCTCGGTGCAGCGGGGGAGCGCTTCCTGGTTGGGGCAGGGCTAACCGCCGCAGCCCTGCCCCACGTGCGTCTGTCAGCGCGTATCTCCGCCTCTCCCCCGCCCCTCTCAGACTGCCTTCACTGAGAGGGGCGGGGGAGAGGTGGCGATGCGCCGCTGATAGACGCGACTGCGCGACTGGAGGCAGGGCTGCGGCGGTTAGCCCTGCCTCCAGGAGCGACCAAGTCTGCAACCAAGTGTTGCAGTGGGGGGTTTGGGGGTGAATGGCCCCCTGTTTAGCTGCGCGATAGCGGCGGTTTAGCAGGGGCACACGTGCCCCTGCTAACTTTGAGCTCTGAAGCGAGATTTATTCTCGCTTCAGAGTCTCTTTAACCAAAAACACAATTGCTGCGTCATTTTTTGGAGGTGTCTTGGCTGAAAACTGTCATCTCCCAGTTGTGTGCGGTTGGACTTTGGACACAATGTGGGCTGCACGACCGCTGTCTGGAACCTAGGCCTAATGTTAATTGACAGACATTTTTTTTTGGGGGGGGGGGATTTTAAGTCCCCACATCATCAATTAGTGTTCCCCTTTACAAAAAAATGATGCTACATGCCTCCTATACCCTAAAAAGCGTTTTTTAAAGCAATTTAAAGAGACTCCGTAACAAAAATTGCATCCTGTTTTTTATCATCCTACAAGTTCCAAAAGCTATTCTAATGTGTTCTGGCTTACTGCAGCATGTTCTACTATCACCATCTCTGTAATAAATCAACTTATCTCTCTCTTGTCAGACTTGTCAGCCTGTGTCTGGAAGGCTGCCAAGTTCTTCAGTGTTGTGGTTCTGTGATGCATCTCCCCCTCCAGGCCCCTCTCTGCACACTGCCTGTGTGTTATTTAGATTAGTGCAGCTTCTCTCTGCTCTATTATCTTTTACAAGCTGGATAAATCCTCCTCTGAGCTGGCTGGGCTTTCACATACTGAGGAATTACATACAGGCACAGCTGTCTGCACTCTGCAGGAAGAAACAGCCTGACACTTCAGTGGAAGATAGCTGCAGGGGGAAAGAAACACACAAATGATCTCTTGAGATTCAAAAGGAAGGCTGTATACAGCCTGCTTGTGTATGGATGTATTTTCTATGTGTGGACATACTGTACATCAACCTACTTCCTGTTTTGGTGGCCATTTTGTTTGTTTATAAACAAACTTTTTAAAACTGTTTTTAACCACTTTTAATGCGGCGAGGAGCGGCGAAATTGTGACAGAGGGTAATAGGAGATGTCCCTTAACGCACTGGTATGTTTACTTTTGTGCGATTTTAACAATACAGATTCTCTTTAAAGGCCACTTCCGGTTTTTCTATCCGGATATCTGAATTTGCCCGGGTATCCCGGATACTAGGGTCGGATATCCGATTCAGATTCGGATCAGAAAATTTTGAACTCGGATATCCGACCCAGATCGGATATTGGGGTATCCGGATCCGAATCGGATCCGGATTTTGAAAAGGGGTATCCGAGCAGCACTGATTCCGAGTACTAAAATCAAAAGTACCAAACATTTTAGGCCAATTACAACACTCAGAATTATTAGGCCAATAGGAGAACTTGGAAGTTTACCACGGTTGGCAATCGGAATTGCGGATTGTGCATAATTGGATGCATCCGCAAAATAGAGAGACTTTATTATCTAACTTTATTTACAAAAAAAATAAATAAAATAGCAAGCTGAAATCAGAAAGACACTTCAGTCAGAATGTGGAATTCCATCGGGGTCAAAAATCGGCATTTCCGACCATCCATGCACCCACTACTTGTCTGTCACCCACTATCTACAACTTGTTAAAGCGGGAGAGTCACCATAAAAATCAAATTTCAACAGCAACTGGTCTGAGTGTATTAAGTGATAAAGATGCTAATCCTGCATTCAAAACTTTTTCTGCTGTTATGATTTGGAGTTATCACATACTTAAGGAGTACTGGCCCTTTAATAGTCAGTGCCAAACAGTTGCATGCTGGGGGTTCTTTTTTATCTATAATACATTCCTTCTCTTTCCTTTATTTCCCTTCCTAGATGCTTATCTGAAACCTGATCCCCTGCTCACTTGTGTTTACAAGGAAAGCTGAGGTGACTGGGGGAGGAAAAAAAAAAGTTCAGGGAGGAATGACATCAGTATTTAGCCACAATCTGTGGGCAAAATACATGGTTCCCACCAGGAACAGAATTCTCGTAATTTAATTTATAAGATTCACGGAAATCAAAACGTGGACAGTGCAATACATGTGTTACGTTATGTAAGTAGATCAAGTATTTATCTACTTATATATGTGTTTTTTCCCTGGCATAGTATGGCTAATCCTACTGCTAATGCCAGTATCTATTACTGCTTGTCACCCACTACCTACCTTACTGTCACAAGAATCTGCTAAGCACTATCTGCCTGGCACTTAAATCTAACTATCGCTACCCAACCCGTTTGCTGCTAGAATCTTCTTATCACTACCTGTGTGTGATCAGAGTAAATTTTTTTTTACCAATCACGATCTAGTCATAATTCTAAGGTGGCACGTGTTGTGATTAGGTGTGTGGCAGGGGCGTAACTAGAGGTGAGGACGGGGCCATGGCCAGATTTTAGACAAGGCCACAAAGGCCATGGCCTAGAAGAGCACCAGGAAGAAAGGGGCGGGCAACTGGCTGACACACTCATGCAATCAAGCTGCCACACATGTGAACCGCAGTGGTAAGGCAAGTGTCTGGGGACCAGGCGCGGAGCTAGGGGGGGTCGGGGTAGGTCAAGTGCCCCCGGGCGCCGGGTCCCTAAGGGCGCCCAGCTGAGCTGATTTTTTTTTTTTTTTTCTGCGGAGGGGAGCAGCGCAGAGAAGAGAAGAGGGAGAGCTATGCGGACGGTGGAGAAGGGGGCCATCTCCCCCCCTTCTCTCACCTTAGGGCTCTCCCTCCCTCCATCGCTGTCCCCTCCGTTATTGTCCGGGTGCGCTGGCGCAGCGGGCGGGACTCACCTCCGTCTCGCTCCAGCGCCGGCCGGAAGTTCGGATCCCGCAGCCGCTGCTCTGGTCTGGACTAGACCAGAGTAGCGGCAGATCCATCCGCGCTGCGACGAGACGGAGGTAAGTTCCGCCCGCCGCCGCTGCCAGCACCCGGACATTAATGGAGGGGACAGCGAGGGAGAGAGAGCAGCTCTCCCTCTTCTCTGCGCTGCTCCCCTCCTGCTGGGGAGGCAGGGAGGGGGACACCTGGCTACCTACTCTGGGCATATATACCCCCGGCTACATCTACTGGGCATATATACCCCCTGGCTACATCTACTGGGCATATATACCCCTGGCTACATCTACTGGGCATATATACCCCTGGCTACATCTACTGGGCACATATACCCCTGGCTACATCTACTGGGCACATATACCCCTGGCTACATCTACTGGGCACATATACCCCTGGCTACATCTACTGGGCATATATACCCCTGGCTACATCTACTGGGCATATATACCCCCTGGCTACATCTACTGGGCATATATACCCCTGGCTACATCTACTGGGCATATATACCCCTGGCTACATCTACTGGGCACATATACCCCTGGCTACATCTACTGGGCACTTATACCCCTGGCTACATCTACTGGGCATATATACCCCTGGCTACATCTACTGGGCATATATACCCCTGGCTACATCTACTGGGCATATATACCCCCTGGCTACATCTACTGGGCATATATACCCCTGGCTACATCTACTGGGCATATATACCCCTGGCTACATCTACTGGGCATATATACCCCTGGCTACATCTACTGGGCATATATACCCCTGGCTACATCTACTGGGCATATATACCCCTGGCTACATCTACTGGGCATATATACCCCTGGCTACATCTACTGGGCATATATACCCCTGGCTACATCTACTGGGCATATATACCCCCTGGCTACATCTACTGGGCATATATACCCCCTGGCTACATCTACTGGGCATATATACCCCTGGCTACATCTACTGGGCATATATACCCCTGGCTACATCTACTGGGCATATATACCCCTGGCTACATCTACTGGGCATATATACCCCCTGGCTACATATACTGGGAATATATACCCCCTGGCTACATATACTGGGCATATATACCCCCTGGCTACATCTACTGGGCATATATACCCCTGGCTACATCTACTGGGCATATATATCCCTGGCTACATCTACTGGGCATATATACCCCCTGGCTACATCTACTGGGCATATATACCCCCTGGCTACATCTACTGGGCATATATACCCCCTGGCTACATCTACTGGGCATATATACCCCCTGGCTACATATACTGGGCATATATATACCCCCTGGCTATATATACTGGGCATATATACCCCCTGGCTACATGGACTGGGCATATATACCCCCTGGCTACATGGACTGGGCATATATACCCCCTGGCTACATATACTGGGCATATATACCCCTGGCTACATATACTGGGCATATATACCCCCTGGCTACATGGACTGGGCATATATACCCCCTGGCTACATGGACTGGGCATATATACCCCCTGGCTACATATACTGGGCATATATACCCCTGGCTACCTACTCTGGGCATATATACCCCTGGCTACATATACTGGGCATATATACCCCTGGCTACATATACTGGGCATATATACCCCCTGGCTACATGGACTGGGCATATATACCCCCTGGCTACATATACTGGGCATATATACCCCTGGCTAAATATACTGGGCATATATACCCCCTGGCTACATGGACTGGGCATATATACCCCCTGGCTACATATACTGGGCACATATACCTC